>NC_059343.1:1022500-1322500 GCF_018350155.1 Leopardus geoffroyi
CGGTCCCCAGGGACGTCCCCGCAGCTGCTGCCTGAACTTGGTCACAGGGTCACGATTCCCCCACGGCGTTGCTGGTCCCGGGGAAGGGTGCAGAGGCTCAGTTGGCAGGCCTGGGTCACCTCCGGGGGGGCGGGGGAGGGGCCCTGGCAAATGTCCTCGCTGGGGGACACAGAGCGAGGTAGCAGGTGTGTGTTCGCTTCCTCATATCCTGCCCGCCCTCCCGGCTGCCTCCAGGGACACCGAAAGGGATGTGAAAGGGAGGCCCCCAACCGCGGTGCCGCTGGGCGGGTGGTCACATGGAGAAAAAGGAGAGCGACCCCCCAGGGTGGGGGTCGATGGGAGGGCTCACCGGCCCGGCCAAGGGGCATCTCCAGGCGGCCCGTTGGTTTCCCAGGCGCCGCCTTATCACCAGCCGGACCTTCTTCCCCGCCCCCTTGTCCCGGGCGCGCCTCTGGCGCCGTTGGGGAGGGGGTCCCAGGTGCGCCTCGCACGGGGTCCAGCTGTCTGTCCTGCCTCCCTCGGTCAGCGCGGCTGAGCGGGGACATTGCGAGAGGCAGACACAACCACACGTGCACCGGCTGGAGGCCGACGCGCGACCTCCTGACTCCTCCCGAGGTCTGGGTCTCCGGGATTTGGGGGCCGACGTCCGCGGGGGACACACCCCCAGTCTCCCTGCACCAATGGCAATGCGGGCATGGAATGCCCCTGTTCCAGCAGCGAAGGGCCGGCCCCTCGCGCCCGACGCACGTTCCCGGCAGGGCCGTGCGTGGGACCGTGCCTGGGGGGCCGACGGGGGTGCGGCTTCCTCAGCGCCCTTGAGCCGGGCCCTGCTTCCGAACGTACAACACGACAAGGACGCCAGGAAACCTCGTTTGCTTTGGGCACCGAACGGCGCGCTCCGGAGTTCCGCCTCCTCCCCAGCGAGTGTGAACCGAGCCCTGCAGGTGGGTGTTCGTGTCCAAACCGCGGTCCAGCCCGCGCCACCGGGTCGCTTCTCCCCAGGCGCTGCAGGGGCGGCTGTGCTTAAGCTCAGAGGCCCAGTTTTGTTTTTTTTGGTTTTTTTTGTTTTTGTGAGTGACCCGCACCAGCGAGCTCATGTCGGGGGGAGGGGGTGGCCTCAGGGTCCCCGCGGGGGCCCTTTATGGGGGCGGGGGGCATCCGCTGGGGCACCGTGGGGCTCACCTCTGCACCGCTGCCTGTGACCCAGGGAGGGTGTGCGGGGGGTGGGGGGTTCGATGCTCGGGAGGCGTGCGCACCCTCTCTGGGGGTTTCTCTGCTTCCGCGTGCACCCCCATGGGGCGGTCACGTGCACCTGCCCCTTGCACCCGCGTCTGTCTGCACCCGTGAGACCCCGCCTGTCCCGACCTCCCCCGTTCCAGACCGTGCAGGGGCGCAGGAACGGGCGCAGCGCTCACCTGGGGACGAGGTCTCAGAGGGCCGCCCTCAGCTGTGGCTCAGCGTCTGGGGTCAGGAAGCCAGGCCAGCCTCCTGCTGCAGCCCCGCCGGGTGACGGGCCTGGGACTGATCCGCCGGCCCGGGTGGCCGGTGTGTGGCTGCCGCAGGGCGCACGGGGCGCATGACGCGGTCTGCTTGCCGTTGTCCAAATGCAAATGCCTCGGGGTCCACCTCCGGGCACGCAGCCCCTGGAGGCAGGCAGGGTGGGTAGAGAGGAAACCCGTTTTGAAATTTCCTGTGTTACTAACCGCCTGAGCGCTGTGTGGACGGCCAAGCCCGTCGGGGGCCCCCGCCTCCTATGAGGCGCGCGCGCGCGCGCGCAGCCCGGCCCCGCGGAGGGGAAGGAAGGGGTGACCTCTGCAGCCTGTGACCTCAGGGGTGCTGGCGGAGGGCCTCAGGGAGACCCCGCAGTGCCCGCCGGGGGCATGCGCACGGAGCAATCCCGCGCAACCCCGGCCCGCAGCAGGGACCCCCCGCAACATCCCCGCACGCGGGTAAGGAAAGGCGCATCCCCAGACGGGGCGAACTCCTGTTTTCCGTTGAAATTATGTACTTTCTTTCTTTTTTTAAATTAAAAAAGAACTTTTCAAAATTGCTGGCGGAACATATTTCCGTTCGCATTGGAAAGCTGTGTGCATTGCGACATCTTTTGGCGAGCAGCCAGAAGGCCCAGGCCTCGGCGGCGCAGGGATGGCCTCGGGGGAGGGTTGGGGGGGTCGGGGCTCGCTGGCTGCACGACCACCGACCCCCCGGGGGCGGGGGCCGAGCTCTGAGCTCAGGCACCTGTGTCCCATGGGAGAGCCAGGCGTTGGGACTGAGGGATGATATTCTGGAAGGTCTCCCGGAGCGCTGAACTCGCAGGTACCGAGCCACTCACTCCTGCATGGGGAAACGCGGGGTCTGTCTACCGCTTATCTACATCTACCTATCATCCATCGTATTCCTACCCGTCTGTCTATTACCTACCTATTGATCAAATGTCTGTTTATTTCTACCTGTAGTCTTAATCTATATGTGAATTCTATCATCTGTGTGTCCATACCTATCAATATCTAGAGCTTATATCTATTAATATGTAGCTATTTATTTGTCTATTAATATATACCTATATATCTATTAATATGTATCCAACTACTATCCATGTACTTGTTATTTACTTATCAATAATTTCTCATCTATCGTATCATATCTATCTATCTACCTATCCATCCATCCATCATGCTTATCTATGTATCTATCATCTATCTATCTATCCATCCATTATATCTATCTATCCATCTATCCATCCCTCCATCCATCATATCTATGTATCTATGTATCTATCCATCCATCCATCCATCCATCATATCTGTGTATCTATGTATCTATGTATCTATCTATCATCTATGTATCCATCATCTATCCATTATCTATCTATCTATCTATCTATCTATCTATCTTTCTATCTGTGTATCTGTCATCTATCCATCTATCTATCCATCCATCCATCCATCCCTCCATCCATCATATCTATGTATCTATGTATCTATCCATTCATCCATCCATCCATCCATCATATCTGTGTATCTATGTATCTATGTATCTATCTATCATCTATGTATCTATCATCTATTATCTATCTATCTATCTTTCTATCTGTGTATCTGTCATCTATCCATCTATCTATCCATCAATCCATCCATCCATCATATCTATGTATCTATGTATCTATGTATCTATGTATCTATCTATCTATCGTCTATGTATCTATCATCTATCTATCCATCTATTATCTATGTATCTATCTATCCATTATCTATCTATCTATCTATCTATCTATCTACCTATCTATCATCTATCTATCCATCTATTATCTATCTATCTATCTATCTATCTATCATCTATCTACCTATCTATCATCTATCTATCTATCTATCTATCTATTATCTATCTATCTAGGTATCTATCATCAGGTGCATAGAATCTCCAGGAAGCATACTGACTTCCTGTGCCTTCATTTTCTTTAAACAGATCAGAGGGACTCACCTGTGCCCACTGTCCTGTCCCGTGGGCAGGTTCCAGCCGCCAAGGATAAAGCAACCCCTTGGCACGAGTCAAGGCTTTTAGACGATCTGGTGCATACCTCTCTTCCAGATCAGCCTTCATTGGATGAATGCATCCAAGGCCATGGAGTGCAGTTGACACCTTTTTGTGAATATTCATCTCTGAGCTCGGGGTTGAAACATTTCAGCTGAAAGGAAGAAGATGGTAAACAGTTAAGCTCCGAGGTCCACGCGGCGTCTGTTAAGATCCCTCGACTCTGCGGTTGTCGTGAACGCGGCCGGAGGCGACGTGTAACCAAATGGGTACAGCGGTGTGCCAATAAAACTTTATTGACAAAAGCAAGCTGGGGGCCGGATCAGGCCTGAAGGCTGAGTTTTTGTCCCCTGCTCTGTGGCCCCTGTGCATGTGGCTGACTTCGCGGTGGAACAGTGAGGTCCCTGCCCACGGGCTGCACCCCCAGGTGGATATGCTGGGGCCGGCCGTGAGGTGCGCATTCCCGTGACCATATGAGTGAGAAGTTGCACTCATATCCTTCCTGGGGTCCGGAATTTGTCCTAGACCCCAGAAACGTCAAACGGGGAGGAGAAGCTGGGCACAGGCCAGTTGGGTCCCTGCGGCTAGGTTGTTCGGGGCTGGCTGTGAGGAGGCCAGAGGGACCGGATGTCCCTGTGCCCTTGGGGAGCTGGGGGCCGATCCTGAGTGAGTGGGGAGGAATGTGGAGGTCCCGCAGGGAGAACAGGATGGAAATAACCACTCTGGCCCTGGGAAACTGCCCTGTGCTGTCTCCTGCACCCTTTAAGGGCTGGCATGGACATCAGCTTCCTGGCATGTGGACGGCCACCCTCCCCAGGCCCCCAGAGAAGGACGGAGAGGCCAGGGTGACACCTGAGGGACCCCAGCGGCGTTCCCTTCTTGTGGGGGCACCGCGAGCCCCAGCAGGGCACTTGGACCTCCTAAGGGGGCGATCGTGTTGGTCATGTGGCTCGGTCAGTGGCACCCCAGAAAAAAAAAAGGCAGGAACGCGTTGTCCTGACGCGTCCCCAGGACAAGCAGACACCCCGAAGTGCTTTCTGAAAGGCGAGATTGTCCCAGATGCGTAATGTGTCTCAGATGCTAACTGGAGGCGAGGGACCCCACCTCCTGGGCCATTGAGAGGGGGTCTTCGCATCCAGAGGGAGGACTCAGTGAGAGGCTGGAGAAGCGTGCCTGTCTCTTCACATAACTGACTCGTGACGAAGGCTTCTAACAGCAAGTCATGAAAAAGAAGGGCCTAAGTTCGGGGATTATTATGGTTATTTTTGTCTTTACTTAGGAAGAACTCTAGAGACAAGCCCTCCAGGGCGGGGTCGACAGCTTCAGCTTCATGATGTCAGCAAGGGCACCTCGGTTTTTAATGGTTTCCCAGCACCTCTCTTAGTAAATCAGCATTCTCGCCTCTGTTGCCTCATGGTGCACAGCGGCTGCCACCACACCAGGCATCAGGTCTGTGTCCAGGCTTTTGTGGCAACCTCCAGTGGCCATGGATGGCAGACCACGGCGGGACAGTGGGGCTGGGTGCGGCGGCTGAGGTCAGACCTGGCTTCTGTCACAACACAGGGGCTGAGGCTGGGGCACAAGGGGACCCAGAGGGTGTGCTGGGGACAAACACTAGGCAGAATTGCTGTCTGTCCCACTAGAATTGTGTGCCTTCCGGAATGCTTTGGCTTCTTATGTGCATTTGATTCACCGGGAGGCACATGAATCAATGAGGCTGTTTCCCCCCCCCCCCCGGGGTCACCCTGAGAGTCAGCCTCAGGGTGGGGTGTGTCGGGGCAAGAAGACGGGGAGCGATCGCCATAATAACAGCGATTGCTGTGCTCACAGCTTTCTGGGCTCTTGCTCAACACATCCGTCGTCTGTGGTTAATCG
This sequence comes from Leopardus geoffroyi, assembly GCF_018350155.1. Lineage (NCBI taxonomy): Eukaryota > Metazoa > Chordata > Mammalia > Carnivora > Felidae > Leopardus > Leopardus geoffroyi. The sequence goes on from NC_059343.1 coordinate 1,027,907, forward strand.
GTGGGAAGGTCATTTGTCAAAGGCAGGTCCGCAGGTCTCAGCGGGGGCCCCTGGAGGATACGTCCCAGTCCTAAACTCGGGAGCCTGTGTTTAGGAACCAGGGTATTGGCAGAAGTCACAAAGTGAAGGATCTGAGATGAGGTCCCTCTGGATCACGGTGGCCCTGAATCCAATGGCAGGTGTCCTTGTAACAGACAGGACAGGAGACACAGGCACAGAGGAGAAGCCACGTGAACAGGGAGGCAGAGACGGGAGGGATGTGGCCACACGCCCAGGGGCGCCTGGAGCCCCAGAAGCTGGGAGAGGCAGGAAGGACCCTCCCTTGGAGCCTCAGGAGGGGGCACAACCCTGCCTGGATTTAAGGGGCCCTACCCCCCCTGGGTCTGAGGGGTCCTGCCCCTCTTGGGTCTCAGTGGTCCAGCCCTCCTGGTGTCAGCGATCTTGCCCTGTATTTCAGTGGCTCTGTCCGTGCCCCCCCCCCCCCAGATCTCAGTGGCCCTGCCCCTCCTGGTGTCAGTGATCCTGCCCTGCCTGTATCTCAGTGGCCTTGCCCCTCCTGGATCTCAGTGGCCCTGCCCCTCCTGGTGTCAGTGATCCTGCCCTGCCTGGATCTCAGTGGCCCTGCCCTGCCCCCCCGGATCTCAGTGGTCCTGTCCCTCCTGGATCGCAGCAGCCCTGCCTGGGTCTCAGTGGCCCTGCCCTGCCTGGATCTGAGAGTCTGGTCTCCAGAAGGTCTCTCCCCTGGAGCGTGGGATGAGAGCAGAGGGAGCAGGTGGAAGATGGGAGGGAGTCACCTCAGAGCCCAGGGAACCCGCGGTGGTGAGTTCATGACCTGAGCTGAAGTTGGATGCTCAAGTGACTGAGCTACCGAGGCGCCCCCACTGGAATGGCATTTCTTTTTTATTTTAATGTTTATTTATTTTTGAGAGACAGAAAGAGATAGAGTGTGAGTGGGAGAGGGGCAGAGAGACAGGGGGAGACACAGAATCCGAAGGAGGGTCCAGGTTCCCAGCTGTCGGCACAGAGCCCGACGGGGGCTCGAACCCACGAACCGCGAGATCAATGTCTGAGTGGAGATCAAGAGTCAGACACACCCAGGGGCCCCCCCGAGCTCCCCCATTGTAAATCCCTGGGTGTGGGACTCTTCCCGTGTGGTGGTCACAAATCACCACAATATCGTCAGGCGCCATCGCCGATCTAGAAGATACCCCAGAACCGACTCGTCGTAGAGCAGAAAACTCGTGCCCCTGGACCAACGTCTCTGCGTCTCCCGACCTCCAGCCCCTGGAAGCCGCGTCTGCCCTCTGCTTCCGTGATCTGAGCACTTGAGATCTACGTGCAACTGTGAGTGTGCAGAACATGACTTCCTCCGTGTGACGTGTTGCACACGGCATCACCCCCTCGAGGTCCAGCTGTGTTCCTGCACACGGGGGGATGGCCCCGGTCTTCCAGGCTGAGCGATGGCCCATTATGTATACACATAATACAAATAGACGAGATTATTTTTTAAATACAGAAAAAAATGATATGATTTTTGTATAAATAACATATTAAAACATACAAAATAATATATAATATATTAAATTAATTATAATTGTTTATATTTATATATTTAAAAAAATTTTTTTCAACGTTTATTTATTTTTGGGACAGAGAGAGACAGAGCATGAACGGGGGAGGGGCAGAGAGAGAGGGAGACACAGAATCGGAAACAGGCTCCAGGCTCCGAGCCATCAGCCCAGAGCCCGACGCGGGGCTCGAACTCACGGACCGCGAGATCGTGACCTGGCTGAAGTCGGACGCTCAACCGACTGCGCCACCCAGGCGCCCCTATTTATATATTTAAAAGCAGAAGATATACAACATTACATAATGTACAATGTTGCATATAATAATATAATATGTTATATACAACATTATGTATAATTATTATATGACATCATCATATAATCATTATATATGTTATATATAATTATGATGTATATATTTATATAAAATTATATATAACCTATAATATGATTACATATAACATTATATCTTATATAACCTCTTGTATACCTATCGTATATTGTGTATTGTATTACATATGATTACTATATGTAATAATTACGTTATTACTTTACGTTATATTACATTACATTACAATGTTATATATAGTTATAGAATATATAATGTTTATTATACAATCATATTATATAACTATTATATATTTACTTATCATCAATCATTTTATCTTGTACACATAAATATATACGTAAGTATATGTGATATATGCGATATATTGTTGTATACAACATTAGATGATACACAACCTATATCCAACACTTGTGTATATATACATATGACGTGTATCATATAAGGTTGTATATCTGACACTTCAAGTACATATAGAGATAGGAATATTAATTTGCTATGAGACTTGTACCATGACATTTTATTTATATATTTGTGCTGTCCTGTTGGGATATCGACTCAAAACCGGGCCTGTGTTCCCCAAGGCAAACACATGAAGGTCACACCCATAGGTGCACAGGCACACAACGTGCACACATACGCCAGGCAAACACCAGGGCTCGGAGGTGCAAGTTGATGATACCCTGGCGGGTGGCCGGCCGTCGTGACCCGCCCCAGGCGCGCCTGGCTCGCTCCCCAGACCTGGCTCGCTCCCCAGAGCTGGAGACAATCAGACGCACGTGTCCTACAGTGGTGGCCGTCCACAAGAGGGGAGAAAGGCAGAAGGGAGCCTTGCTGAGATTGCTGGGGGGAAGAAGTCAACATGTGTAACATGCTTCACAGACAGGACGCCTCGAGGGTCCACCCCATCGCCATTACTGCGGACCCACCTGGTCTGGGGAATGCACACGTTCTGGACGGGAGGATAGACAGAGGGGCCTGGGGAGGGCCAGAGTCACCCCAAGACTCAAGAGGGACAAGACCAGGTAGGGCATCCCCGGCCAGAAATGCCTGGATGCATCATCAGCTCGGTGAACCCACCAAGAAGAGAAGGGAGGACCCAAGTAGTCAGGTCAATCCTTGGCCTTTCATCTTGAGTCTATTCTTACCTTGGATGGACATAGTGTTCATAAGATTGCCTCTTGTTAATATGGTCATTAATTAAGGCTTTAGGAAGTACCTCATCAACGCCAAAGGAATGAATCTCTAATGTGAAATTCCAGGCAATATGGGACATAGGAGGACACAGCTGGGCATGGAGGGCTCTCCCCTCCCACCACACCTGTCCCGACCTAGCCCTTATGCTTGGACTATTGCTATAGCCGATAAGCAAAGGCCTTTCTTGGTGGGCCAGATGGACGGCAGAATACAGACAGAACCGGGGTGCAGTGGGCCTGGGTGGGGTGATGATATACTAAGATAAACGTTTCTGCTCACCTAACTGCCCCCCTCCCCAAGTCTGGGCTGCTTCCAAGAGCAGAGAATCCAAAGGGGGGGATGTTATAACTTTACAGGGCAGGTGGCCAAGGTCGGCGTGCACAGGGGTGAGTCAGGCTGAGTGCAGGCACCCTGGATATGACATGACTACAGTCTCACATCTGTGCTCTTTCTCCCCCAAACCCACAACTCCTCTCTAACCATGAGATTGGCGATTAGAGATTAGCACAAACAAACTGTGAACCCAGTCACATCGCACAAGCTCCCTGACCAACACGCCTCACAACTGCCCCAAAGTCACCAGAAACAAGATGGGTCTGAGAAAATGTCCCGATGCACAGAAGCACTAACATGTTAGTGGTACTGGGGTTGGGGACGCCTGTCCCCCCGCCCCGCTCCTTCCCTGTGACTTCCAGAAGCTCCCAAAGTGGGGCTCACCTGCAGGGGCGGGGGCCGTGGGGCCTCCCCAGAGTGCCCCCCCTCTCCGATCTCTACTAGCTTTTGCAGTGGCGAATGGGTTGATCCTGAGGTAGCTGACGGTTGTGGGTCCACCCACAGAAAGAAACAACGCCCATGCGGTTTGGGGTTTTCCTCTGGGGTCGGTGTGAGGCCGCCCCTTGTCTGATGTCCTGTTGTCACAGTAAAGAGAGACCTGCTCAGGGTGAGGGGCCCTTCTACCCTGCTTCTCAGGCTCCCCTATTTTCCAGAGCTTGGAAACTGCGCAGAGCCTCATCTGTCTATGTTTGTGTGTGGGTACGTTATGTCTATCTATTAATCATCTACTTGTCCATATTTCTTTTCTTTCTTTCTTTTTTCTTTCTTTCTATATGAATGTCTTCTATGTGTTAATCATCTATTTATGTATCTGTGTGTGTAGCAATCAGTCTATTCATCTGTCTATGCACCTATCATCCATCTATCCATCCATCATCCATCCATCTGTCCATCCATCCATCATCCATCTATCCATTCACCATATCCATCCATCCATTCATCCATCTATCCATCCATCTATCCATCCACCCATCCATCTATCTGTCCGTCCTTCCATCCATGTGACCGTCCATCCATCCATCCATCCATCCATCCATTCATCATATCTTTTTATCTATCTATCCATCATCTATCCATCCATCCATGCATCCATCCATCCATGCATGCACACATCCATCATCCATCATATATTTTTATTTATCTGTCTGTGTATCTACCTACCTATCCACCATCTATCCACCCACGTATCCATCCACCCATTCATCCATCCATCCATCATCCATGGATCCATTCACCATATCCACCCATCCATCCATCCATCCATCCATCCATCATCCATCTATCCATTTACCGTATCCATCCATCCATCCATCCATCCATCATCCATCTATCCATTTACCGTATCCATCCATCCATCCATCCATCATCCATCTATCCATTTACCGTATCCATCCATCCATCCATCCATCATCCATGGATCCATTCACCATATCCATCCATCCATCCATCCATCATCCATCTATCCATTTACCGTATCCATCCATCCATCCATCCATCCATCATCCATCTATCCATTTACCATATCCATCCATCCATCCATCCATCCATCCATCCATCATCCATCTATCCATTTACCGTATCCATCCATCCATCCATCCATCCATCCATCCATCCATCATCCATCTATCCATTTACCGTATCCATCCATCCATCCATCCATCCATCATCCATGGATCCATTCACCATATCCATCCATCCATCCATCCATCCATCATCCATCTATCCATTTACCGTATCCATCCATCCATCCATCCATCCATCATCCATGGATCCATTCACCATATCCATCCATCCATCATCCATCCATCATCCATCTATCCATTCACCGTATCCATCCATCCATCCATCCATCCATCATCCATCTATCCATTCACCATATCCATCCATCCATCCATCATCCATCCATCCATTCACCATATCCATCCATCCATCCATCCATCCATCCATCCATCCATCATCCATCCATCATCCATCCATCCTGAGCTTCAGGCTCAGACTTCAGGCTCAGATTCTGGACTTGCATCTCATTGGCACAGCTTGAGTCACATGTCTGAATACAGTATGTGCCCTGATGCCATCAGCAGGTCTGCCAGAGATCAGACTCCCATTTGGAGTGGTTCTTAGAGAAAAGTCATTAGGGAAAAATCAGGAGTCAGAAGGATGGCACAAAGCATTCTTTAAAAACAAACAAATTAAAAACGAAATAGCATGGTATTTGTGTTCCTCCGACTGTCTTCCTGAGCAATGCTGAAGGTGGTAAGGAAAAAATGAGATGTCATCCAATACTAAATCCACCAGGGAAAGGCAAAGTCTGGAGACATATAGGGGTAAAAGGATAAAGAGAGAAACGATAATGTAGAAACGTCAGGTGAATATACAATGCACACATATGTCATCACCAACATACATGAGGACCACATAACATCCCCAAAAGAGTGCGGTCAAGGGGATCAGCCAGAGATGGAATCAGGAGGGACATTGTGGACAGACTCCTTCTTTTAGGGCAGAGTTTCTCAGCCTCGGCCCTAGTGACATGTGGGTGGGTCATTCTCCAATGTGGGGCGTCCTCTGCAATATAGGGTGTGGGGCAGCGTCTCTAGTCTCCACCCACCAGATGCTAGTAGGATCTCCTCCTCAGTGTGACCACCAGAAATGTCTCCCAGGAGACAATGAAAGATGTCCCCTGGGGGCATAACTGGTCTTGGTTGTGAACTACTGGCATAGATAGATTGGTAAGTGGATGGAAGGATGCATAGATGCATGGATGGATGGATGGATGGATGATGGATAGATAGATAGATAGATAGATAAAAAGATATGATGGATGGATGGATGAATGGATGGATGGATGGATATGATGAATGGATGGATAGATGATGGATGGATGGATGGATGGATGGATGGATGGATAGGTGGGTGGATAGATGATGGATAGGTAGGCACATACACAGACAGATAAATAATAGATATGATGGATGGGTGGATGGATAGATGATAGATAGATAGATAGATAGATAAAAAGATATGATGGATGGATGGATGGATGAATGGATCGATGGATGATGGATGGATGGATATGATGAGCCTTAAGCCTGTTCCACAGGCTGAAAGCCCTTTTGCTCGGGGGGGGGGTGGGGTGGGGTGGGGAGGGAGAGTTCAAGTTCTGTTCTCTTAAGTCCTTCACCTGATTGGAGGGGGCCCACCAACATTAAGCCTCACAATATCCTCCACTCCAAAACGCACTGATTCTACTGTGTATGTCACTCAGAAAATACTTTCACAGAAACATCCAGAATGGTATTTGGCCACATACCTGGGCACCGAGGCTGCGGCCAACTGGACACACACAGTTAACCATCACAGACGGATGTCCTCATGAGCTGACAGGTCGAGGGCTCGCGTCTTTGCTCGTATGATTCACGGAGAGCAGAGAAAGTCTGTGTGCAGGGAACAGACCACAACAGGACCCGAGGGAAAGAACATACGCTACGTGGATCCCCACCGCCACCCCCGCAAACCTTCCACTGCCCATGGCTAAGGTGGCAGCGTTTCCTTTCTTACAGGCAGTGAATCATCCCTGAATCCTGACGACAGTAGCAAAGCCCAAGCTGGGTCCCATAGGTTTCTACATCTTGAGAGATGGGGCCTCTGTCCCCCAGGCACTCAGACACATGCTAGTTAGACGTACGCAGGGGGAAGCTGTCCATTCACACCTGCTCCCAGTACGTTTTCTGGAAACAAACCCAGTTCACAAATCAGGAGAAAGCCCCCTTGCTCTCTTGCTAAGTGAAAATAGCACGTCATCTTTCCTTGGGGTGACTGACGGGGGAATACGACACAGCTGTGAAAAAGGAGTTGAGGTCAGACACCTGCTAACACACGGGTGGACCTTGAAAACACGACACTCAGAGAGGAGGCAGACCCCCAGGGCTGTGGAGGGTGTGACTTCATTTGTATCACTTGCCCGCTCAAGGGCAAGTCCATGGAATAAAATTGTCAGGTGCTGGGGATGGGGAGTGCAGAGGCATTGCTCATGGGGATGGGGTCTCCTTCGGGAAGTTGAGAATGTTCTGGAACTGAACAGAGGTGGTGGTCTAAATGTGCACGTGCTGGGCACCTGGGGGGCTCAGTCAGTTGAGCGTCCAACTTTGGCTCAGGTCATGATCTCACGGTTCATGGGTTTGACCCCCGCATTGGGCTCTGTGCTCACAGCTCTGAGCCTGGAGCCTGCTTCGGATTCTGTGTCTCCCTCTGTCTCTGTCCGTCCCCCACTTGTGCTCTGCGTCTGTCTCTCAAAAATAAATAAAAACATCAAAAAAAAAATAAATGTGCATGTGCTAACTGCCATTGAATTGTGCAGTTTAAAGTGGTGAATTTTATGTGGATTTCGCCTCAGTGAAGAAAAACACCCGTTTTTAAATTTTTTTAATGTTTATTTATTTTTGAGAGAGAGAGAGAGAGAGAGGGAGACTGACCTTGAGCGGGGGTGGGGCAGTGAGAGAGAGACACACACAGAATTCAAAGCAGGCTCCAGGTTCTGAGCTGTCAGCACAGAGTCCAATGCGGGGCTCGAACTTTGAGATCGTGACCTGAGCTGAAGTCGGAGGCTTAACCAACTGAGCCACTCAGGCGCCCTCCGAAATACCCATTTTTTTTTTTAATTTTTTTAACGTTTATTTATTTTTGAGACAGAGAGAGACAGAGCATGAACGGGGAAGGAGCAGAGAGAGAGGGAGACACAGAATCGGAAGCAGGCTCCAGGCTCTGGGCCATCAGCCCAGAGCCCGACGCGGGGCTCGAACTCACAGACCGTGAGATCGTGACCTGAGCTGAAGTCGGACGCCCAACCGACTGAGCCACCCAGGCGCCCCTGAAATACCCATTTTTACATAAGCGAGCTGACTTTTTTTGGTGGGGGGGAATCAGGGTCAGGTGAGGCGGTCTCCTGTTTCCACTGTTAATATATCTTGGACGTCAAGGGTTCCCCAAAATGGCCAATGCATCAGTGACGATCCCACAGCCATGCAGCCTGAGAACATTTACGAAACCCCGATGCATCACATGAACAGTTTCTGTGGAGTTTCGTGCACTGAGTCACTGTCTATGACTTTCGTTGTACTATTTCAGTGATGCCCTCTGAACACAGTCCCCGAGATGACAGTCATTTGGCTGACCATCTGCGGGCAGGTACTCAGCGTTTATGGGTTGGAGTCTCGCCCGCGTTCGCCCATGGGGGTCTGTTCCTGGACCCAGCTGTGGGCTTGGGGGACGAAGCAGGGCGGGGTCCACGTCGGGTCAGACGGGAAGGATCCGTCCTGCAGGCAGGCTGCTGTTTGGCTTGTCAACTGTGCACGGTGCTGTGGCTGCAGACACATTTCCCCGGTAAACGTAGACCTTTTCAGCCTGAGGAGGGTCCCACACTGCCATGCACAAGTATTCCAGGGAGACGATGGTGCTCCTGGGTGCCTTCGCTCAGCAGCACATCTACTGCCCTTGTCCCTTGGGGCACGAGCGCCTTGCCCAGGACGGCAGGGTCGTGCAGTGACTTCTGAGACTGGCCGGTTCATGGAGAGACCTGGGCATAGAGTCCTGGCTGCAGCGGCTGCTGAGCCCCTCTGGGTGGAAGGAGGGAAGGGGGACAGGGTGGCCAACACCCCTTCCGGCCCTGCATGTTCCTGGAATCCTGCAAGTTAGTCTTGTCACGGAGGCCACGCTATGCCTCCTGAGTGATACGCTGATATGCAGCCGGAGAAAAGCAGGAAGTGAACCACCCCCACCTTCCCTCCCCACACTGGGGAGCCACACGCCCTGCGGAAGCCCCACCTGAATGTGGGGCATCTCGAGTCCCACAAGGCTGGGTCACTGACGTGTGATGGCAACGGAGCTGCTGTGCCAGACAAACACGACGGACGTTCCCTAATGTGTCCTGACTGCATCTCCGGGGGGAGGTGATACAAACGTGCCCCACGCGCAGTGACCAATCGAATGTGGACCCTGCCACGCGATATTGTAAAACAATAAACAACAAAACACTGCTGTGTGCCATAGGGATGGGACCACCGAGGTGACGTTAATTAAACCTCAAGAGAGGGTGATGGTCATCCGGTCAAGAGAAGTTGTCTGACGTGGCAATTCTGTAGGTCGAAATGCGAGATGAGTGAAGAAAAATGTTTGAGAATATTGGTGATGAGTATGCTTCTATTAAAGTCGGGAGGGTAGAAATATAAAAACAATAGGTAAGTGGCTGGAAAGACAGACGGATGGATGGAAGGAAGGAAGCAAACAAGGAAGGAAGGGTACATGCAAGGATGTATGTATGCATGCATGGATGGATGGAAGGAAGGAAGGAAGGATAGATAGAAGGATATGATGGAAGAAAGGAAGGAAGGAAGGAAGGAAGGAAGGAAGGAAGGAAGGATAGATGGATGGAGGGATGGATAGATGGATGCATTGATGGAAGGAAGGAAGGAAGGAAGGATACATGGAGGGAAGGAGGGAGGGATGGATGGATGGATGGATGGATAGATGGTTGGATGCATGGAAGAAAGGAAGGAAGGAAGGAAGGAAGGAAGGAAGGAAAGAAGGAAGGAAGGGTACATGCAAGGATGTATGTATGTATGCATGGAGGGATGGGTGGATGGATGGATGGAAGGAAGGAAGGATAGAAGGATATGATGGAAGGAAGGGAGGAAGGAAGGAAGGAAGGATAGATGGACGGATGGATGGATGGATGGATGGATGCATGGAGGGATGGATAGATGGATGGATTGATGGATGGAAGGAAGGAAGGAAGGATACATGGAGGGATGGATGGATGGATGGATGGATGGATGGAAGGAAGGAAGGAATGGTACATGGTAGGATGTATGTATGTATGTATGCAGGGAGGGATGTGTGGATGGATGGAAGGAAGGAAGGAAGCAAGGAAGGAAGGATAGATAGAAGGATATGATGGAAGGGAGGAAGGAAGGAAGGATACATGGAGGGATGGATGGATGGATGGTTGGATGCATGAAAGGAAGGGAAGGAAGGAAGGGCACATGGAGGGAGGGATGGATGGATGGATGGATGGATAGATGGTTAGATGCATGGAAGGAAGGAAGGAAGGAAGGAAGGAAGGAAGGAAGGAAGGAAAGAAGGGTACATGCAAGAATGTATGTATGTATGTATGGAGGGATGGGTGGATGGATGGATGGAAGGAAGGAAGGAAGGAAGGAAGGATAGAAGGGTATGATAGAAGGAAGGGAGGAAGGAAGGAAGGAAGGAAGGATACATGGAGGGAGGGAGGGATGGGTGGATGGATGGATGGATGGATAGATGGTTGGATGGAAGGAAGGAATGGTACATGGTAGGATGTATGTATGTATGTATGCATGGAGGGATGTGTGGATGGATGGAAGGAAGGAAGGAAGCAAGGAAGGAAGGATAGATAGAAGGATATGATGGAAGGGAGGAAGGAAGGAAGGATACATGGAGGGATGGATGGATGGATGGATGGATGGAAGGAAGGATACATGGTAGGATGTATGTATGTATGCATGGATGGACGGATGGATGGATGGGTAGACGGTGGATGGAAGGATGGATAGGTGGATGGGAAGAAGAAAGGAAGGGAGGAAGGGAGGGAGGAAGGAAGGAACGATGGATGGGTGGATGGAGAGGACAAGGAGTGGCAGTGCTCTGACACTGGATCCTGGTTGAGGTGACTGGTCACTCGCATTGCCACTGGTGTCTCAGGACTGGGCCCTGCCTGTGGGTCTCTCTGGCAGGCCTTACTTGTTGGAGACCTCATGATGAGGCCAGCACCCTGAGCCTCCCCCAACTGTCTCTTGCCACTGGAACTTTCCGGATGGCCTATCCCCGCACAGTTTGCTCTGCAGGCCATGCCCCCTCCTGGTTTAGCTCCTTGTAGCCTGGTACCTTACCCTCTGTTCTGAACGACACCACAACTACCCTAAAGAGAAACGGAAAGCCCAGCACACTGGTGAGAAGTACAGGGACGTCATTTCTCTCAAAGGGAGGGACACTTCTGTATCTCGCTTTTGGATCTTTGTTTCCGGTTCTCAAGCCACCCTTTGATCTGATCTCTACAACATCTGATTTCTTACTCTTCTTGTTGACAAAGCAAAGAGAAGTCACCAAGGCAGGAAGACACTTCTGCAACGTCTCCCAAGCGGGACAAGCCATGGAGGGGGACACCCTGTGAAAGAACATCCAGCTCCAGGAAACACCGTGTTTTCTTCGTACATTCCAGACAGGACACTCAGGTGAGGGGACGCAGGAGATTAAACTGATCTCGACGGAGTGAGACGCAAGGACGGCCTCCTGCTGGATGCCGAGACCTGGGTGTGGGGCTCAGCTTTGCCCCTAGACCCACGAGAGTTCCGTTCTGTTTGGGACCCCACCGGAGCTTCATGTGATCTCTCCCAAGGAAAGTCCTATAACCACATTTGACCACTCGCCACCCCCACAATGTGGCTGGATGTGGGGGAGACAGCTCTGCACCCAGAGGCCAGTATCCCCTCAATTTCCTTCAAAAAGCCCTGGGCATAGCTCTTAGGGCTACCAAGGTGATCTCCTGAGAGAACCCTGTCCTTGTCCTGGCCGTGCTTTTTATCACCCATTCACATCTCCTTCCAAGCCACTTCCCATAAAGTGTATCACCTTTCCACTTTGTTTTTGTGTGGTGAACACTTAACCTGATTTTTAAAAGAGATCTGGTCTTTGCTCCTGGCTCCTGGGAGGTGACTTTCAGGCCATACCATGTCCTGTCCTGTCTTTGTTTGCCTGGGGGCTTTGGTCATTTGACCATTTAGTGATGTGGTTTATGACAGGGGCTTTGGGACATGCCTGATTACTTCCAACCTCCAAGCTGGGGTGAAGGCTAAAGACATTATCATGAGCCTCCAGAAGGAGCTGGAGACTAAAAGTTAGCCACAAGGAGAGTGTGTCACCAAGGGCCAATAGCAACTGCATGCCAAGGCTCCAGTGAGCCTCCTTGGTTGGCAATATTCCATGCATATTGTTGCACAGTGATGCTGGCATGGAGGGATGGCTGAATGGATGGATGGGTGGGTGGATGGGTGGATGGGTGGGTGGGTGGAGGGATGGCTGAATGGATGGATGGATGGGTGGATGGGTGGTTGGGTGGAGGGATGGATGGGTGGATGGGTGGGTGGATGGGTGGATGGGTGGATGGGTGGAGGGATGGCTGAATGGATGGATGGATAGGTGGATGGGTGGGTGGGTGGGTGGGTGGGTGGATGGGCGGAAGGATGGCTGAATGGATGGATGGGTGGGTGGATGGGTGGATGGGTGGATGGGTGGATGGGTGGGTGGGTGGATGGGTGGATGGGTGGATGGGTGGATGGGTGGGTGGATGGGTGGATGGGTGGATGGGCGGAGGGATGGATGGATGCATGGATGGATGGATGGATGGATGAAAGGATAAGTGGATGGATGGAAGGAAGGAAGGAGAGATGGATGAATGTATGGATGGATAGATGAATGGACGGATGGAAGGATAGATGAGTTGGTGGAAGGATGCATGGATTGATGTATTATTCAGTTTCTTTTCCTTCCATCCTAGGGCTATGGCTCCCGTGTCATGGTTTTTCCTGCTCTTGGACTCGTTCAGATCTTACTGGACACCTCACATGAAGGCTGCAGCTGTGTCCAAACCAGCGTCAACCCAACTGGACCCACCTGCCTTCTTCCTGCCCCAAACTGAGCCTCTCTTAGTCGGTTTTCCCCATGCATTTTGTGTCATGGACCTCACCCGGTGGGCAGAGCCTGGGTCCTCAGGGTCACTCTTACCTCCGTTATCCCCTGCCTCTGCAATCAGGCAGACGCCCTTGATTCAGTTAGAAGTCCTTTGTCCCTCCTCATCCCACTTTCTCCATTTCTTACAGTGCCTCACCTCCCACTCCCCATCCCCCAAGTGCTGCTCCCACACTCTGAAGCCAGCATTCAATACCATGCCACGGGTGTGCCTGGGCGGCTCAGTCGGTGAGGCATCCAGCTTCAGCTCAGGTCAGGATCTCGCAGTCTGCGAGTTCAAGCCCCACATCCGGGTCTGTGCTGACAGCTCAGACTGTGTGTGTGTGTCTCTCCCTCTCAAAAAATAAATAAACATTAATAAAATTGAATGCCATGCCATCACATCAGTGAGAGCATGGTGCCTGTGTGCAGCACGCTGTGTTCATGTAATGTTTCATCGTGTCGAGTGAGTACCTCTAACTCAGCGTAGGGGGTGTACTATCTGTCTTACACAGCACCTTAAATACGTGCACTGGGCTGCTTCCAATTCTCATAATTAATGCTGCCAGAAGCATTCATTGCACATGTAACTTATACACCTGCAGGGAATATATGTGTGAGCTTCACACACATACATACACATACATGTGTGTGCATACATGTATGCAATATAACTTGTAAATACGCCTTTGTGTATCTGTGGGGAATAATTTATTTTTCAGTATTTTTATTATTTAAAATTAAAAAAAAATGTATTTGAGACAGAGAGAGAGAGAGAAAGCATGAGCGGGGCAGGGGGAGGGGCAGACAGAGAGGGAGACACAGAATCTGAGCTGTCAGCACGGAGCCCGATGGGTTCAAACTGAGGAACTGTGAGATCACGACCTGAGCCAAAGTCGGATGTTTAACCGACCGAGCCACCCAGGCGCCCCGGCTGTGGGGAATAATTCCATAGGATGAGCTGCCAGGACGAGAATCGGTGAATTGATGAGAAGGTGGGCACATGAAAAATGGTAATTAATAGACCTTGTTGAATTGCGTTTCAAAAGTCAGCCTAATCAACACACCCAATGCCAGCAGAGGAGTGAAGTTCCCGCCCCGTCTCTAACTCACGGTGTGGCTACTCTAAACATAGCAGAATACCCTTTTTATCTTGCTGCTTAGAAGGCAGCGGCTGAGTTAAAATTTCTGGGATAAATAAACTTTCTAATAAGAGAATGAGTTTCACAGGGTGGATTTCGTAAATAGGGTAACGTTCATGGGAAACCACGCAGCACGTCTTTGCTGAGGACGGATGAGGGATTAACTGCATGACCCTCGAGACCTTTGGCTTCGGACCAGACCAGAGGATATACATGGCAGTGTTCATTCTAGTGAAGTCTAGCGTTAACTCTAGTGTTCATTCGGGTCGTGGTGCGCCACCCGGTGGAAAGGAGTTGTTTTGAATAAAGGTTTCAGAGGCATGAATTTATGAGGTGGATGGATGGAGACAGAGGTGGCTTGGATGTCGAGTCCGTTCGATGGCGGGATGTCCGATGGCTGAGTGGATGGATGGTGGATGAGTGGATAGATGGGTAGATGGATGGAGAGATGGGTTGACTGGTGGATGGTGGGCAGGTGGAGGGTGCATGGAGGCATGGAGTGGGTAGGGAGTACATGAATGCACATACAGATGGACGGATGGGTGGGTCAGAGGATGAACAGGTGCAAAAATGGATGGATGCATAGATGGTTGGATGGATGGATAGATAACGGATAGATAGATGCATAGGTATTCACGTATGGTTACACTTACGGACATCTACACACTTAAATCGTCAGGCATTTTTCTTGTAGAGCTACATTCATGGCATCTCTGAATCGGGGTCAAAGTGAAAGATATCAATCCAGAGTGGAGGAGGTGTCTAACCGGGAGGGAGGTGTCTAATCTAGAGGGCAGCCAGAATTGGGTGGGTTCTGCATTTAGAACCAAGCCTCCAGTTTGCTGGTCTCATTGAATGCCTACATCTAGCAGGGACCTGGGTCCCTCTGTGCCAGCCCTAGTCAGTTAGATAATGAGGTCCCGGTGGAGATCGGTGAGCTCTGACCCAACGTGCCTGCTGTCCTCATGACAAGAGGACGCATAGAGACAGACAGACACACACAGAGGGAAGATGTTCATGTGGTGACGGATGGGGCCACAAGCAAGGAATTGTGGACCACCTCCAGGAGCCGGGAGAGAGGCTTGGAACAGCCTCGTCCTTAGAGCTTCCGATGGCAGGAACGGGGCTGCCATCTTGATTTCAGATTCTGCTCTTGAGAACTAGAGAGGATACACTTCTGTGGTTCAAGTCTCCCCCACCCACATGTGATAAGTGTGTGATAGACACATTTTATTTATTTATTCATACTTGTAAACTTTTTTTTTTTTTTTTTTAGGGAGAGAGAGAGATCAAGAGTGAGCAAGAACAGGGGAAGGTCAGAGAGAGGGAGAGAGAGAATCCCAAGCAGGTTCTGTGCTGTCAGTGCAGAGCCTGATGCAGGGATCAAACCCACGAACCGTGAGTTCATGACCTGAGCCGAAACCAAGAATCAGACGCTTAACCGACTGAGCCACCCAGGTGCCCTGGGATAGACACATTATAAAACATCTCAGTTTCTGTAGCTCAGTAGTCCAGGCACAAGCTGACTGGATATCCACTTAGGGACTCAAAAAGCTGAAATCAAGGTGTCAGCTAGGATGTGGGGTTCTCATTTGACACTCGGGGCTGTGTTACAAGCTCACTGGTGGTTAGAAGAATTCAGTTCTTTGTGGTTGGAGCATTAATGCCTTCATCTCCTAGAGGCCAGCCGCCAAATTCTGCCAAATGCTCTTCTCCATAAGGCAGATTGCTTCTTTTTCCAGGTAATGAGGCTGTGTCTCGCTGCTTCAAATCTCGAGCTCTTCTTAATTCTAACTTTTACACCTGATTAAGCCAGGCCCACCCACAGCAATTTTTCTTTCGATTTGCTTGAATGAACTGATTGTGGACTTTAATTACAGCTGCAAAATTCCTCCACCTTTGCCATAGAGTCCTGGGAGCAAATCCCATCATGTTCCCAACCCCCATTCACACTTGGTGAGAGTGATGTATATCACTATACACACACCATAACAGGACACAAGATTACGGCCACAGATATTAGGGGCCTTGTTTTTCTATTTGTGAGGTGCATCCAGAGGAGGGAAGTCTTGCCCCAAAATGTAAAAGGATTTTCCTTGAACGTTTTTGAAATTAGGATAACCGTTTCTTCGGTGTGCACGTTCAGAAGGAGTATCTCATTTCTTAATTTGCTTTGCAAATGCTTCAGAGAGCAGAGGAGAAAAACAGTTTCCAAATTTAATAGTTCCCGAGGGAAACACGCCATCATTGACTTGTGGGCAGCCTCGGGGAGAAGGTTTTAACGAGAACCCCAAACATCTCTCTATTCCCAAGAGGAAGAAGAAGCTAAAGACAGATGCACAGCCCCACTGAGAAGCTTGCCTGGGTTCAAACAGTGTTCCCATTTCTGAGGGACCCCAGACCGTCTGTTTCCTCCTCATGAGGAGGACCTCGTGATCATATTAGTTTGCATGGTCAGCTCATTAACAGGACAACATGACTCACACAGAGCACCCCCACACACATCCAGGAGCCCACTTGACCTCAGGGTCCCCTCACCCCTCTCCCTTCCCCCTCGGAAGCAAATGCTTCAGTGTTGGCGCTCCGTGTGGAACAATGGAGGGTCTGTGTACGTGGTGCCTACCCTGCATTTTCACTATGCAGACTTGTGACATGGTGGAGGCATTAGCGGGGGAGTTTAATGGATTGTAACTTTTAATCTGTAATGACATTACGTCATTACACATAGGTATATTGTTATTGAAAAACCGTATATTACATGTGAAATGCATTGCGTCTTGAGATACTGTATTTGAGGCATGAGAAGGACGTGCCTCCGGCAGCACCTGGCATAATGCGGGAGCTTACTGAATTCTAAGTTATTAGCTTATGTTATGCCATTATACGTTGGCATATTATTGTTTAAAAAACGTATATTACCTGTAAAAGGCATCATAAGTTGGTATTTAAATTTTATGTATTTTAAAACCAGTTATACCAAAGTAAGAAACATGAAATTGCTCAAGTATGAAAATATTATGCACTTGTTACACATTCTTATGTAATTGTATACTATAGTATACTTATATTTCAGTACGGACATAAACGGTGAGTAAAAATAACTAAAGAGTAAATAGGAGACTTAGAGGCCGATCTTACTGCCGTGTTCCGTACGATGGACGATTATACTGGAAATTCAGACAGAAGCACGGGCCCCTCCCCTGTTCGGCTCCAGGCAGAGGACGGAGCTGCGCCGCCCCAGGTGAGGCCTCCGGCTGGACTCGGGGACAGGTGGCGGCTGAGGGGGGGCGGAGCGTACTGGCTCAGCCGCGCACGCGCAGTGCCAAGCCAGGGCCGGCCCGCCCTCACCCGGGGCCTCCCGGAAGTCCCGCCCCAAGGGGCGGGGCCAGGGCCGGCCGGCGTAACGGGGAGCTGCCGCGCGGCCGCTTCCGCGGGCACGAGCGCCGGAAGCGGAAATGCGTCACAGGGGCGGGCGGGCGGCGGCGACGGCGGGTGGCGTCTGGGGCGCCTCCGGCGGACGGTGGCGGCGCCGGGCAGAGAGGCCGCGGCTGCCGGGGTCGTCGGGGGACGGCGGTGAGCTCGGGCCTGGGCGGCGGCGGCCGGGGGCGCAAGCGGAGCCCCGCGCCGGTAAGCGACGACCTGCGACCACCCTCTTCCGCGAACCCGGCCGGGGGGTCCGGCGGGCCGTGGTCTTCGGGGACCGGGGATCCGGGGTCTGTGAGGGCCGGGGCTCCAGGGGTCCGGGGTCTGCGAGGGCCGGGGGCTCCGGGGGGACGGGATCTGTAGGAGCCGGGAGCTCTGGGGGGACGGGGACTCCGGGGGTCCGGGGTCTGAGAGGGCCGGGGTCTCTGGGGTCTGTGAGGGTCGGGGGCTCCGGGGATCCAGGGTCTGCGAGGGTTGGGGGACTGGGGGGACGGGGGCTCCGGGGATCCGGGGTCTGTGAGGGTCGGGGGCTCCGGGGTACGGGGACTCCGGGGGTCCGGGGTCTGCGAGGGTTGGGGGATTGGGGGGACGGGGGCGACGGGGATCTGGTGTCTGCGAGGGTTGGGGTCTGTGAGGGCTGGCGGCTTCGGGGGTCCAGGGTCTGCGAGAGCCGGGGGCTCTGGGGGGACGGGGTCTGTGAGGGTTGGGGGTTCCGGGGGTCCGGGGTCTGTGAGGGCCAGGTGCTTTGGGGGGACGGAGGCTCCGGGGTCTGCGAGGGCCAGCGGCTCTGGGGGGACGGGGTCTTTGGGGGTCCGGGTCTGTGAGGGCTGGGGACTTTAGGGGCTCGGGGACTCTGGGGGTCCGGGGTCTCTGAGGGTCTCAGTCTGGGTGGATTGAAGTCTGTGAGGGCCGGGTGCTTTGGGGGGACGGGTGTTGGGGGGTCCAGGGTCTGCGAGAGTCGGGGGCCCCGGGGGACGGGGTGTGTGAGGGCCGGGGGCTCTGGGGGACGGGGGCTCCGGGGCCTGCGAGGGCCAGGGTCACGGGGTCTTTGGGGTTCGGGGTCCGCGAGGGTTGGGGGGACCGGGGTCTCTGAGGGCTGCGGGGACGGGTGCTCCGGTGTCTGCCAGGGCCAGTGGCTTGGGGGGACGGGGTCTCTGGGGGTCCGGGGTCTGCGAAGGTCGGGGGCTCCGGGGGCTAGGGGTCTCTGAGGGCTGGTGGCTCTGAGGGGATGGGGGTCCGGGATCTGCGAGGGTCGGGGTGTCCGGGGGGATGGGGTCTGGTAGGGCCAGGGGCTCTGGGGGACGGGGGCTCCGGGGTCTCAAGGGCCAGGGGCACGGGGTCTTTGGG
Source organism: Leopardus geoffroyi (assembly GCF_018350155.1). Lineage (NCBI taxonomy): Eukaryota > Metazoa > Chordata > Mammalia > Carnivora > Felidae > Leopardus > Leopardus geoffroyi. Next base: position 1,047,022 of record NC_059343.1, read on the forward strand.
GTTCGGGGTCCGCGAGGGTTGGGGGGACCGGGGTCTCTGAGGGCTGCGGGGACGGGTGCTCCGGGGTCTGCCAGGGCCAGTGGCTTGGGGGGACGGGGTCTCTGGGGGTCCGGGGTCTGCGAGGTCGGGGGCCCCGGGGGCTAGGGGTCTGTGAGGACTGGTGGCTCTGAGGGATGGGGGTCCGGGATCTGCGAGGGTCGGTGTGTCCGGGGGGATGGGGTCTGGTAGGGCCAGGGGCTCTGGGGGTCGGGGGCTCCGGGGTCTCAAGGGCCAGGGGCACGGGGTCTTTGGGGATACGGGTCTGTGTGGACTGGGGGCTTAGGGGATCTGGGACTGTAGGGGTTCGGGGTCTCTGAGGGTCGCAGCCTCTGGGTGTATTGAGGTCTGCGAGGGCCGGTGGTTTGGGGTCTTTGGGGGGTCCCCGGGAAAGGGGGACGGGGATGAAGGCTGTGGAGTCCAGGGTTTGAGAGAGGGTGAGGGATGCCCTGGGGCTAGAGGCCCCGGGTGGGGTGGGGGCTGAAGTCTGGGAAGCCCTGGGTCTCGGGGAGGGGGCTGGAGGGGGGGTGATGCTGGCGTCTGTGAAGCTGGGGCTTCCGGGTCTCAGGGGCTCCTGGAGCGGGGGTCTGAGGGGGCTGAGTTCTGCTGGGGACTCAGGTCTGCAGCGTCCAGGGCAGCGGTGGTCTGGGTGTGGGGGTCTCTGGGGCCAGTGGCAGGGGAGGGGGACAGAGTGTGCAAGGGATGGGGGCTGGGAGCTCCAGTGAGTGGGGGTCTGACGGCTGTGGGGGCTGGGGGCAGCAGAGATATGAGGGGGGCACTGGGGGCAGGGGCCTGTGAAGGGGAAGGAGTGGGCAGTGCTGGAGAGACTGAGGGCAGTGGAGAGGCCAAGGGTCCTGGGGCAGCCCGTGTGGCCTGGAGGCCATGGCCCACGGGTGGGGGGATGGGCTTGTCCTGGGGCGCTGCGGGGCTGGGGTCCCCAGGGTAATGGATGGCGGGCGGTTCAGTGGACGCCAGAGCTTGGGGTCGGGCAGCTGGGGGTGCGGGAGTGACGTCACAGGGGGTGGGGTTGTGGAGGGGTGACGCGGGGCCCCAGGGGAGGTGGGGAGCAGGCGACCGGGGCGGGGGTGCTGCCCTGTGTGGCCCTTGGTGTCCTGGGGCAGCTGTTGGGTCTCAGCCAAGGCCAGAGGCTGTCACCCGTGCCTTGGACTGTGCCTTGTCCCAGCACCCGCCCGTGTGGGGGCCGCTCTCCAGGCCTCCCCACAAGCCTCGGAGGGAGCCGCCCGTGGGTGGGGGCGTGGGTGGGGGCGGGAGCAGTCACCTGTAGTGTTTGGGTTCCTGTGGCGGAGCCTGGCTTTCCGGTGGGGGGGGAAGAACCCCCCACCCCCACCCCGGTCAGCCCAGTGGGGAAGTGTTGCCCGGAGAAAGCGGGGGAGGACAGGTGCGCCCTGGGAGCTGCTGGCTCGGGAAGGGCCCAGCGCTTGTCGCTCGGCCTCGGGCAAGCAGGACACATCGCCGGTCCCGGAGTCAGTGAAGCTGACGTTTCCGATCTTGTCTGGGCCAGAAACTTCCTTCCTGTTCCTGCGGGGCCCCATCCTCCATCCACGCTGCGGGGGGGGAGCCGGGAGCCCTGCCCCGCCCCGCCCTGCCCAGCGCTGTCCCGTCCTGCCTGCAGCCGCAGGGGCGCGCGCGGGACGGTTCCGGGCCGTGCGTGCGTGCGTGCGTGTGCGTGCCCGCTGCGGTGGGGGTGGCAGCTGTCCCCGCCCACTCGACGCCCTGCGGCCCTGGGAGACCTGCTCCTGCAGGCTGGCTGCGGCTGCGCACCCACCGCCGCTTGGCCGCTAGGCTCTTCCGATGGATTCTCACCCCAGTTTTGTGTTCCCTTCGGTTCAAGGAGACAGAACCTCGTCTCAGGCGGCCGCGGCTTTTGATGAGATACAGGCCGGCGGAGGCGCAGACTCGCTCGTCCCCTGGCGGCCCGCGGACGCTGACGCTCTCCGCGCGGACCCTCGCCCCGGCCCCGGCCCCGGCCCCGGCCCCGGCCCCGACCGCCGCTGTGTGTGTGTTTCAGGCCCCAGCGCCCGGCTATGGCCGCGGCCACCATAGTCCACGACACGTCTGAGGCGGTGGAGCTGTGCCCCCCGTACGGCCTGTACCTGAAGCCCATCACCAAGATGACCATCAGCGTGGCGCTCCCGCAGCTGAAGCAGCCGGGCAAGTCCATCTCCAACTGGGAGGTGATGGAGAGGCTGAAGGCCATGGTGCAGCACCACCAGTTCTCCACGCTGCGCATCTCCAAGAGCACCATGGACTTCATCCGCTTCGAGGGCGAGGTGGAGAACCGCAGCCTGGTCAAGGCCTTCCTGGCCTGCCTGGACGGCAAGACCATCAAGCTCAGCGGCTTCTCCGACATCCTCAAGGTGCGCGCCGCCGAGTTCAGGATCGACTTCCCCACGCGCCACGACTGGGACTCCTTCTTCCGCGACGCCAAGGACATGAACGAGACGCTGCCGGGCGAGCGGCCCGACACCATCCACCTGGAGGGCCTGCCCTGCAAGTGGTTCGCGCTCAAGGACTCGGGCTCCGAGAAGCCCAGCGAGGAGGTGCTGGTGAAGGTGTTCGAGAAGTTCGGGGCGATCCGCAACGTGGACATCCCCATGCTGGACCCCTACCGCGAGGAGATGACCGGCCGCAACTTCCACACCTTCAGTTTCGGGGGCCACCTGAACTTCGAGGCCTACGTGCAGTACCGCGAGTACGTGGGCTTCATCCAGGCCATGAGCGCCCTGCGCGGCATGAAGCTCATGTACAAGGGCGAGGACGGCAAGGCGGTGGCCTGCAACATCAAGGTGAGCGCCCGCCCCGCCCCGCCCGGTGTGCCGGCCCCCGGGGCCTGTCTCGCGGCCGCGCGCGCACGCGCGCGTGCGCACGCAGGTGGCCCTCTGGCAGGGCGGCCGCAGGCCCGGCCACCGCAGGTGCAGGCGAAACCAGCGGCCACACCCGCATCCGGACGCGGAGGTGAGAGCCATTTCCGTGTGGGGGACGGGGTGACAGGCGGAGACCCTCGCCGCCGAAGCACCCCGAAACCGCGCCCCAGCGGGGCCGCGGGCCTCCCCAGCGTCCCCGTCACCCGGGGCCGAGGGTCCCCCGTACCGCCGCCAACTCGCACCGGGGTCGGCCTCCTGGACGACCCGGGGGCCGCGTGCCCCTGTGAGCGCCGGCCCTCCTCGTTAGCGGAGGCAGACGCGCCGGGTCGGCCTGGGTCAGAGCGCGCCGGTGGGATCCCGCCGGCACGATGCGAGACCCCCCGTCGTCACAGGGGGACTTTGTGTTTTCACGTAATCGCTGAGGCCGGGTCGCGTTCGGGTCAGGTGGCGGCTTCGCCGGGAAGCTCAGTCCCCGGCCACGAAGGGAGCGTGTGCCGCCGGGGGCGTCCGCGGGCGCCGGGCCCCACACGGCGGCCGAGACCCGCGCTCGCTCCCCGGCAGGGCTCCGCGGAGCGAGCGCGCTGCGTGCGGCGCGGCCGGGCTGGCCGCCGTCAGGTGAGGCCCGCTCGTGGCGAACCCTGCTCTGTGCCGCCCCCCGCCCGCAGGTTTCCTTCGACTCCACCAAGCACCTGAGCGACGCCTCCATTAAGAAACGGCAGCTCGAGAGGCAAAAGCTGCAGGAGCTGGAGCAGCAGAGGGAGGAGCAGAAGCGCAGGGAGAAGGAGGCCGAGGAGAGGCAGAGGGCGGAAGAAAGGTACGTGTGCGCCCGGCCCGCGGGGCCCGCCTGCTCGCGTCCGCCGAGCACCGCGCCTCCGGGTGCGGGCTCGAGCGCGCGCGTGCGCGCGACTGGCCGTGCACGGGCGTGTGGCCGCGTGTGCGCGCGACTCTGTGTACAAGCGTGTGCGTGCACGTGTGCCGGTGGGACCCCGCCCTCCGCGCACAGCCGCTGTGCTCGCGGTCCTGTGCGCGGTATTCTGGCCGAGTCCGGTCAGGATCCCCGCCTCCGCTCGCTGTCTGCGTTTTGTGGTGTAAAAGCCTAACGAACGGGACCACTGACGTTTTGGGGACACAGGAAGAAATTCTTCGTACGCCACCGGTCGCGCTGTACCTCTGGCCCGTTTCCCAGCTCTTTGGGTTTCGCAGGCGCGTTGTCCGCATTCGGCGAGTGCGCAGCTTAGATGTGTCGGGCCTGCCGGATTCGCGGTAGGGGTCCAGCATGGGGATGTCCACGTTGCGGATCGCCCCGAACTTCTCGAACACCTTCACCAGCACCTCCTCGCCGGGCTTCTCGGAGCCCGAGGCCGGTTCCCTGCGGTGACGGTCTCTGCGTCGCAAGCGCTCGGTGTCTCCCCTGCGGCCGCGTGCGGGCTGTGTTCTGCGCTTCCTTCTGACGCGGAGGAAGGCGTGTCCGGACCTACTTTGCGCAGCGGACTCAAGCCCCGAGCGGGCGCGAGAGTCCTGGCCCAGCTCCGCGCCCGCCCCGAGGACACTCGGCCTGCTGGCCCGGGGACGGCCTGACGGGCCCCGGGAGACGCGGCGGGCGGGGCTGGGGTCTGGGGCCGCCGAGGCGGGGGTGCGTGCTGGCCGCCTGGCGGTGCTGCGGGGCCCCACCTGCGGGATGCGGGCGGCGGGCGGCGGGGGGCCTCCCAGAGAAACCGGCTCCCCAGGCAGCGGCTCTGGGGCGGCAGAGGCGGGAGGCTTCGTGAGGCGCTCCGCGGCGTGCGGAGCAGCGGGGCCGTGTGCGCTCGGGCCCTGTCGCTACGCGCGAGCCTGCGACCGCTCGCTCCCCGAGCCCCCGGGCCGTCACTCGCACGCGCCTGCCTTTGTGCCCACGCGTCGCCTCCGGCGTGCCCTCACCTGCCCCCTCGTGTGCCTCCCCTCGCGCCCCCGCCTGCCCTCACGTACACACTTGGCGCACACGCGCTCCCCTCACCTGCCCTCTTGTGCCTCTCCTCGCACACACGCCTACCCTGGCCAGCGTGCCTCCTAGCACACCTGCCCTCGCACACGCTCGCCTGTCGCGCCCCACGAAATACTGGGAAGTCTCAAGAGGCGGGGTCTTGGACCATGTCCGTGGGAGGAAGTGGCCACGGGGCCCTCAGCAGGAGCTGCTCCGTGTGCTGGGCCAGAGGCACGGGGAGGACCGGGGGATCCCGGACAGTGGGCGGTGCCTCCTCTGTGGTCGCTGATGCTTGGACGCCAGGTTGCTAGCTGGGGAGGGGGCCGCGCCGTTCCCACAGAGTGTGCTTCCCCGGCCTGCGTGTGCAGGCTGCCCCCTGGGGAGCGCGGCGGCTGTTCTCGGTCCCGGGTGCGCGTGCACGTGGGTGGTTGGCTTTCACGCAGGACTGGAGCTTGGATGCTGCCTCCTGTCTTGGGAGTCGGGGAGCACGGGGCCTCGGACCTCGTGGGGCCAGACACGTGGTTTGGTGCAGTCTTTGGTGGGGAGGGGGCTAGGACAGGCCGTGTGGTGGGTTCTGACCTGTGGGGCCTGGACAGCCGGTGTTGTGGATCCTGATCTCTGGGGCCTGGACGGATGGTGTTGTGGATCCTGACCTGTGGGGCCTGGACGGATGGTGAGCTGGGGCCTGACCTGAGGGGCCTGGACGGCCCGTGTTGTGGATTCTGATCTCTGGGGCCTGGACGGATGGTGACCTGGGGCCTGACCTGAGGGGCCTGGATGGCCCGTGTTGTGGATTCTGATCTCTGGGGCCTGGACGGATGGTGAGCTGGGCCCTGACCTGTGGGGCCTGGATGGCCCGTGTTGTGGATTCTGATCTCTGGGGCCTGGACGGATGGTGTTGTGGATCCTGACCTGTGGGGCCTGGACGGATGGTGAGCTAGGGCCTGACCTGTGGGGCCTGGACAGATGCTGAGCTGGGCCCCGACCTGTGGGGCCTGGACGGCCGGTGTTGTGGATCCTGATCTCCGGGGCCTGGACGGATGGTGAGGTAGGGCCTGACCTGTGGGGCCTGGACGGCCGGTATTGTGCATCCTGACCTGTGGGGCCTGGACGGATGGTGAGCTAGGGCCTGACCTGTGGGGCCTAGACAGATGCTGAGCTGGGCCCCGACCTGTGGGGCCTGGACGGCCGGTGTTGTGGATCCTGATCTCAGGGGCCTGGACGGATGGTGAGGTAGGGCCTGACCTGTGGGGCCTGGATGGCCGGTGTTGTGGATCCTGACCTGTGGGGCCTGGACGGATGCTGAGCTGGGCCCCGACCTGTGGGGCCTGGACGGCCGGTGTTGTGGATCCTGACCTGTGGGGCCTGGACGGATGCTGAGCTGGGCCCCGACCTGTGGGGCCTGGACACGGGTGCTAGGGAGCCCTGGTACACGTCCCTCTGTGGGAGCTGTGGCCCTGGGTCTGTTCCCACCTCCCAGTGTGAGGCCCCAGCTTCTTTTTCGGTCGAGAGGGGGTTGGGGACCTACGTGCGTCCTGATCCCCGGGCCCTGTTCACTGGCTTGCACGTCTGCACGTTTGCACGTCTGGAGTGCCCAGGACTGGCCTTGCCCTTCCGCGGCCTGGGCGTGCCCCACCTGGGCTCCTGGCGGCCTCACGCTCTGCGTCTGTCCTGCCCAGGGCAGCTGGGACTTTTCCTACCGCGTTCCTTGGGGTTGGACTCACGCTACCATCAAGGTGCACGAGAGGGTGGTTCACCCGGGGCTCTTTCCGACCTGGCCCTCGGTCTCCTGCTTACGTTTGGGGTCTCTCCGTGGGGACCCCCCGCCCCTGGCCGAGCACAGACGACCTAAGCTGCTGGGCGGCCCGTGGGCTTGCTGGAAAGGGAAGCAGTCGTCTCCAGATGCTTTTTCTCTGGTGACGTCACAGGAGTTCCTTAAGCTCCGTCGACAGGTCCGCTCCCTCAGGGACCCACTGATCCTGGGGGTCACAGCCCAGGGCTCACCGGATCCCCAGGGGGAGTCACAGCCCAGGGCTCATCCGATCCCCGCGGGTCACAGCCCAGGGCTCACCGGATCCCCGGGGGGGGGGGGGGTCGGGGTCACAGCCCAGGACTCACCGGATCCTGGGGGTCACAGCCTGGTATTCCCCGTGCTGGGTTTTTTGTCATAGCGACTTTGCCTTTTCCAGACTCTGGAACAAACGGGTTCGTAGGTGCATCGTCTGTTGTGTGTGGTCTTTCCCGTAGCTTGGTGCTTCCAGAACCTTCCGTGTGGCTTTGCTCACGGGTCCTCCGTTCAGTGTAGGGACTCCCACAGCCTCTCTGGAGCCCGAGCGATGGGGCTTTGTGCACCCTGCCAGCACCTTTGAGTATCAGTCGTGCGCTGAGCGGTTGTTGCTGGGTGGAAGGCGGTGTGCAGTGAGTGAGCATGTTGTGTGTGGTCCTCTGGGCCAGGACGCGGGTGTCGCGCGCGGCGGGTCCCACTCACCAGCACGGCGCTGTGCGCGCGGCGGGCCCTCCGGGCAGCACGCGGGCGCACATGAGGCTCCCGTCTGCCCTCTGTTCGTCCGTGGCGTGGGCGGCCGTTCTCCCTGCGGTATGTGCCCGTTTGTGTGTGTGAGCACTGCCGCGTGCCAGCGGTCCCGGGGGTGGCCCTGCCTGCCGCTGCGGCAGGGGGGTCCTCGGCGCGCCGGCCTCTCCCCCAGCTGCTGTGTGTCGTTGAGAAGCAGTTTCCGTGTCGCGAGGCCCGCCCATCGGTCGCGTCCTTCACGGCGTCCGGTTCCCCAGCGAGACCTTCCCTCCGGAGGCTCTGGGGGCCTCCTGCGCGGATCCTCGGGTCCCGCCGCGGCCCGCGTGCGGACGCGAGTTGGAACAGCGGGTGTCGCGCCCGCCCCCCGCCCCCCGCGCGCGCAGAGCCGGCGCGCGCGGTCCGTCGTGCTGAGCGGTGCCGCGCGCTTGTCGTGCAGGAAGCAGAAGGAGCTGGAGGAGCTGGAGCGGGAGCGGAAGCGGGAGGAGAAGGTGCGGCGCCGGGAGCAGAAGCAGCGGGACCGCGAGCTGCGCCGCCAGCAGAAGAAGCTGGAGAAGCAGCAGGCGGAGGAGCAGCGGAAGCTGCACGAGAAGATCCGGCTGGAGGAGCGCAAGCTGCTGCTGGCGCAGCGGAACCTGCAGTCCATCCGCCTGGTGGCCGAGCTGCTGAGCAGGGCCAAGGTAGGCGGGGCGCGCGGGGGCGCGCGGGGGCGGGCGCGCGCGCGGCCTGGTCCTGCAGCCCGGGGGGCGGGGGGGGGGGGGGGGGGGGGGCGCGCGCCAGGGCGCCTTCCCGCGGCTGCTCGCCGCCCCGCGCCACCTCGGGCCTTCATACCCCGGCCGCGCCGCCGGCTGCTACTTGCTGGCCCCCGCCTCGTCGCAGGCGCCAGAACGCGCCCTCCAGGCTCACGGGGCGCGGAGCACTTCGGGCGCAACCGCGGTCACACCGCCCGGGCGCTGGGGCGCAGGCTCGCCGTGTCCCGCAGAGGGAGGGCGCGAGCGAGCTCGAGGAGGGTCTCCCAGCCCCTGTGGCTCCCCTCCTGCTGCACGTAGTCTTCCCCGGGGCCCCTCGGGACAGGCGGCTCTGCTGTGACCCCACAGGCCACTCCCGGGCGACGGAACAGCCGGCTCTGCTGTGACCCATGGGCCAGCAGCTGGGGCGACGGGACAAGGGTCCTTGCTGTGACCCCACGGGCCAGCAGCCAGGTCGATGGGACAGGCGGCTCTGCTGTGACCCCACGGGCCAGCGGCCGGGGCGGCAGGATGGGGCTCTGCTGTGACCCCACAGGCAACGTCCAGGGCAACAGGACAGGGGGCTCTGCTGTGACCCCACGGGCAACATCCAGGGCAACAGGACAGGGGGCTCTGCTGTGACTCCACGGGCCAGTGGCCAGGTCGATGGGACAGGCGGCTCTGCTGTGACCCCACAGGCCAGCAGCCGGGACCTTGGGGACAGGGGGCTGTGCTGTGACCCCACAGGCCAGCGGCCGGGGTGACGAGACAAGGGGCCTTGCTGTGACCCCACAGGCCAGCGGCCAGGGTGACGGGACAGGGGGCTCTGTTGTGACCCCACGGGCCAGTGGCCAGGGTGACGGGACAGGGGGCTCTGTTGTGACCCCACGGGCCAGTGGCCAGGGCCCTTGGGACAGCGGGCACTCTGCTGTCACCCCACAGGCCAGCGGCCCCGGGCCCTTGGGACAGGGGGCTCTGCTGTGACCCCACAGGCCAGCGGCTGGGGTGACGAGACAAGGGGCCTTGCTGTGACCCCATAGGCAATGGCCAGGGTGACGGGACAAGGGGCCTTGCTGTGACCCCACAGGCAGCAGCTGGGGCGATGGGACAAGGGGTCTTGCCCTGACCCCACGGGCAGTGGCTACAGAGATGCGACAGGGGGCGCTGTGCTGTGACCACACAGGCAGTGGCCAGGGCGATGGGACGAGGGGTCTTGCCCTGACCCCATGGGCCAGCGGCCAGGGCCCTTGGGACAGGAGGCGCTCTGCTGTGACCCCAAAGGCCAGTGGGCGGGGCGACAGGACGGGTCGGTGCGGCCTGACCGTGGCGATGGAGAGCAGCGCCGCGGCGTCCCCAGGGAGCTCAGGGCGGACCGCAGAGCCGGGCTGGGCCACGTCCCTCCTCGCAGCCGCGGATCTGACAGCCGGTGCAGCGCGCGAGAGGAGCGCCTTCGCGCCGCCTCGTTCCTCCCTTTCCTCCCGCTCCTCCCGGAGGCCGGGCCGGAAGCCCCCGCGAGAGGCGGGGGCGGGGGACACGTGCGGACCTCGCCGGGCCCTCCTTGTGCTCGGCCAGGCTGCGTGTCCCCGCGGAGTCGGGCGCGGGGCGACCCGGTAACCTGTTGTCTACTTACAGTTGGGATAAGTCCCCGGGAAGGAGACTGGCAGGCGCGCTGAGACGGGCCAGCTCCGCCCTTGGCTCATGGTGAATATTGAAGACGCTCGCCCAGGCGGCCGCGGCGGCGGATGTGCGCTCCGTCATCTCCGCTCCCCGTCGCGGGTGACCGACCGCGGGCGACCTCCCAGCGGGCCGGGGCCACGCCCCGCCCGCCAGCCCGCCCCCGGGCCGCGTGCTTGTCGCCCGGGGTGGGGGGCGGGGGGCGGGGGGCGCGCCGCGGCCGGACCGCGCGCCCGGCCCCCCCTCCCCCCCCACCCACCCCGGGCCTCGGCGCCAGCAGGCGGGTGCGGAGCCCCCACGCGCGCCTTCCCCTTTGTGCCGCAGGCCGTGAAGCTGCAGGAGCAGGAGCACCGCGAGGAGGCGCTGCGGCTGCAGCGGCTGGAGGAGCGGCGGCGGCTGCAGGAGGCCGAGCTGCGGCGCGTGGAGGAGGAGAAGGAGCGCGCGCTGGGGCTGCAGCGCCGGGAGAGGGAGCTGCGCGAGCGGCTGCTCACCATCCTGCTGAGCAGGAAGCCGGACGAGCCGCCGGCGCGCGACGAGCTGGGGGTGGCGCACGCGGACCTGCTGCAGCCCGTGCTGGACATCCTGCACACGGTGTCGGCCGGCTGCGCGGGCGCCGCCGCCGCCCTGCACCCCCTGGGGGCCCCGCCGGCCCCCGGCGCCCCGAAGCAGACGCCGCCGCGCCCGGACGCCGACGGCGCGCCCCGCGGCGTCAACGGCAGCCTGGCCGAGGGCGCGCCCTGCCGCGAAGGCCTGGGCGCGCGGCGCGGCGCGGCGGACGACGGCTCCCCGGACAAGCGCTGCCCCGGCGTCCTCGCCTGCATCCCCGACAACAACCAGCAGCCCAAGGCCGTGCCCGCAGCCTCAGCCGCCGCCGCTGCCTGTGAGCAGAGCGCGCCCAGGAAGGACGCGCGCTCCGAGCAAGACAAGTGCAACCGCGAGCCGAGCGGGGGCCGCGGCCGGGCCAGCGGGGGCCGCGGGGACGACGACAGGCACCAGCGGGAGCGCAGCCGGCCGCGGCGGGCGGGCAGCCGCGACGACGCGCGGACCCCGCGGAAGGAGCGGCGGCGCCACCGCAAGCACGCGCGCCCGGACGACAGCCCCGCGCGGCGCAGCGCCAGCCCCGAGCGCGCGCGCGCGCGCCGGTCCCACAGCAGAGAGCGCTCCAGCCGCAGGGAGCGCAGCCGGGACCGCAGGGGCGGCTCGGGGCGCAAACGCAGCCGCCACCGCCGCGGGGACCGCGACCGCTCGCGCTCAGGGTCGCCCGGCCGGCACCGCAGCACCTGGAACAGGTAATGCAGGCCGTCCCGCCCCCCTCTCCTCCCCCCACTCCCACCCCACCCCCATCCCGCGAAGACCGGGACCGGGGAGCCGCCGCGGAGCGCAGGGCCCCGGGGCCTCCCGGGCGGCTGGACCCCGCGCTTCCGGTGTCCTGCGGGCGGCGGCGGCGGCGGCGGCAGCGGCGGCCTGGGCCTCGCTCGCCAGCTTTAGTTTTCCCCCGAAACTGTTCATCTGATAGCTTTAACTTCACCACGTCCCTCGCAATCAGGGAGAGCGCGCCGGCCGGCGGCGGCGACCAGTGCGCAGCCACCGCGCCATTTCTGTCCCGCTCGTGACTCCCGCGCGGGCAGCGACGGCACGCGAGGCCCGTGGCCCGTCGCTGGGGACAAACTGCGGAGGATGCACGGCCAGGCCCCCCCCCCCCCCCCCCCCAAGGGCCCCGAGAACTTGAGAGCGCCTTGCCCCGGTGGTGGTTTCGCGGGTTTTCCTTCGCAATTTCAGCTGCTCCGGAGGTGCGCTTGGGGGGTGCGCCGGCAGAACCCAGGGGTCTGGCCAGTGCCTGGCGGCCGCGTGCAGGCGGGCGGGTCCTGAAGGGGGCAAGTCGCCACGTGCCGTCCCGCGCTCTTCCTCGCCTCACACACTTTTGCGTCGCAAACTGGTGACGAAGCCGAAAGGAAAAAAAGAAGATGGGTCAAAAGCTTTGGTTCCTCCTCAAGAATTAGCGTGTGTGGTTTTTTTAAGAAGCTGTTTTGCTAAATTATTTTTACTTGGAACGTTTCAAACAGATTTAAGGCTACACACTTGTTAAATTTTATAATCATTTGCTTCCCCAGGTGAAGCGCGAGAGATACTTAAAAGCAGCTGTAATGTTTGCGTGAGGGAAGATGGTGTTTATTCCAGTTTGCATTTTTTGTGAAATAAAATTTTTTTCCAATGAACTCGTATTTTGCATCCTTGTTTTGTTCCGTTTGAGCCTTTTGGTCTGCGGTACCGAACGGGGAGCCCAGTGGAGCAGATTCGTAAAGGATAGAAACCGCTCTGGCTGAGGTCAACGACGCATCTCGCTGGGCGGCTGTTATCCTAAAATAAGCCTGTGGACGGAGAACCCGGAGTCCTAGGCAGCATTCAATCTTTTCACGGGGTACAAGCTTAGCAAATTCGCTCAAGCACTCGGGCCACAGCTACCAGCCCGTTTTACAAATGACGCAAAGTAAAAGTGGTTCTTTCCTCACCTCGAGTTGTAACAGGTGGGAAGGGGTCCTTGGCCCTGCTGGGACTCCAGACCCCAAAAGGCCCTCCCCTGTTCGACCGTCCATCTGTCCGTCTTTAATTCACAGGCAGCGCTTGTCAGCATGTGTGTGGCTGGTGGCGTTCCTCTTCCGCCCCAGCTTGCTGCACCGTCCCTGATCCCTCAGGGATCCTGTCGGGGTCCCTGTAGCCCAGCACTGAGCGTGTGTCCGGTCTGTGCTCTTGTCAATGTCCTGGGACCGGGTGTGGGGAAGTCTCTGAGGTCACGGGGAGGTCTCTGCGTGAGGTCAGTGAGGTGGGTCTCCCTGAGCGATGTGCTCCGGGCAGAGGTCTGTGTGATGGGAACAGAGGCGGTGTGTTCAGCAACAGGAAGTGGAGGTGGGAAAGGAGAGGGAGGCAGGCTTTAATTTGGGGGCACGGTGACACAGTGGTGCAGGGAGCAGGGGTGAGGAGGGGACTTGTGGCAGCAGGTGTCAACGTCGTGTAGGCAAGGGGTTCAGGGAGAGGCCAGGGTAGGTGCAACGGGTGTGTGTGGCCATCACAGAGCATGGGATATGTATGTGGGGTCCAGGGAGGACCCTAGGAAGCTGGAGAATGCCAGCACCAGACCTACAGCAAAGGGCGTATCGCTGGGGAAGACACTGAGGAATCTGAGTTTTGAATACCCCACCCACTGATGCTATCCCGAGCTATGAGGAAGGTGGAGCGCTCACAGTGCAGTCCAGATCAGCTTCACTGTTCCTGTGCCTGCTGGATCCGTCTGTTCCTGAAAGCGGCAGTGTTGACGTCTCCAGCCATAATAGTATATGCAGCGGTTTCTCCTTGGTGTCCTGTTAGTTTTTGCCTTTTGTATTTTGACTCTGTCTTATTGGTTGCGTATGAGTTAAGGATGGGCCTTTCTGGGAAGGACTGACTCCTCGGTCATGGGGCCTACCCTTCTTTAGTCTTCTGGTAATTTTTCTTGTTCAGAAGTATCTGGTGCGAAACGGGGAAGAAACAAATCTGTCAGGAAGAGGTGTCCATTATGGTTTACGATGGAGTGTTAGCCACACACACACACACACACAGAATATCAAAGGGTGTTAGAAAAAGGGTTGTGGCTCGACACACGAGTGTGTCCTTTTGGCCACGTTGTGCACTTGACAGGGATGAAGGCCAGGGGAGTTTTGTTGTCATGCAGCAGATTCTTCTGGAGACCCCAGAGCAACACGATGATGAATGTGGATCCGGAACCAGAGTGCCTGGCTTTGAACCGCTTTCCCTAACGTGTGTTCCACAGGGAGAGTGGGGTGGCCAGTGATAAGTGGGGATGATGTGAAGGACACCGTCTGGGTTCACTTTGGACTTGGCGCTCGTGTTCTCTTCAGGAGTGAGGGTGGGATTTTCTCACGTACTGCCAGTTACATCCTAAGAACAGTTTCCTGCGGGTATTTTAGCGGCCGACAAGGGGTCATCGGCGGGAGTGCAGATCAGTTGAAACATGCTTGTCACTGATGAGGTTTTATCCTTGCGCTGGAACCTGGGTTTCTCCCTTCGTGCCGAGGCGACTGTTTTGCAGACAGTGGGGGCTGTGAATAGACAATGTGTCCTGAATCACCGGGATATTTCAACCCCGCAAGCATTTTCCCACACACTTGGGACGCGAGATTGGCGCTCCGCTTGTCCCTCTGTCTCTGTGTCTGTCTGTCCTTTATAGCATTTTGCCACGAGCCTTTTTCTAGGTGAGCGGCATCATGATCTCATTGTGGGGAACTCAAAACCGCCCCCAGATCTGTTGTGGTTCTACCTGGCTGAACTTTGACACAAGTGAATTGGCCAACTCTCCACCCGGGGGGTGGGGCGACAAAGGGAGATCCTAGTTCGTTCCCGGTTTCTGACGCTGAGGTTCTCCCTGAGCACTGGGGCGCCAATGTCCCCACGTCTCCAATTGGGACCTCGGCATGTGTCCACCCTTTTGCCGAGAAAGTCCCCTGTACCTCACGTGCCCTGTGTCACCCGATCTAAAGCCGTTGGAACAACTCTCCCCCCCCCCACCCCCCCGAATTTACACTCTGAGGCCACTGTTGGGGGCCCTGTTTCTCCTTGGCTGCACCCTGCCGGAAGAACAGAGCAGACATGTTCTCTAGACCCAAGGGTACTGGGTCACAGGGGCGTCTGGGGCCCATCCTGAACACCGCAGGCAAAGTTTGTTAGAAATGTCCAGTGTCTGCCCAGAAACGCACCGTCTGCATTTTGGGGGACACGTTAGAGAACGTAAGTGTGGGAAGGTGGGGGCGCCTGCGTGTCTCAGTGGCTTGGGCGTCAGACTCTTGCTGTCGGCTCAGGTCATGATCTCTCCAGGATCCAGACCCACATCAGGCCGTGCGCTGACCGCACGGAGGCCTGCTTGGGGTTCTCTTTCTCCTCCTCCCCTGCTCACACTCTCAAAATAAATGAACTTCGGCGGGGGAACGTGTGCAACGGTGTCCAGGACGGGGGCCTGATTTCAGCCCTGCAGGTGCACGGGGACAGCGTCGGGGTGAGGTCACGGGGCCGGCTCCCGCCGGCGGGTCTGGAGACGCAGAGAGGCCCTCGGTCAGGAGGGTCCCTGGAGGCCCGGATGCCGGCGCCCCAGGGTGCACCGTGTTCCCGCCCCAGGTGTGCGGCTTCACCGCCCGCCCCTCCGCCCCCTCGCTCACCTCTCCTTGCTCCCCACGGGGCTGGGGAAGTACGGTGGATGCCAGGGTGCCCCCCCCCCCCACTGCGCATGCGTACACTTCCTGCTCCAGGACCCGTGCCAGCAGCCCCTCCCTCCGGCTGGCGGTGCAAACAGGCGGCCACCCGCATCCCGCGCAGTGTAGACGCCTCCCCGCAGCCCCCTCCCTGTCCAGCTGGAGCATCTTCGCTCCTGCGCACACCCCCTCCCTGCAGCACGGGCTGGCACGGCCCCCAGGCTCGCATCACCCCCCGCTCCCCCCACCAGGGCGCCGGTGCCCGACTGTGTGTCTGCGTCCCCCCCCGAGATTCGTATGTGGATCCTGACCCTGAAGCTGGTGGTGTTAGGAGGTGGGGCCTTGGGTAGGGGGTTAGCGCACGAGGGCGCAGCCCCCATGAAGAGGACTGGCGTCCCTAGGAGACCCCAGACAGCCCCCTGGCCCCTCCACGGCGCCAGGGAGCGGGTTGGGCGGTCATTCGCGAATCAGGAAGCAGGTCCTCACCAGACCCCGGGGTCCGCGAGCCTCTGGATGTGGGACGCGCAGGCCCCAGGACCACGACAAGCACGCGTCCGTCGTTCGCAAGCGCCCGGCCTCGCCTGTGCCATTACTGTTCCCGCCGCCGCAGCCCAGACACCGGCTGACGCCAAGTTGTTGAGGCGGGCGCACGCCTGGGGTGACCTCCCCGCGCCCCGCGCGCCTGGCCTGGCCCCTCGCTCCGCACACGGCAGGGCCGCGGGCGCCGTCTTTCCCCGCAGGAGCCCCGCCCGTGACGCCCGCAGCCAGGCTCCGTGTGCGCCACGCGGACCCTTGAGGACGCGGACCCTTCCGGACGCGGGTGTGCGCGCGAACGTGCGCGCGCTGCGCTCCACACGTGGTCCACGCCGGCTGGCACCTGCTCAGCACCTGTGCCGTCGCATCCCGTCGGGGGTCGGGGGGCGCGGCGGGTGAGGAGGGGGCCCAGAGCACCGTCCCGGGAGGGGGCGTGGCAAGGAGGTCTCCGCTGGCAACAGTACACCTGGCGTCTCAGCCCTGCAGGCCTGGGGCCTCTCCACCCGCCACCCCCTCTCCCTCCTCTGCTCACTCCCCCCTGCACTCCTGCTGGTTCTTTGCCCTTCTCTCAACAGACCACACACGCTGCTGCCACAGGGCTTTGGCGCCCGTCCATGCTCTTCTGGTCTTGCCCGAACAGCTCACACACTCGCTGCGGCCCCAGGGCCTTTGCACCTACCCATGTTCTTTTGCTCTTCTCTGACGAGGTCACACACGCTTCTGTCCCAGGGCCTTTGCACCTGCCCCTGTCCCTTGGCTCTTCTCTGAATGGGTCGGTCACACATGCACTGCCCCAGGGCCTTTGCACCTATCTGTGTTCTTTGCTCTCTCTGAACAGGTCACACATACGGCTGCCCCAGTGGCTTTGCAACTGCCTCTGTTCTTTTGCTTTTCTCTGAACACCTCACACATGCTGCTGCTCCGGGGCCTTAGCACCTGCCCCTGCCTCTTTGCTGTTCTCTGACCAAGTTGCACATGTTCTTGTCCCAGGGCCTTTGCACCTGCCCCTGCTCCTTTGCTCTTCTCTGAATGGGTCACACACAATGTGACCCCAGGGCCTTTGCACCTACCTCTGTTTAGCTCTTCTCTGAACAGGTCATACACGCACTGCCCCAGGACCTTTGTACTTGCCTCCATTCTTCTTCTCTGAACAGGTCACACACACTGCGACCCCAGGGCCTTTGCAACTACCTCTGTTCTTTAGCTCTTCTCTGAACAGGTCACACAGGCTCTGCCCCAGGGCCTTGGCACCCGTACCTGCCTCTTTGAATTGTACAATCCAGCGTCTTGGGCTATAGTCGTGTGTGAGTGTCACCCCCAGTGAACTTGAGAACATTTTTGTCCCTCCCCCAAAAGAAACCCATTACCTGGGTCTGTTTTTTTTTGTTTGTTTGTTTTTAACGTTCATTTATTTTTGAGAGAGAGACACAGCGCGAATAGGGGAGGGGCAGAGAGAGGGGGAGACACAGAATCCGAAACAGGCTCCAGGTTCTGAGCCGTCAGCACAGAGCCCGACGCGGGGCTCGAACCTCGGTCCGTTTTTAAAGAACTCCTGTCCACGCACATGCCGTTCTGTTCCAGCTTGCGCGGTGGGAATTCTCTTGTCCGTATGGCATGTCTTTTTGGCAAGAAACACGGACCGTTGCTGTTAGTTGCCCAACATGGACGTTGTCCCGATGACCGGCCACGTGCGAAGGGCGTTTCCAGCAGCTCAGTGGTTCGAGTCCTTTGCTTAGTCGTGTCCGAGACTCTGCTTCCGAAGGGGCCGACTTTGAGCACCGACCTTGAGTTTTTCTCATTAGGATCCGGTGCGTTCTCAGCCCTCAATCTCATTAGTAAAGTAATCGTCTTAACGGGAGATCCGGGGAGATTGTACCTGCTGGGGATGGGGCGTCCCCTCCGAGGGGCTTAGCCTGCACTTTAATCAAGCAAATGTGAGCCGTGGCTGCTCCTTGTGTCCGTCCTGAGTGGCCCCCACCCTGCAGAGGGCCCTTCACTGTCTCACCTGAAGGTTCTGTGCACAAAGAGGCAAGACAGACAAAAGCTAAAAATGAGTTCATGAGAATGAATGTACATATGTGACCTTTTTTAACTTCTCTTTTTAATGTGTATTCGTTTTTGAGAGAGAGAGAGAGACAGAGCGAGGGCGGGGGAGGGGTAGAGAAAGGGGGAGACACAGAATCTGAAGCAGGCTCCACAGTCTGAGCCATCAGCACAGACCCCAATGCAGGGCTTGAACTCACGAACCATGAGATCATGACCTGAGCTGAAGTTGAGGCTTAAGCGACTGAGCCCTCCAGGCGCCCCTAGATATGTGATCTTTTTTTATTTTATTTTTTTTTTTAACGTTTATTGATTTTTGAGACCGAGAGAGACAGAGCATGAACAGGGGAGGAGCAGAGAGAGAGAGGGAGACACAGAATCCCAAGCAGGCTCCAGGCTCTGAGCCGTCAGCACAGAGCCCGACGCGGGGCTCGAACCCACAAACCGTGAGATCATGACCTGAGCCCAAGTCGGACACTGAAGCGACCAATGAATAGGAACGTGTGATGGCAGGTCGGTCTGCTCCGGGTCGTCTGCATCGGAAAAGCGGGGCGTTCCTTGGGAGACCTTGAAGGCCTGACTCACAGCCCGCGAGGAGGAGAAGCCCAGCAGCGGGGACCCCACCGGACGGGGGCGCAGCAGGGCGGCTGTGCGCAGAGCAGTAGAGACGACGACACCACATTATCTCCCAGGATGCGGTGTGGACGCAGGAGGCAGGATGATGTTCATGGGCCCCTGCACCTGCCGGGCGCCAGCGCACGGATGCAGTTCGGCACCCGGGGGACGTGGGGACACACAGTGGACACTCAGGTCAGACGGGGAACGGGGGGCGGCGTCTGGACGCTGGGAACAGTGGCATCGCGTCCCGCGGAGGTTGCGTTCAGTGAAAGCAACAGAATAAAATAGGCTGAGAGGACGTCAAGGAAGATACATCGGTGACGCTATAAAATAAAAGGAAGGAAGACGTCATAGAACCAGCGCGGCAGGAAACTTAAAACGAAAACGATACAATGCAAGAAAGTTTAAAAATAAAGAAGACGGTGGAATAAAAAATTAAGTGAAAATGATCATAAAATGAAATAATAAAATAATAAGATAATAAAATAAAAGTAAATAAAAGAAAAAGTTAAAAAAATAGTAAGTAAACCTAAGTGATAAAATAATTCACTATATGAAATACTAAAACAAGTAAAAATAAAATAAATAAAATGAAATGAAATAAAATAAAATAAAACAAAATAAAATAAAATGAAATAAAATAAAATAAAACAAAACAAAACAAAATAAAATAAAATGAAACAAAACAAAACAAAATAAAATAAAACAAAACAAAACAAAACAAAATAAAATAAAACAAAACAAAACAAAACAAAATAAAATGAAATAAAACAAAACAAAATAAAATAAAATGAAATAAAATAAAATAAAATGAAATGAAATAAAATAATTAAAACAAACTAGCACTACCACGGTGGGTGCAGCTACACGAAGTGTGGTCTGGCTGCTGTGTGTCTGCGCCCTCTCTGTTCCTCGGCCCTCAGCCGGGTGCACATTCCCTGCCCCCGTCCTTGCTCACGTGAACTTTGCGCGCAGCCTGGACCCCGCCTCCCGCCCGCCGGCCTGGTAGGTGCTGACGACCGCAGTGCTGGGCTCCGGGGCCCGTCCTGCCCCAGCGTTAACTTGTCCCAGGAGGACCCAGCACCCAAGGGGGGGAGGGGGAGAGAGGGAGAGAGCGAGAGGGATCCCCGCAGCCAGGCCCCAGCGTGCCCCCCCCCCCCTTGGAAGCGCCCTCCCCGTGTCACCCTGCGGTGCCGGGGCCCGGCCTGTGCTGCGGAGACGGCCCCGGGACACACAGACCTGTGTGCACACCAGGGGGCCCCCGCACGGAGCCTCTGGCCTGCAGATCTCGCTTCCTTCCTGCACAAAACCGCGTGGTGAGTGCACAGCAGCCAAGCGTGGGCGCGGGCAGCGCGGGGGCTCCGGGACCCACAGACCGGGCAGGGGGAAGGGGAGCCGGCGGGGGTGGGGTGGGGGGGGGAAGGGGGCCCGGGGATGGGGGGGTCTGGCCTGACGCTCCCGGAGGCGGGCGGCCGCGGGCACCGGCCCTGGTCGAGCGCGCTTCCCACGTGTGCCCTCCGCCCGCCGTCGTCTGAGCCCTGGTGCCGCCGCCGGAAGGAGGCGCAGGGGAAAGGAGTCACGTGCGCACGCGCCAGAGGAACCTGGGACCCACAGTCCCCGCTGAAGTCTCTGCCTTTTGTTAGTGACGACCTGGTGACGTGTTCACATCTTCACTGCACAAACACGTGGGATGGAAAACCTTTCCGGGTGCAAAACCACAGACTGGTCTGCAGCCTTTCGCTGGCTGTGCGCAGCGACAGAGGTCATGGCGTCGGACAGGGTCTTAAAGGCGCTGAGCCCACCCCCTGTCCACGGTGCGTTAGATGGTGCCCCGCTCCCCGGAAGATACGCCCTAACATGTGGAATCGCAGGACGGGGGCTCGTTTGGAAACAGGGTGTTTGCAGATGTGAGTAAGTGAACGATCTGAGGTGGGCTCATCCTGGATGAGGGGGGCCCCGAATGCAACGGCGGGTGTCCTTGTAAGAGACACACACGCAGAGGAGAAGGCCCGCGACGCCGGAGGCAGAGACGGGAGGGACGCGGCCAAGAGCCCAGGGGCGCCTGGAGCCCCAGAAGCTGGAAGACCGAGGAAGGAGCCTCCTCTGGAGCCTCGGGAGGGAGCACAGCTCTGTCCCATCTGGATCCCAGCAGCCCTGCCCTGCTTGGATCTCAGGGGTCCTCCACTGCCTGGATCTCAGGGCTCCTACCCTGCCTGGATCTCAGGGGTCCTGCCCCTCCTGGATCCCAGGGGTCCTGCCCCATCTGGATCTCAGTGATTCTGCCCTGCCTGGATCTGACTTCTTGCCTGCAGAGCTGGCGAAGGACAGCTTCTTTGGTTTTAGGCTGATGAGCTTGGGGTCATTTGTTCAGGCGGCCGTAGAAGGTTGAGTAGAGCCCTTGCGTCCCCGGGTAAAGGACAGCGGAGCCTCGTCAATGCATAACATGCGTCGTCAAGGCTACTGATTATGCAGCATACTGGTTTTGGGTCAGTTCCGCAGCTGGTGGTGTGGGGGAGGGAGGTGAGAGGTGCAGGCTGGTTTAGGGCTGTGTGGACAGCAGGGACGGAAGGACGGAGCACGAGTGCCGCGAGCACCCTGAAGCCTGGTCGTCCCCTTAATAAGGCTAATGGGACTTTCTGCGGTGATCCGCCTGGGCTCCCCCTGGGCCTCCCGCAGGGAGCTCCTGGGAGCGGCAGGGAGCGGCTGGCCGCCCCCAGCGTGCTGACAGAGCCACACTCCGCACAGCTGGGACGGCCGGCCGGGGGCCCGGTTTGGACGGGGGCCCAACATGAGCTCCCCGCAGGAACAGGGCTTCCGGCTCCTGACCGAGTACACGAACGGTTTCATGCTGTCCCAGGTAGGAATGGGGTGCGGAGAACATTCCAGGTGCCTGCTTGGCCTCCCGGGGGCGGGAGCTGCGCGTGGGCAGCGGGGACTGAGAGCTTGATGGGATGGGAAGGGGGACTTCCTGGGGGAGGCGGGGAGGTCGCGGAGGTACCGGCCGGTGTCTGGGCACAGGCGAGGCCGGCGGGGCGCCTGGGAGCCTTCCCTGAAGGGCGGTGATGGAAATAGTTGAGACAGGCTGTGATGGGGTCATAGAGGGCTCCCCGTTAAGACGCTAGGGGCGCGGGGGACGCGGCTGAAACACGCGAGTCCGGGGGTCCGTGCACAGCGCAGCGCGCGTCACTCTCATCCCCGCTGGGGGCTGAGCTCGGACGATCCCGTGGGAGATCAGGGGACACAGACCCCCCCCCCCCCGGGGGTTGTGGTGCCATTTGTGCGAAACATCCAGAAGGAGCACATGCGTAGAAACGGGAAACAGGTTGCGCTTTGCCAGGCCCTGGGGCGGGGGCTGGGCAGCGACCGGTCAGGGGGACGGGCTGTCCTTCCCGGGGGTGGGGGAGAATGTTCTAGACCCGGACGGAGGTGGGTTGCGTGGGATGGGACAGCACCGCGAACGTACCAGTCGCCCCCGAGTCCTTCCGTTTAAGACGGTGAGGCCTGAGCCTTGTGCTGCGTGCATTTTCCTTCCGTAGGAGAGTCGAGGCCGGTTACACTTGGGTTTTGTGTTTTCCTGATTTGTTTTTTTTGTGATTTATTTATTTATTTGTTTATTTATTTATTTTAATGTTTATTCTTGAGTCAGAGACCGAGAGAGAGCGCGCGCGCAGGTGGGGGAGGGGCAGAGAGAGAGGGAGACACCGAATCCCAAGCAGCTCCAGGCTCCGAGCTCTCAGCACAGAGCCCCTTCGCGAGGCTCGAACCCGCGAACCGTGAGATCATGAGCTGAGCCCAAGCCGGACGCTCAACCGCCTGAGCGCCCCAGGGGCCCCTCGGTGCTATATTTCCAAGCCCCATTGGTCTCAAGCCTGTGCCCGGAGGACCTTGGCCAAGGGGAGGGGTCTCTGGCAGGACGCCCACAGGTTTGCTGGAAACGTCTGGGGTCCGGGCGCTGAGCACGTGCGCGTGCAGGGGAGGGGGGGGATGGGTGCAGAGGCAGGAAAGCCCTCCCCCATGCGGGCGCCTCTCCTGAGACGATGCGCTGGTCCCAGGGGTTTTGCAGACAGGTGGCCAAGGATGCAGGGTCGGGGGGGGGGCACGACCGGGCAGGTGTGTGTGCACCCAGTGGGGTCCAAGCCAGGGGCACCGCGTGCGTGACTTGGAGGGCCCTGCGGCGGGGGTCCTGACACACGGGGACGTGTTCGTGGCCCTCCCGGGTCACAGACTCGCGGGGATCGTAACGCGTCGTCGTTCCACGTGCTGAAGGCCTGACGTGCCTGCTGGGCTCGGCTGCAAGTCACCCCGAGTTGCAGCGGAACGCCGTCCCCTGCACCCCGAGGGAGCTCGAGGGCCCCCCGGATTCGGACTTCGGCCCCCAAGGGTTAAGGACGCCTCGGGGAGGGCCTCGGAGGTAGTGAAAAGGACCATCCTGCCGGAACAGCCACAACGAGGGGCTGGTTTCCTGGGGCTTGAACGTGTCACTCGCGGTCCTCGTGAAAGGCGTCCCGGCCGGCAGCGGTGGCGGGCGCGTCCCAAGTCTGGGGACCGACGTCTGCTCCCCACACGACCCGGTGGAGGGACCCTGAACGCGGCCGTGATGCGATCCTACGTAACACGGCCTCCAAAGACCTTGACGGAGCGATACTTCCTATGACCCTGAAAGAATAACACTCAACACGACCTCGACCAAATGACTTAGTAAAACCTAAGTTAACGCTAGTTCACACAGGCTCAGTACACGATCTAATACAGTCCTAATAGCAGTTAGTGCCACATGATCAGAATATCAGTCAATACACCTTTCACCAAAGAGGAGCTAATACCGTGTGGATGCAGTAAAGCTGGACGCAGCCAGAGGGAAGGTTAATGGAAGAAGAACTAATCCAAGCCGCATAGGATGAGTTCTCACAAACTTCATACAGGGAGACTTAACACAAACACCTTAGTACAGGGAGAGTTAACACAACCTTAGTATAGGCAGAGTTAACACAATATTAGTACAAGGAGAGTTAAAACAATATCAGTACAGGGAGAGTTAAGACAACCTTAGTACAGGGACAGTTAACACAACCTTAGTATAGGCAGAGTTAACACAATATTAGTACAGGGAGAGTTAAGACAATGTTAGTACAGGGAGAGTTAACACAACCTTAGTATAGGCAGAGTTAACACAATATTAGTACAGGGAGAGTTAAGACAACCTTAGTACAGGGAGAGTTAACACAACCTTAGTATAGAGAGAGGTAACACAACACCCTTAACAGGGAGGCTTAACACAACCTTAGTACACGGACAGTTAACACAACCTTAGTACAGGGAGACTTAACACAATCTTAGCGTACAGAGACGTAAAACAACGTTAGTACCGGGAGAGTTAACACAACCTTAGTACAGGGACAGTTAACACAATCTTACTACAGGGAGAGTTAAGACAACCTTAGCAAAGACAGAGTTAACACAACCTTAGTACAGAGAGACTTAACATAACCTTACCACAGGGACAGATAACACAACAATGTTAGTACAGGGAGACTTAACACAACCTTAGTACAGGGAGACTTAACACAATATTAGTACAGGGAGGGTTAACACAATATTAGTACAGGGAGAGTTAAGACAACCTTAGTACAGGGAGAGTTAACACAACCTTAGTATAGGGGGAGTTAACACAATAGTAGTACAGGGACAGTTAAGACAACCTTAGTTACAGGGAGAGTTAACACAACCTTAGTATAGAGAGAGTTAACACAATATTACTACAGGGAGAGTTAAGACAACCTTAGTACGGGGAGGGTTAACACAACCTCAGTACAGGGAGAGTTAACACAATATTAGTACAGGGACAGTTAAGACAACCTTAGTACAGGGAGGGTTAACACAACCTTAGTACAGGGAGATTTAACACAATATTAGTACAGGGAGAATTAACACAATATTAGTACAGGGAGAGTTAAGACAACCTTAGTACAGGGAGAGTTAACACAATATTAGTACAGGGACAGTTAAGACAACCTTAGTACAGGGAGGGTTAACACAACCTTAGTACAGGGAGAGTTAACACAATATTAGCACAGGGACAGTTAAGACAACCTTAGTACAGGGAGGGTTAACGCAACCTTAGTACAGGGAGAGTTAACACAATATTAGTACAGGGACAGTTAAGACAACCTTAGTACAGGGAGAGTTAACACAACCTTAGTATAGGCAGAGTTAACACAATATTAGTACAGGGAGAGTTAACACAACCTTACTATAGGCAGAGTTAACACAATATTAGTACAAGGAGAGTTAAAACAATATTAGTACAAGGAGAGTTAAGACAACCTTAGTACAGGGAGAGTTAACACAACCTTAGTATAGGCAGAGTTAACATAATATTAGTACAGGGAGAGTAAAGACAACCTTAGTACAGGGAGAGTTAACACAACCTTAGTATAGGGAGAGTTAACACAACACCCTTAGTACAGGGAGGGTTAACACAACCTTAGTACACGGACAGTTAACACAACCTTAGTACAGGGAGACTTAACACAATCTTAGTGTACAGAGACGTAAAACAACGTTAGTACCGGGAGAGTTAACACAACCTTAGTACAGGGACAGTTAACACAATCTTACTACAGGGAGAGTTAAGACAACCTTAGCAAAGAGAGAGTTAACACAACCTTAGTACAGGGAGAGTAAACACAACCTTAGTACAGAGAAACTTAACATAACCTTACCACAGGGACAGATAACACAACAATGTTAGTACAGGGAGAGTTAACACAACCTTAGTACAGGGAGACTTAACACAACACCCTTAGTACAGGGAGGGTTAACACAACCTTAGTATAGGGAGAATTAACACAATATTAGTACAGGGAGAGTTAACACAACCTTAGTACAGGGAGAGTTAACACAACCTTAGTATAGGGAGAGTTAACACAATAGTAGTACAGGGAGAGTTAAGACAACCTTAGTACAGGGAGAGTTAAGACAACCTTAGTACAGGGAGAGTTAACACAACCTTAGTATAGGCAGAGTTAACACAATATTAGTACAGGGAGAGTTAAGACAACCTTACTACAGGGAGAGTTAACACAACCTTAGTATAGGGAGAGTTAACACAATAGTAGTACAGGGAGAGTTAAGACAACCTTAGTACAGGGAGAGTTAAGACAACCTTAGTACAGGGAGAGTTAACACAACCTTAGTATAGGCAGAGTTAACACAATATTAGTACAGGGAGAGTTAAGACAACCTTACTACAGGGAGAGTTAACACAACCTTAGAATAGGGAGAGGTAACACAACACCCTTAGTACAGGGAGGGTTAACACAACCTTAGTACACGGACAGTTAACACAATCTTAGTACAGGGAGACTTAACACAATCTTAGTGTACAGAGACGTAAAACAACGTTAGTACCGGGAGAGTTAACACAACCTTAGTACAGGGACAGTTAACACAATCTTACTACAGGGAGAGTTAAGACAACCTTAGCAAAGAGAGAGTTAACACAACCTTAGTACAGGGAGAGTAAACACAACCTTAGTACAGAGAGACTTAACATAACCTTACCACAGGGACAGATAACACAACAATGTTAGTACAGGGAGAGTTAACACAACCTTAGTACAGGGAGACTTAACACAACACCCTTAGTACAGGGAGGGTTAACACAACCTTAGTACAGGGAGAGGTAACACAACAACGTTAGTACTGGGAGAGTTAACACAACCTTTGTACAGGGAGAGTTAACACAACAACCATAGTACAGAGAGAGGGATAATAGCCTTAGCACATGAAGAGTTAACACAAATTTAGCACAGAGAGAGTTAACACAGCCTAAGCAATGAGAGAGTTAACACAACATTTTTACAGGGAGAGTATACACAAACTTACTACAGGGAGCGTTAACACGACAACCTTAGTACATGGAGAGTTAACACAATGTTACCACAGGGAGAGGTAACACAACCTTAGTACAGGGAGGCTTAATGCAACAACCTTTGAACAGTGAGACATAACACAACAACCTTCGTACAGGGAGACTTAACACAACAACCTTCATACAGGGAGAGTTAACACAACCTTTCTACAGGGAGAGTTAGCACAACCTTAGTGTAGGGACAGTTAACACAACATTAGTACAGAGATATTTAACAAATTCTGGGTACAGGAAGAGTTAACACAACCATAATACAGAGAGAGTTAACACAATAACATTTGTACAGGGAGAGTTAAGGCAACCTTAGTACACAGATAGTTAACACAACAACCTTATAGTACACGGAGAGTTACCACAACCTTAGTACAGGGGGAGTTAACATAACAACCTTAGTATAGGGAGACTTACTGCAACCTTAGTACAGGGAGACTTACCACAACCTTAGTACAGGGTGAGTTAACACAACCTTAGTACAGAGAGAAGTACCAAAACAACCTTATTACAGGGAGAGATAACACAACCTTAGTACAGGGAGAGTAAACACAACACCCTTAGTACAGGGAGGGTTAACGGGTTAACACAACCTTAGTACAGGGACAGTTAACACAACCTTCGTACAGGGACATTAACACAACCTTAGGAAAGACAGAGTTAACACAACGTTAGCACAGGGACAGTTAATACAATATTAGTACAGGGAGAGTTAAGACAACCTTAGTACAGGGAGAGTTAACATAACACCCTTAGTACAGGGAAGGTTAACACAACCTTAGTACACACAAGTTAACACAAGTTAACACAACTTTAG
Source organism: Leopardus geoffroyi (assembly GCF_018350155.1). Classification (NCBI taxonomy): domain Eukaryota; kingdom Metazoa; phylum Chordata; class Mammalia; order Carnivora; family Felidae; genus Leopardus; species Leopardus geoffroyi. The sequence continues at coordinate 1,074,005 of NC_059343.1, forward strand.
TACAGGGAGACTTAACACAATCTTAGTACCGGGAGAGTTAACACAACCTTAGTACACGGAGAGTTTACACAACCTTAATACAAGAAGAGTTAACACAACCTTAGTCCAAGGAGAGATAAAACAACAACCTTCACACATGGAGAGTTAACACAACAACTTTAGAACAAGGAGACTTTATTTATTTAAAAAAAATTTTTTTTTTAACGTTTATTTATTTATTTATTTATTTATTTATTTTTTTAAATTTTTTTTTAACGGTTTTTATTTATTTTTGAGACAGAGAGAGACAGAGCATGAACGGGGGAGGGGCAGAGAGAGGGAGACACAGAATCGGAAACAGGCTCCAGGCTCTGAGCCATCAGCCCAGAGCCTGACGCGGGGCTCGAACTCACGGACCGCGAGATCGTGACCTGGCTGAAGTCGGACGCTTAACCGACTGCGCCACCCAGGCGCCCCATTTTAACATTTTTTTGTATGTAACCTTAATTTCATTCCTCTATCTAAAATTATTTGATTCTTTTTTTTTTTTTTTTTGTTTTCAACGTTTATTTATTTTTGGGACAGAGAGGAACAGAGCATGAACAGGGGAGGGGCAGAGAGAGAGGGAGACACAGAATCGGAAACAGGCTCCAGGCTCTGAGCCATCAGCCCAGAGCCCGACGCGGGGCTCGAACTCACGGACCGCGAGATCGTGACCTGGCTGAAGTCGGACGCTCAACCGACTGCGCCACCCAGGCACCCCAGAACAAGGAGACTTTAAACACAGGGAGACCTTAGCACAGGGAGAGTTAACACAAATATAGCACAGAGAGAGTTAACACAACAACCTTATTACAGGGAGAGTTTACACAACCTTAGTACAGGGACAGTTAACACAACCACTTAGTACAAGGAGAGTTAACACAACCTTAGTACAGGGAGAGCAACACAACCTTAGCAAAGAGAGAGTTAACACAACGTTAGCACAGGTAGACTTAACAGTGTTCGTACAGGGAGAGTTAACACAAGGTTTGTACAGGAAGAGTTAATACAACAACCTTAGTACAGAGAGAGTTAACACAACCATAGTACAGGTAGAGTTAACACAACACCCTTCATACAGGGAGACTTAACACAACATTAGCACAGGAACAGTTAACACAATATTAGTACAGAGAGAGTTAAGACCTTAGTACAGGGAGAGTTAACACAATCTTACTACAGGGAGAGTTAAGACAACCTTAGCAAAGAGAGAGTTAACACAACCTTAGTACAGGGAGAGTAAACATAACCTTAGCAAAGAGAGAGTTAACACAACCTTAGCACAGGGACAGTTAACACAGCAATGTTAGTACAGGGAGAGTTAACACAACCTTAGTACAGGGAGACTTAACACAACACCCTTAGTAGAGGGAAGGTTAACACAACCTTAGCACACGGAGAGTTAACAGAACTTAGTACAGGATGACTTAACACAATCTTGGTATAGGGAGAGGTAAGACAACCTTAGTGCAGGGAGAGTTAATACAATCTTACTACAGGGAGAGTTAAGACAACCTTAGCACAGGGAGAGTTAACACAACCTTAGTACAGGGAGAGTTAACACAACCTTAGCACAGGGACAGTTAACACAACAACGTTAGTACAAGGAGAGTTAACACAACCTTAGTACAAAGAGAGTTAACACAACCTTAGTACAGGGAGAGTTAACACAACCTTGTTACAGGGAGAGTTAACACAGCTTTAGCAAAGAGAGGGTTAACACAAGCTTAGCACAGGAAGAGGTAACACAACATTAGTACAGGGAGGCTTAACACAACAACCTTCGTACAGGGAGAGTTAACATAACCTTAGCAAGGGGAGAGTTAACACAACAACCTTAGTACAGGGAGACTTAACACAATCGTAGTACATGGAGAATGAATACAACCTTAGTAGAGGGAAAGTAAACACACCTTAGTACAGGGAGACCTAACGCAACGTTTGTACAGGGAGACGTAACACAACAATCTTCATACAGGGAGAATTGACACAACAACACAACAATGTTAGTAAAGACAGAGCTAACACAACCTGAGTATAGTGAGAGTTAACACAAACTTAGTACATGGAGAGTTAACAAAACCTTAGTACAGGGAAAGTTAACACAACCTTAGTACAGAGAGAGCTAACACAACAACCTTAGTACAGGGAGACTTAATACAACAACTTTAGTACAGGGAGAGTTAACACAACCATAGTACAGGGAGAGTTAACACAACCCTAGTACAAAGAGAGAGTTAACACAACCTATATACAGAGAGAGTTAACACAACATTTGTCCCAGGAGACTTAACACAACAACCTTTGTACAGGGAGAGTTAACACAACATTAGTACAGGGAGACTTAACACAGTCTTGGAACAGGGAGGGGTAACACAACCTTAGTACAGGGAGAGTTACCACAATCTTACTACAGGGAGAGATAACAAACTGTCTTAGTACAGGGAGACTTCAAACAACAACCTTCGTACAAGGAAAATTAAAACAACCTTAGCACAGGGAGAGTTAACACAACCTTAGTACAGGGAGAGCAACACAACATTAGTACAGGGAGAGTTAACACAACAACGTTCATACATGGAGAGTTAACACAACAACCTTAGTATAGGAAGAGTTAACACAACCTTAGTACAGGGAGACTTAACACAACAACCTTCATACAGGGAGAGTTAACACAACCTTTCTACAGGGAGAGTTAACACAACATTAGTACAGGGAGAGTTAACACAACCTTAGTACAGGGAGAGTTAACACAACCTTAGTACAGGGAGAGTTAACACAACAACCTTAGTATAGGGAGAGTTAATGCAACCTTAGTACAGGGAGAGTTAACACAACCTTAGTACAGGGTGAGTTAACACAAACTTAGTACAGGGAGAGTTACCAAAACAACCTTATTACAGGGAGAGATAACACAACCTTAGTACAGGGAGGGTTAACACAACCGTAGTACACGGAGAGTTAACACAACCCTAGTACAAGGATACTTAACACAATCTTAGTATAGGGAGAGGTAAAACAACCGTAACACAGGGAGAGTTAACACAACCTTAGTACAGGGACAGTTAACACAATCTTACTACAGGGAGAGTTAAGACAACCTTAGCAAAGAGAGAGTTAACACAACCTTAGTACAGGGAGAGTTAACATAACCTTAGCAAAGAGAAAGTTAACACAACCTTAGCACAGGGACAGTTAACACAACACTCTTCGTACAGGGAGGGTTAACACAACCTTAGTACTGGGAGACTTAACACAATCTTAGTATAGGGAGAGGTAAAACAACCTTAGTACCGGGACAGTTAACACAACCTTAGTACAGGGAGAGTTAACAATCTTACTACAGGGAAAGTTAAGACAACCTTAGCAAAGAGAGTTAACACATCCGTAGTATAGGGAGAGTAAACACAACCTTAGTACAGGGAGAGTTAATATAACCTTAGCAAAGAGAGAGTTAACACAACCTTAGTATGGGAACAGTTAACACAACAATGTTAGTACAAGGAGAGTTAAGACAACCTTAGTACCAGGAGAGTTAACACAACACTCTTAGTACAGGGAGGGTTAACACAACCTTAGTACAGGGAGACTTAACACAACAACATTAGTACTGGGAGAGTTAACACAACCTTTGTACAGGGAGAGTTAACACAACCACCTTAGTACAGAGAGAGTAATAATAACCTTAGCACACGAAGAGTTAACACAAATTTAGCACAGAGAGAGTTAACACAGCCTAAGCAATGAGAGAGTTAACACAACATTTTTACAGGGAGACTTAACACAACAACCTTTGTACAGGGAGCATTAAGACGAAGCTTCATACAGGGAGAGTTAACACAACCTTAGTACAGGGAGAGTATACACAACCTTACTACAGGGAGAGTTAACACAACCTTAGTACATGGAGAGTTAACACAACGTTACCACAGGGAGAGGTAACACAACCTTAGTACAGGGAGGCTTAACGCAACCTTTGAACAGTGAGACATAACACAACAACCTTCGTACAGGGAGAGTTAACACAATCTTTCTACAGGGAGAGTTAGCACAACCTTAGTATAGGGACAGTAACACAATATTAGTACAGGGAGATTTAACACATTCTTAGTACAGGTAGAGTTAACACAAATTTAGTACAGGAAGAGTTAACACAACCGTAATACAGAGAGAGTTAACACAACAACATTTGTATGGGGAGAGTTAACACAACCTTAGTACATGGAGAGTTAACACAACAACCTTAGTACAGGGAGAGTTAACACATAATTAGTAAAGGGAGATTTAACAAAGTCTTAGTACAGGGAGAGATAACACAACCTTAGTACAGGGTGAGTTAACACAACCTTAGTACAGCAAGAGTTACCAAACAACCTTAGTACAGGGAGATATAACACGACCTTAGTACAGGGAGAGTTTACACAAAAACCGTAGTACGGGGTGAGTTAACACAACCTTAGTACAGGGAGAGGTCACACAACCTTAGGACAGGGAGTGGTAACACAACACCCTTAGGACAGGGAGAGTTAATACATCCTTAGCACAGTGAGGTTTAACACAAAGTTAGCACACAGAGAGTTAACCCAATGTTAGCAAAGAGAGAGCACAAAATTTGTGCAAGGAGACTTAACACAACCTTCGTACAGGGAGAGGTAAGACAACCTTAGTACAGGGAGAGTTAACACAACAACCTTAGTACAGGGAGACGTAACACAAACTATGTAGAGGGAGACTTAACACCACAACCTTCATACAGGGAGAGTTAACACAAAAACCTTAGTACAGGGATAGCTAACACAACAACTTTAGTAAAGGGAGAGTTAACACTACCTGAGTACTGGGAGAGTTACCACAACCTTAGTACAGGGAGAGTTAACACAACCTGCGTACAGGGAGAGTTAACACAACATTAGCACAGGGAGAGTTAACACAAGATTAGTAGAGGGAGAGTTAACACAACAACCTTAGCACAGGGAGAGTTAATATAACAACCTTAGTACAAGGAGAATTTAAACAGCCTTAGCACAGGGAGAGTTAAGACAAATTTAGCACAGAGAGTTAACACAACCTAAGCAATGAGAGAGTTAGCACATCATTTTTACAGGGAGGTTTAACACAACAACCTTCGTACAGGGAGAGTTAACACAACATTTCTACAGGGAGCATTAAGACAAAAAGCTTCATACAGAGAGAGTTAACACAACCTTAGGACAGGGACAGCTAATACAAAAAGTTTAGTGCAGGGAGAGCTACCACAACTACTGTAGTAAAGGGAGAGTTAACACAACCTGAGTACTGGGAGAGTTAACACAACCTTAATACAGGGAGAGTTAACACATTCCTAGTACAGGGAGACTTAACACAACCACCTTAGTACAGGGATAGTTAACATAACCTATTACAGGGAGAGTAAGCACAATGTTAGTACAAGGAGAGTTAACACAACCTTAGCACAGGGAGAGGTAACACAACCTTAGTACTGGGAGAGTTAACACAACATTAGTACAGGGAGATTTAACACAGTCTTAGTACAGGTACAGTTAACACAAACTTAGTATAGGGAGAGTCAACACAACCTTAGTACAGGGAGAGTTAGCACAACAACCTCAGTACAGGGACAGTTAACACAACAACCTTCATACAGGGAGAGTGAACACAACTTTACAACAGGGAGAGTGAACACAACCTTACAACAGGAAGAGTTAACACAACAACGTTACAACAGGGAGAGTTAACAAAACCTTAGTACAGGGAGAGTTAACACAACAAGTTTAGTACAGAGAGAGTTAAATAACCTTAGCACAGGGAGAGTTAGCACAAATTTAACACAGAAAGAGTTAACACCACCTAAGCAATGAGAGTGTTAACACAGCATTTTTACAGTGAGCTGAACACAACGACCTTCGTACAGGGAGAGTTAACACAACATTCGTACAGGGAGAATTAAGACAAAAAGCTTCATATAGAGAGAGTTAACACCACCTTAGTACAGGGAGAGCTAACACAACAACCTTAATACAGGCAGAGTTAACCCTACCTCAACACAGGGAGAGTTAACACAACATTAGTACAGGGAGATTTAACACAGTCGTAGTAGAGAGAGAATTACCACAACCATAGTACAGGGAGAGTTAACACATCTGTCGTATAGGTAGAGTTAACACAACAACCATAGTATGGGGAGAGTTAACACAGCCTTAGTACAGGGAGAGTTAGCACAACAACCTAGTACAAGGAGAGTTAACACACCTTTTGCACTGGGAGAGTTAACACCACCTTAGTACAGGGAGAGTTAACACCACCTTGGTACAGGGAGAGTTAACACAATATCAGTACACGGGATTTAATACAGTCTTAGTACGGGGAGAGTTAACACAACAACTTTAGTACAGGGAGATTTAACACAGTCATAGTAGAGAGAGAATTACCACAACCGTAGTGCAGGGAGAGTTAACACATCTGTCATATAGGTAGAGTTAACACAACAACCGTAGTATGGGGAAAGTTAACACAGCCTTAGTACAGGGAGAGTTAGCACAACAACCTTAGTACAAGGAGAGTTAACACACCTTTTGCACTGGGAGGGTTAACACCACCTTAGTACAGGGTGAGTTAACACCACCTTGGTACAGGGAGAGTTAACAAAATATCAGTACACGGGGATTTAACACAGTCTTAGTACAGGGAGAGTTAACACAACAACCTTAGTACAGGGAGAGTTAACACAACCATAGCACAGGGAGAGTTAACACAACTATAATACATGCAGAGTTAACACAACAACATTAGTACTGGGAAAGTTAACACAACCTTAGTACTTGGAGAGTTAAAACAACAACATTAATACAGGGGTAGTTAACACAACGTGAGTACAGGGAGAGTTAACACAACCTTAATACAGGGCGTGTTAACATAACATCTTAGGACAGGGATAGTTAACACATCCTTAGCCCAGTGACAGTTAACACAGGGTTAGCACACAGAGAGTTAACACAACCTTAGCAAAGAGAGAGTTAGCACAAAATTTGTGCAAGGAGACTTAACGCAACAACGTTCATACAGGGAGAGTAACACAACAACCTAGTATACAGAGATGTAACACAACCTATGTACAGGGAGACTTAACACAAAAACATTAGTACAGGGATAGCTAACACAACAATCTTAGTAAAGGGAAAGTAAACACAACCTTAGTACAAGGAGAGTTAACACAACCTTAGTATGGGGAGAGTTAACACAACTTTAGTACAGGGAGAGTTAACACAACCTTAGCACAGAGACAGTTAACACAACTTTAGCACAGAGAGAGTTAGCACAACCTTTGTACAAGTAGACTTAACACAACAACCTTCGTACAGGAGAGTAACAGATCATTCGTATAGGGGGAGTTAAGACAACAAGCTTCATACAGAGAGAGTAAACACAACCTTAGTACAGGGATAGCTAAGACAACAACCTTAGTACAGGGAGAGTTAACACAAACTGAGTATAGGAAGAGGTATCACAACAGCCTTAGTACAGGAGAGTTAACACAGTCTTAGTACAGGGACAGTTAACACAACAACCTTAGTACGGGAGAGTGAACAAACCTTAGAACAGGGAGAGTTAACACAACCTTCGCGCAGAGAGAGTTAACACAACAATCTTCGTCAGGGAGAGTACACAACAACCTTCATACAGGGAGAGTTAACACATAAACCTTCATACAGGGAGAGTTAACACAACATTAGTACAGGGAGATTTAACACAACCTTAGTACAGGGGGAGCAAACAGAACTATCTTAGTACAAGGAAAGTAAACACAACAACCTTAGTACAGGGAGAGTTAACACAAAAACCTTCATACAGGAAGAGTTAACACAACATTAGTACAGGGAGATTTAACACAGTCTTAGTACAGGCAGGGGTTTGAGGGGTAACACAAACTTAGTACAGGGAGAGTTAACACAACCTTAGTACAGGGGGAGCAAACAGAACTATCTTAGTACAAGGAAAGTAAACATAACAACCTTAGTACAGGGAGAGTTAACACACCCTTAGCACAGAGGGAGTTAACACAACCTTCGTACAGGAAGAGTTAACACAACATTAGTACAGGGAGAGTTAACACAATATTAGTACAGGGAGATTTATCACAGTCTTAGCACAGGGAGAGTTGACACAATAACCTTAGTACAGGAAGAGTTAACACCACCTTACTATAGGGAGACTTAATACAAACTTAGTACAGGGAGAGTTAAAACAACAACCTAGTACAGGGGTAGTTAACACAACCTGGGTACAGGGAGAGTTAACACAACCTTAGTACAGGGAGAGTTAACACAACAACCTAGCACAGGGAGAGTTAACACATCCTTCGCAGTGACGGTTAACACAAAGTTAGCACAAAGAGACTTAACACAACGTTAGGAAAGAGAGTTAGCACAACATTTGTGCAAGAAGACTTAACACAACAACCTTCGTACAGGGAGAGTTAACACGACAACCTTCGTACAGGGAGAGTTAACGCAACAACTTCAGACGGAGAGTTAACAGAATCTTAGTTCAAGGAGAGTCAACACAACCTTAGTACAGGGAGTTAACACAACAACCTAAGTACAGGGTGAGTTAGCACAACTTTAGTACAGGGAGAGTTAAGACAACAATCTTAGTCCAGGGGTAGTTAACACAACCTTAGTACAGGGAGAGTTAACAGAACAACTTTCGTAAAGGGAGAGTTAACACAACCTGAGTACAGGGAGAATTAACACAACCTTAGTACAGGAAGAGTTAACACAACAACCTCAGTCCAGGGAGAGTTAACACAACAACCTTAGTACATGGAGAGTTAAAACACCTTCGCACAAGGAGAGTTAACAGAAACTTAGCACAGAGGGAGTTAACACAAACTAAATGAGGGAGTGAAGACAACATTTGTACATGGAGATCTAACACAACATGCTTTGCATAGGGAGAAGTAACATAACTTTCGTACAGGGAGAGTTAAGACAACAAGCTTCATATAGGAATGAGTTAACACAACCTTAGTACAGGGAGAGTTAACACAACCTTAGTAAAGAGATGGTTAACACAACCTTAGTACAGGGAGAGTTAACACAACAGCCTTAGCACAGGGAGAGTTAACATCACAACCTTAGTACAAGGAGAGTTTAAACAGCCTTAGCACAGGGAGAGTTAACACAAATTTAGCACAGAGAGAGTTAACACAACCTAAGCAATGAGAGAGTTAGCACATAGTTTTTACAGGGAGGCTTAACACAACAACCTTCGTACAGGGAGAGTTAACACAACATTTGTACAGGGAGCATTAAGACAATAAGCTTCATACAGAGAGAGTTAACACGACCTTAGTACAGGGAGAGTTTACAGAACCTTAGTACAGGGAGAGATAACACAATCTTATTACTGGGAGAGTTAACACAACCTTGGTATAGGGAGATTTAAGACAACAACCTTTGTACAGGGAGAGTTAACAAAACCTTCGTACACGGAGAGATAAGACAACAAGCTTCATACACGGAGATTTAACACAACCTTAGTACAGGGAGAGTTAACACAACAACCTTAGTACAGGGAGAGTTAATACAACCTTAGTACTTGGAGAGTTAACACAACAACCTTAATATAGGGGTAGTTAACACAACCTGAGTACAGGGAGAGTTAACACAACCTTAGCACAGGGAGAGTTAACACAACCTTAGCACAGGGAGAGTTAACACAAAGTTACCAGAGGGTTAACACAACCTTAGCAGAGAGAGAGTTAGCACAACATTTGTGCAAGGAGACCTAACACAACGACCTTCATATAGGGAGATTTAACACAACCTTAGTACAGGGAGACTTAACACAACCTTCATACAGAAAGACCTAACCCAACAACCTCAGTAAAGGGAGAGTTAACACAACCTGAGTACTGGGAGAGTTAACACAACCTTAATACAGGGACAGTTAACACATGGTTAGTTAACACAACAACCTTTGTATAGGGAGACTTAGCACAACAACCTTCATACACGGAGAGTTAACACTACCTTAGTACAGGGAGAGTTAACACAACAACTTTAGTTCAGGGAGAATTAACACATCCTTAGCACAGATAGAATTAATACAACCTTAGCACAGAGAGTGTTAACACAACCTTTGTACAGGGAGAATTAACACAACAACCTTCTAACAGGGAAACTGAACACAACCTCCATACAGGGAGGGTTAAGACAAGAAGCTTCATAGATGGAGAGTTAACACAACCTTAGTACAGGGAGAGTTAACACAACAACCTTAGCACAGGGAAAGTTAACATAAACTTAGCACAGAGAGCGTTAACACAACCTATGCAATGAAAGAGTTAACACAACATTTGTACAGGGAGAGTTAACACAACAACCTTCGTAAAGGGAGACTTACCACAACCTTTGTACAGGAAGATATAACACAACAACCTTCATAAAGGGAGACTTAACACAACCTGAGTCCTGGGGGAGTCAACACATGGTTAGTACAGGGAGACAAACACAACAACCTTAGTACAGGGATAGTTAACACAACCTTTGTACCCGGAGACTTTACACAACAACCTTCGTACAGGGAGAGTTAAGGCATCAAGCCTCATACAGGGAGAGTTAACAGAACATTAGACGGGGAGAGTTAACACAACCTTAGTACAGGGAGAGTTAACAGCACCTTAGTACTGGGAGAGTTAATAGAACCTTAGTACAGGGAGAATTAACACAACAACCTTAGTATAGGGAGAGTTAACGCAACCTTAGTACAGGGAGATTTAACACAACCTTAGTACAGGTGGAGTTAAAAACAACAATTTTATGGGGAGAGTTAACACAACCTTAGTACAGGGAGACTTAACACAGCAACACTCTTACGGGGAGACTTAACAAAACAACTTAATACAGGGAGAGTTAACACAACCTTAGTACAGGGAGAGTTAACACAACCTTTTTACAGGGAGACTTAACACAGCAACACTCTTACAGAGAGACTTAACAAAACAACTTAATACAGGGAGAGTTAACACAACCTTAGTACAGGGAGAGTTAACACAACAGCCTTATTTCAGGGAGAATTCACACAGTCTTAGCACAGAGAGAGTTAACACAACCTTTGTACTGGGACTTAACACAACAACCTTCATACAGGGAGAGTTAACACAACCTTCAGACAGGGAGAGTTAAGACAACAAGCTTCATACAGGGTGATTTAACACAACGTTAGTACAGTGTGAGTTAACACAACAAACTTAGTACAGGGAGAGTTAACACAACAACCTTAGTAAAGGGAGAATTAACACAACAATCTTAGTACAGGGAGAGTTAAAACAACCTTAGCACACGGAGATTTAACACAAACTTAGCACAGAGAGATTTAATACAACCTAAGCAATGAGAGAGTTAACAAAACATTTGTATAGGTAGACTTAACACAACAATCTTAGTACAGGGAGAGTTAACACAACCTTAGCACAGGGAGAGTTAACACAACATTTGTACAGGGATAGTTAACACAATCTAGTACATGGAGAGCTAACACAACAACCTTAGTACAGCAAGAGCTAACACAACCTTCGTACAGGGAGAGTTAAGACAATAAGGTTCATACAGGGAGAGTTAACACAACAACCTTAGTACAAGGAGAGTTAACATAACCTTAGTATAGGGAGAGTTAACACAATTTTAGTACAGGGAGTGTTAACACAACCTTCATACCGGGACAGTTAACACAACCTTAGTACAGAGAGTTCACACAACCTTAGTACAGGGAGAGTTAATACAACAACCTTTGTACAGGGAGAGTTACCACAACCTTTGTACAATTTTAGTACACAATTTTAGTACAGGGAGAATTAACACAACTTTAGTACAGGGAGTGTTAGCACAACCTTCGTACAGGGAGAGTTAAGGCATCAAGCTTCATACAGGGAGAGTTAACAGAACATTAGACGGGGAGAGTTAACAGAACATTAGTACAGGGAGAGTTAACAGAAACTTAGTACTGGGAGAGTTAACAGAACCTTAGTATAGGGAGAGTTAACGCAACCTTAGTACAGGGAGATTTAACACAACCTTAGTACAGGTGGAGTTAAAAAAACAACCATTTTATGGGGAGAGTTAACACAACCTTAGTACAGGGAGAGTTAACACAGCAACACTCTTACAGGGAGACTTAACAAAACAACCTTAATACAGGGAGAGTTAACACAACAACCTTATTTCAGGGAGAATTCACACAATCTTAGCACAGAGAGAGTTAACACAACCTTTGTACTGGGACTTAACACAACAACCTTCATACAGGGAGAGTTAACACAACCTTCAGACAGGGAGAGTTAAGACAACAAGCTTCATACAGGGTGATTTAACACAACGTTAGTACAGGGAGAGTTAACACAATCTTTGTACAGGGAGACTTAACACAACATTCTTCACACAGGGAGACTTAACACAACAAGCTTAGTACAGTGAGAGTTAACACAACACCTTCGTACAGGGTGAGTTAACACAACCCTAGACAGGGAGAGTTAACACAACCTTGGTACAGGAAGAGTTAACATAACCTTTGTACAGGTAGACTTAACACAACAACCTTCGTATAGGGAGAGTTAACACAACTTTCGTACAGGGAGTTAACAACTTTAGTACAGGGAGAGTTAACATAAGTACAGGGAGAATTAACACAATCTTAGTACAGGGAGAGTTAACACAACCTTCATACAGGGAGCATTAACACCACCTTAGTACAGTGTGAGTTAACACAACAAACTTAGTACAGGGAGAGTTAACACACCAACCTTAGTAAAGGGAGAATTAACACAACAATCTTAGTACAGGGATAGTTAACACAATCTTTGTATCTGGAGACTTTACACAACAACCTTTGTATAGGGAGAGTTAAGGCATCAAGCTTCATACAGGGAGAGTTAACAGAACATTAGACAGGGAGAGTTAATAGAACCTTAGTACAGGGAGAGTTAACACAACAACCTTATTTCAGGGAGAATTCACACAATCTTAGCACAGAGAGAGTTAACACAACCTTAGCACATGGAGATTTAACACAAACTTAGCATAGAGAGATTTAATACAACCTAAGCAATGAGAGAGTTAACACAACATTTGTATAGGTAGACTTAACACAACAATCTTAGTACAGGGAGAGTTAACACAACCTTAGCACAGGGAGAGTTAACACAACATTTGTACAGGGATAGTTAACACAATCTAGTACAGGGAGAGTTAACACAACAACCTAAGTACAGGGAGAGTTAACACAACCTTAGTACAGCGAGATTTAATGCAACAACCTTAGCACAGGGATAGTTAACACAACTTTAGTAGAAGGAGAGTTAACAAAATCTTAGTACAGGGAGAGTTAACACAACAACCTTAGTACAGGGAGAGTTAAGACCACCTTAGTACAGGGAGACTTAACACAACATCCTTCATATAGGGAGTATTAACACAAGCTTAGTACAGGGAGATTTTACACAACCTTAGTACAGGGAGAGTTAACACAACAACTGTAGTACGGGGAGAGTTAAAACAACCCTAGCACAGGGAGAGTTAAAACAAACCTAGCACAGAGGGAGTTAACACAACCTAAGCAATGAGAGAGTTAACACATTTGTACAGGGAGCCTTAACACAACAACCTTCGTACAGGGAGAGTTAACACAACCTTAGTACAGGGAGAGTTAACACAACAACCTTCATACAGGGAGAATTAATACAACCACCTTTGTACAGGGAGAGTTAGCACAACAATCTTTGTACAGGGAGAGTTAACAAAAGGAGTTAACACAACAACATTCATACAGGGAGACTTAACACATCCTTTTTATAGGGAGAGTTAAGACAACAAGCTTCATATAGGGAGAGTTAACACAACGTTAGTCCAGGGAGAGTTAACAGCACCTTAGTACAGTGAGAGCTAACACAGCAATCTTAGTAAAGGGAGAGTTAACACAATCTTATACAGGGAGAGTTAACACAACAACCTTTTTACAGGGAGAGTTAACACAACCTTAGTACAGGGAGAGTTAACACAACCATTTTACAGGGAGAGTTAACACAACCATTTTACAGGGAGAGTTAACAGCAACCTTCGTAGAGGGAGACTTAAGACAACAACCTCAAACAGGAAGAGTTAACATCACTTTAGTACAGGGAGAGTTAACACAACCTTAGCACAAAGAGAATTAACACAACCTTAGCTCAGAGAGAGTTAAGACAAGTTTTGTATGTGGAGACTTAACAGAGCAACCTTCGTACAGGGAGAGTTAACACAACCTTCATACAGGGAGAGGTAAGACAACAAGCTTCATACAGGGTGATCCAACACAACCTTTGTACATGGAGAGCTAACACAACAACCTTAGTACAGCAAGAGCTAACACAACCTTCGTACAGGGAGAGTTAAGACAATAAGGTTCATACAGGGAGAGTTAACACAACAACCTTAGTACAAGGAGAGTTAACATAACCTTAGTATAGGGACAGTTAACACAATTTTAGTACAGGGAGTGTTAATACATCCTTCGTACAGGGAGAGTTAACATAATCTTAGTACAGGGAGAGTTAACACAATGTTAGTACAGGGAGAGTTAACACAATCTTTGTAGGGGGAGAGTTAACACAACCTTAGTACAGAGAGTTAACACAACAACCTTTGTACAGGGAGAGTTACCACAACCTTTGTACAATTTTAGTACACAATTTTAGTACAGGGAGTGTTAATACATCCTTCATACAGGGAGAGTTAACACAACTTTCGTACAGGGAGAGTTAACACAACAACCTTAGTACAAGGAGAGTTAACATAACCTTAGTATAGGGAGAGTTAACACAATTTTAGTACAGGGAGTGTTAACACAACCTTCGTACCGGGAAGATTCACACAACCTTAGTACAGAGAGTTCACACGACCTTAGTACAGGGAGAGTTAATACAACAACCTTTGTACAGGGAGAGTTACCACAACCTTTGTACAATTTTAGTACACAATTTTAGTACAGGGAGAATTAACACAACTTTAGTACATGGAGTGTTAACACAACTTTCGTACAGGGAGAGTTAATACAACAACCTTTGTACAGGGAGAGTTACCACAACCTTTGTACAATTTTAGTACAGGGAGAATTAACACAACTTTAGTACATGGAGTGTGAGCACAACCTTTGTACAGGGAGAGTTAACACAACAACCTTAGTACAGGGGGAGTTAAGGCAACCTTTGTACAGGACTAGTTAACACAACCTTAGTAGAATACCAAGTAATGAAAGGGTGACAACAGGTGATACAATCTTAATCAAGTAAGAGGCGGTGTAACTATAACAGAGCACTAACCATACAAACTCGCGCAGATTTAGTATGACTTTAACGGGATTTTATAGATAGAGCTTGTCGATAAATGGATAGAACTTGACTCCAGGGGCCTTACCCCCAGGAGACTCTTGGCAGTGTGTGGGCACGTTTTTGATTGTCACAGCCGGGATGGGGGCGCCCCTGGCCTGTGGCAGGTGGAGACCACAGTAGGCTCATCGCCCTACTGTGCACAGCACGCCCGGTCCCGGAGGGTCTTCCGGCCCCCGATGTCAGCCGTGCTGAGGTCCGGAAGCCCTGGCTTCACGGATCACACTTGGTAGGACCCTCATCACAGGGTACGAGTTAACACAGCATGACGACAGGCCCCCGGTCCCCTCGGGCCGCGTGCATCTTTGGGGCTGTGCAGTGAGCTCAGTGCGGGAGGAAACTGTAGCCTCGACGCTCGAGTTGGACGCAGGCGGACCTACCGCTATTCGCGTCCAGGCACGTGTGGAGCCGGCGCTCGTCATCCGTGTGCGGTGACCATGCTGTGGGTCGCGCCCGTCTCCAAGGGCCATCTGCCCACGTGGGACGTGAGTGGCCACGGTCAGCGAGGTCGCCCCGACCCTGCACCCGTGCGAAACACTGTGCAAGAGGAAAAGCGCAACGCGATGATGATTTGCCGGGTCTTGGAAGACTTGGCGCATCACTCGCAGGCACGAGCTGTGAAGGTCCCCAGACGGAGCCGTGGGCACCACATAAGCGACAGGCGTCGCGGCTCTGAGGCCCCCTTGCAGGGGAGGTCGCTGCCAAGAGTCGGGACGCAAAGGGTGAAGCTGTTGGAAGGCCACGTGGCCGTGCACGCGCTTCTGTGTGTCCCTGGCCCTCGCGTGTCCTCGTCTTTGGGGCGCGAGGCTTCCTTCTGACGCTGTGTCTTGGCCGGGACGGGTCCCAGGCTGTTTCTTTGCGGGGCGATGCTGTTCCGGGCCCGACGGCGGGGCAGGCGGGGGGCGGTTTATTGAGCATCTTGTGGAGCCAGACGGGGTGGGGGGGACGGCGGGAGGCGGTACCCCAGAGCCGCTCGGGCGCCCCCTTGCGGGCTGCCCGGCCGCGGGAGGGGCTCGTCGCGCGCTGCTTGCTCCGGGCCGCCCTCCCCCCAGCCCGGGCCCTCACCCGCGCTGAGGACCAACCTGTCCGCTAGATGGCGACACCCTGGACACCTGGTCGACCCCACAGCGCCCCCAGCGGCACGAACAGGTGCTTCCCGAGTGCACAGTGGAAGCGGATTCGTATTTGGTTTGGTTTGTTTTCGTTTTTTGTTTTATCTTGTTTTATTTTATTTTATTTTACTTTATTTTATTTTATTTTGTTTTATTTTTTATTTTATTTTATTTTGTTTTGTTTTATTTTTTATTTTATTTTGTTTTGTTTTATTTTATTTTTGTTTTGTTTTATATTGTTTTATTTTCTTTTGTTTTATTTTCTTTTTTGTTTTATTTTATTTTTTGTTTTGTTTTATTTTATTTTTTGTTTTATTTTATTTTATTTTTTGTTTTATTTTGTTTGATATTGCTTTATTTTCTTTTGTTTTATTTTATTTTTTGTTTTATTTTATTTTATTTTGTTTTCTTTTCTTTTCTTTTTTCTTTTCTTTTTTGTTTTATTTTATTTTATTTTGTTTTATTTTATTTTATTTTATTTTACTTTATTTTATTTTATTTTGTTTTGTTTTTTATTTTATTTTGTTTTGTTTTATTTTATTTTATTTTACTTTATTTTATTTTATTTTGTTTTATTTTTTATTTTATTTTGTTTTGTTTTATTTTATTTCATTTCATTTCATTATATTTTATTTTATGTTATTTTGTTTCATTTTGTTTTGTTTTATTTCATTTCATTTTACTTTATTTCATTTCATTGTATTTTGTTTTGTTTTATTTTATTTCATTTATCTTATTTTATTATATTTCATTTCATTATATTTTATGTTATTTTGTTTTGTTTTGTTATGTTTTATTTTATTTTATTTATTTTATTATATTTCATTTCATTATATTTTGTTTTGTTTTGTTTCGCTTTGTCTTATTTTGTTTCATTACATTTCATTTTATTTTATTTCATTTTATTCTATTCTATTCTATTCTATTTTGTTTTGTTTTATTTCATTCCATTTTATTTTATTTTATTATATTTTATTTTGTTTTCTTATGTTTTATTTTATTTATTTTATTTATTACACTTTAGTTCATTTTATTTTATTTTATTTTATTTTATTTATTTTATTTTATTCTAATTTATTTTTCTTGTTCCTTATTTTGTATTTAAATGTAACTTAATTTTTTCTTTTCTTTATTTCATCTTACTTTATTTTATATTTTAATTAGTTTTATTTATTTATTTTTAATTTTTTTAATGTTTATTTATTTTTGAGACAGAGTGCGAGTCGGGGAGGGACAGAGAGAGAGGGAGACGCAGAATCTGAAGCAGGTTCCAAGCTCTGAGCTGTCAGCACAGAGCCTGATGTGGGGCTCGAACCCACGAACCCGCGAGATTGTGACCTGAGCCAAAGTTGGACGCTTAACCGACTGAGCCACCCAGGCGCCCCCCTTTTTTAAAAAAATTTTTTTAAATGCTTATTTATATTTGAGACAGAGGGAGACAAAGCCCGAGTGTAATTTTTTATTTTATTTATTTGTTTCATGTACTCGATTCTGTTCTGTTTAAAATACTTATTTATTCAAATTTTATTTATTTTGTTTTATGTACTCTAGTCTAAATATTTAAATACCTTAGTATTTAAAATATTAATTTAACATATTCAAATATTTGTTTAAGTTCTGTTTAAACACTTTTTTGTTTTCAATTTAAAAAATTAACTGGAGGTTTCAATTTAAAATTTAATTTGGCAATGTTATTGTTTTTATTTTTAAACATTTTTTTAATTTTTAATTTTTTTGAAAATGTTATTGTTTTAAAATAGAAATACCACAAAGTTCACTGTTTTAATTGTTTTGCATGCCCAGACCTGTGGCTCTGAGCCCATTCACACTGTTTTGCACTTATCACCACCATCTGTCTCCAGAACTTTCCATCTTCCCAAACTGAAGCTGTGTCCCCATGAACCACTGACTCCCTGTCCCCGCCCCCAGCCCCTGTCTCCACCAACTAGTCTCTGTCTCTATGGATGTGTCTTGTTTAGAGACGCCATATACGTGGGATCACACAGGATCTGTCCTGTGTCTGGCTTGTGTCACTGAGCATCATGTCCCCAAGGTCCATGCACGTTGTAGCAGGTGCAGAACGTCCTTCCTTTTCAAGCCTGCATAACAGTCCACTGTGCGCATGGACCAGTCTGCTCATCCTTCCATCCATCCGTGGACACTTGGTTCTTCCACATCTTGGCTCCCGTGGACAACGCTCCAGTGAGCACGGAACCACAAGTGTCTTTTCCAAGGTCCACTTAGAATTCCTTGGAGTCCACACGCAGAAGCAGAACTCCTGGTTTCCACAACCGTTGTGTCTGAGTTTTTAAGGAACTGCCATAGCGTTCTCCATGGCAGCATTGTGTCCTCTGAAATCACATCCCTGCCTCCCCGCGCTTCTGTGAGTGTGGTCCCCAGGGCGCTCGCTCACCGCTGGCCCCTTGTTTCCGAGGTTCTGTTTGCCGCCTGTGAGCTGGGTGTGTTTGACCTCCTCTCCGAGGCCCCGGAGCCCCTGGGCTCGGCGGCAGTGGCTGTGCGTCTGGGCACCAGCTCCCATGGGACACAGCTCCTGCTGGACACCTGTGTGTCCCTGAAGCTGCTTCAGGTGGAGACGAGCAGAGGAAAAGGTAAGCCGGCTTGGCATTTCAATACGTACGCGGCACAATTTTCCCGTGAGGAACCAGAGAATAAGTATTTCCAGCCGTGTAGGACATGTTGAAGCAGCTTTGGGCTCACGGAGGCTTTATGTAAATGAGCCGGCGTGCCTGGATTTCAATAAAACTTTATTTACAAACACAAGCAGTGGGCCACGTTTACTGCCCAGGCTGTACTTTGCTGACCGCATTCTAGGGGTCTCCAAGTGCTGGTGCATGCATTGCTACCCTCACGAGTTATCCAGTGAGCAAGCGAAAAATGGGGGGAAATCGCCCACAAGGGAGTAATTTTCAATCAAACTAAATCTATCCCGTTAAAGAGTTGCCATTCGATACGACGTTATATCCTTATTTTGGTGTTGAGATGGCTTTTCTCTTATGAAATGTGGTGATGGTGGGTTCTGTTTTGCTTTTAATGTCCTTACTTGGCAAAATTCAAGATTTTAGCTGTATGTTGCTCGTTCTGTCCATTTTTAGGATGGGAGATTCGTGAACCCTGGTTCCCAGGACAGGAGACAAGGACGCACGCTCAGGCACGGGATTGGCCATTTACAGACGTGCAGGGAGGGGGTAGCTCGCAGCCAGGACTTGCCTCAAAGCTGCACGGTGGCCTCTGGGCATATGACAGTGACTTAGAATCCAACCTATTCTTTGTGTTTCTTTGCAGCTTTATATAAAAACACAGAGCTCTCCAGCACCTACCTGGTCAGGGCCAGTCCCAAGTACCAGGGCAACATGCTTCTGTACCTGGCCAGGACGACGTACCTGTGCTGGGGCCACCTGGCCCAGGCCGTGAGGTGGGTGAGGGGTCGGCGGTGTGGACGGGGCCCCAGGGTTCCCTGCAGGCTGGTTTCAGGGCATCTGTGCAGTTGAACTGCCAGGTTTCCCTTAGAATCAAATGGAACCCTGCTGGGTCTGGGGTCCAGAGCAGGTGTGAGAAACCCCCTGGTCCTGACCGACATAATTCACATAGTGCTAATCTGTCCTGATGACAAGTCCTTGACCTTCAGTGGTGCCCAGGGAAAGGGCCTTGGGCTGAGGAAGCAAAGTGGGGAAGGGGGTGTACAATAAGATACTGCTCCCACAACTATTCTTGGGGTTGGCACTGGGGGCGTCTGTGGCTGGACCAGAGTCTGAGGTGAGGTGTCCTGAGCTGTGCAGGGAGTTGAGCAGCATCCCTGGTCTTCTCCCACCACGTGTTGGTACAATCATTCCAACTATGATAATTAAAAAAATGTCCCAATATTTCAAGTGCCTCTTGGGGACAGAATCACCTGCAAGTGGAAACTGCTGACATAGACAGATGGGTGGGTAGGTGGGTAGATAATAGATACATGGATGGATGGATGGATGGATAGCTAGATACATTGATATGACGGATCATGGATAGATATAGGGATGGATAGATAGATAGATAGATAGATAGATAGATAGATAGATAGATATAATGGATGGGTGAATGGATGGATAGATAGATAGATAGATAGATAGATAGATAGATAGATAGATATAGGACGGATAGATAGGATGGATGGATAGATAGGATAGATGGATAGATAGATAGATAGATAGATAGATAGATAGATAGATATAATGGATGGGTGAATGGATGGTAGGATGGATGGATAGATAGATAGATGGTAGATATGAGGGATGGATAGATGGATGGATGGATGGGTAGATAGATAGAGAGACAGACATGATGGATGGATGGGTAGATGGATGGATGGATAGATAGGTAGATAGATAGATAGATAGATAGATAGATAGATAGACAGACATGATGGATGGATGGGTAGATAGATAGATAGACAGACATGATGGATGGATGGGTAGATGGATGGATGGATAGATAGATAGATAGATAGATAGATAGATAGATATAGGACGGATAGATAGAATGGATGGATAGATAGGATAGATGGATAGATAGATAGATAGATAGATAGATAGATAGATATAATGGATGGGTGAATGGATGGTAGGATGGATGGATAGATAGATAGATGATAGATAGATGATAGATAGATAGATGGTAGATATGAGGGATGGATAGATGGATGGATGGATGGGTAGATAGATAGATAGACAGACAGACATGATGGATGGATGGGTAGATGGATGGATGGATAGATCATACATACATACATACATACATACATACATACATACATACATGTGATGGATGGATGCACGGATAGGGAGGTAGATCAATAGTAGATAGATATTGATAGATATTAATAGACAGATATTGATGAATAGGTATAGGTATGTGACAGATACTGATAGGCATTGGTAATAGCATAGCATGGGCCCTTCTGTCCCCAGATGGCGGCCGACAAGTCCTCTGGCCTCAGCATCGCCCAATCGCACATCACTTCCTGCTCCCTTTACGCGGTCGTTAGATTCTGTCCTTCCTCGCTCACACGGCAAAGCCAGGCTACACGTGTGGCCCGTGGCCCTGGACATGCATGTGTTCCGCACCAGAAGGGGGTCCGTGCCCACGTTTGGTCACTGAGTTCTGTCCCTTGTGTGTTCTCTCTGTGATGGGAGGTGGGAAGTTCGACCCCTTGTGTGTATCTGCTGGTTTCCCAGACTGTGTCAGGCCCTGGGTGACCGCGTCCTGGCTGTTTGCAGGGACGGCAAGAACCAGTACCAGGAGGCATTTGGGGTTCCCTCCAATGAACTCTTCACGGCCATCTACAGGTAATGCCCCACGTGGCCGCTTACAGGATGACGTTTACGTCACACGTCCTCGCGGGGCTGAATCCATATTCCAACAGAGCCAAACAGAAGCAAGTTGATACTTAAAACAAAACAAAACAAAGCAAAAAAAAGCAGCCGACTTTGCTGCTGTGATGTCTGTGCTGGTGAGTTTCCTGAGCAGGTGGGAATCTGTCCGTCCCTTCACAGGGCTCGATGCCCAGCATCAGTGATGTGCAAAAACGAGGCACACTTTTTACTTGGGGCAGACTTACGCAGGTAGTGGGTTCGCTCCAGTCTGAACACGGGTGTGGTGTGGACGTGGGGTCTGGTGTTGAAGTTCTGAGCTGCTGATGCCCCAGTGGCTGTTTCCAGGGTTCCCGGGTGGCTAACGGCCCGGAAAGAAGGACAGGCAGGGGCTGGGAAGTCCTCTGGGCTGTGCCTCTGCTCCCCTCCTGTCCTTCCAAGACCCCTGCTTCTTTGGCCACCCTTGTCCCCATGTCCCCCGGCTCCCGCTGTTTGGGGCCACTGCCCGAGGGTGCGTGGACCTGATGACCTGTCACATGGGGTGTGGGACACCTTCCTGAGCTCCCTGAATTCAAACCAGCAGAACCCCAATTCTGGTGGCAATGGGCCCCCAGAGCGGCTTCCAGAGACCAAGGACCATGACATTCAGCCCCACAGCAGGTGACCTCAGGCGGGTTTGCTGGGCGGCCGAGCAGTGGCTCCCGACAGCACGCGCTGTCCGGGAGGCGCACACATCGATGTCCGCACGCGCGCCTTCACGACCTGCCTGTGGCACACGGCTGGTTGCTCGGAGCCCCACCTTGTCCGCGATGGGCGCACGGGCTGTGGCGTGGCCTTGACGAGCCGGTTTTGCAGGTCTGAGGGCGAGCGTGTGCAGTTCATGCGCGGTCTGCAGGACGTCTGGAGCGTCAGCGGGAGAGCGGTGCTGGAGGCCTTCGACCTGTCTCCGTTCCGGCTCATCTGCGACGTCGGCGGTGAGCGGGGGCGCAGCGCGCGGGGCTCGGGCCCTGCGAGCCCGCGAGGCAATACGGTGGGAGTCCCACTGAGGGTCGGGGCGCAAGCGTCCCGTTCCCGTGCACCTGTGGGGACGTCAGCTCCTCCCCGAGCACCACCTGCCCTCTGTGGCTCTGACCCGGGGCCTGCGGGCGGGACCCACAATCTGTGCTCCCAGGGACGCCGATCCCGCCCATGCACGGGCCACGCAGGTGCAGACGCGGCCTGGCTCAGCGGGGCCGGAAAGTTGAGGGGGCGAGCTTCCCAGGTGCCTGCAGGCGCACGCGGAACACGGTCCGGGGCCCGGCCGGGGGGCTGTCCTGTGCACACAGGGTGCGGACGTGGGGCTCAGGTGAGGTCCAGGCGTTAGCAGCGAGGGTCTGCCGATCCTCTGTGCCTTTTGAGCAAACGCTCTTGCCCTCACCGCGGCGCGCTGCGTTCGCGACCGAGCCCGCGTCCCTGAGCACCAGCCCCCGGGAGACGCAGGTTCTGGGGGCAGGTTGGAGGCTCGCCGGTTTGGGCCGAGCTGCCTGGGGTGTGGCCCCGGATGCATCGAGGGGCCCGTCGTCTGTCCCCGGTCACCTGCAGGCTGCTCCGGGGCTCTGGCCAAGGAGTGCACGGCCCTGTACCCTGGGTGTCGGGTCACCGTCTTCGACACCCCCGATGTCGTGCGCGCGGCCAAGGAGCACTTCTCATTCCTGGAGGACGACCGCATCCGCTTCTGGGAAGGTGGGTTCGCCTGTGCTGTGCGTGTGCACGGGGACCCGGGGAGGCGCCCCCGGGCCGCTCGGGACCTGTGAATCTTAGACTTGGGGTGCGATCCGGCCGTGCGATCCACCCTCTACGGCCCAGGGCATCCGCGATGGGAGCCTCCGACCTGTTGGCTGGGGCGTCCCGAAATCCGTGCTTAGGGACCTGTGTGCTCGTGACCTTCGCAAAGAAGATGGAAATGGAAACCGCGTCCCGCGTCCGAAGGACGGAGGGACAGAGAGGGGCCCCAAACACCGTGCCGACTTTTCTGCACCAGGGCTGGGAACCCCTGGGGACCGTGTGCCACGGCCCAGGTGACCTTGCCATGCTGGGTGTCGTTTTCGTCCGGCGGGGCTGAGTCGTGCGCTGACCCCAGGCCACCTGCCCGTGCCGCAGGAGATTTCTTCGAAGACCCCCTTCCGGAGGCAGACCTCTACGTCCTGGCGAGGGTCCTGCACGACTGGAGCGACGCACGATGTGCCCGTTTGCTGGCGAGGATCCGTCAGGCCTGCAAACCAGGTAGCTCGTGGGGCCTCGTGTCCACACAGAGTGGGGACCCCGTTCAGGGGGCCGTGTTGCCGCGGTCTCGTTTGGGTCAAGCCATTCATTGAACCCCCGCGGCGTGCATACCCATCCTGTAACGCATCGCACTTCAACCCGCGGGAAGTTGCAGGCTCTCGTGGTGCACAGCTCTCTCCTGGTTGGACCCCCGGGTGGCCGGGCGGGGGTCACTTTGTGCACACGCTTTTCTCCTGCCTGGTGGAGACCTGGCTGGTGCCCGGGGGGAGTCGGGGGGCGTCGGGTGCGGGCCCCGATGAGGGCATAAGGCACCCAGGGCGGCAGGGGACTCAGAGGGGCTGGGGGCTTGGACAGGAGCCTGGGAGGAGGGGGGGGGGTCCTCAGGCCGGCCCATCCCTGTCCCTTGCTGACAGCCGCCTGTCCCCGTGACAGGGGGCGCTGTCCTGGTGATTGAAAGCCTCCTGGACGCGGACGGCCGGGGCCCTCTGACCACACAGCTCTACTCGCTGAACATGCTCGTGCAGACAGAGGGCCGGGAGAGGACCCCTGCCCAGTACCTCGCGCTCCTGGGTCCTGCCGGCTTCTGGGACGTGCAGTACAGGAGGACCGGGGGCCTGTACGATGCCATCCTAGGCAGGACGGGGCTCCCTGCCGGCTGCAGCTAGCAGCCCGACCCGAGCACCCCCGAAAAGGGCGACCTCCGTGGGCTTCCTCGTTTGGGGGGCTTGACAAGGGACTGGGGGTCTCTGCTCACGGTTGAGGGATGTGCATCGCTCGGTGGATTTTGCCTTGTTGTGCTTTGTTGTATTCTGTCCTATCCTATCGTATCCTGTATTCTGTTCTGTGCTATTCTATTCTGTTCTATTCTTTCTATTCTATTCTATTCTATTCTATTCTATTCTATTCTATTCTATTCTGTTCTGTTCTATTCTATTCTATTCTATTCTATTCTATTCTATTCTATTTCCAGCTTTCTGACACTATAATTGACAAAATTATACACGTTTAAGCTGTACAACGTGGTAATTTGATGTACACACACATTGTGCAGTGACAACCAGAACTGAGCTAATTCACAGACACCCCCCGCCCCCTGCCCCGGCCTCGCCATGCTAACATGAAGCCCCAGGACTCAGTCCACTGACGCCTGGAAGTTTGTGGCCCGTTGACCACCGTGTCCCCCGCCCCACCCCCACGCCTGCACACCACAGCTCTGTCCTCTGCATCGATGACCTTGGTCGTTGCTGGGTTTTTTTTTGGATTCCACCGAGAAGTGAGGCCATATGGTGTTTGCCTTCCTCTGTCGGACTTACTTCCCTCAGCGTCCTCATGGCCATTTATGTTAACTTTTCTCTCGGTGTGGCAAGCTGGAACGCAAAATTCGCCGTTTTAAGCCTTCTTTGGTGCACGGCGAGCTGGCATGAGGACATTCGCCTGGTCGTGCAGACAGACCCACTGTTTGTGTCCAGAACTTTCTCATCGTCAGGATGAAGCTCTGTCCCCGTGAAACACCGGCTCTCCGTCCACGTCCCCGGTCCCTGGTCCCTCCACCCCCCACCCCCCACCTTACGTTCTGTATCTATGAGGTTGGCTGATCTAGATTAAACTTCACTACTTTAATAATGGGCATGTATCTCTGTGTGTGTTTCCCCAAAATCGTAACCTCTTCAGGACCAGATGCAGGGTTTTCTGCCCTGAATCTACGCGTTGAGTGGCCCAGACAAAGTAATTCCCGGCCCACAAACTGGCAAGTGCTCTGGGACTTAGGGAATTAAGCCTGGGGACCCGTGATTTCAAGGTGGCCCATTAAAGTGCACCATGCTGGGGGGGGGGTCCAGGCGGTCTGGTTAAAGCCGACATTGTTCCTGGGGGAGGCCACGCCTGGGGACATGAGCTGTGGGGGGACAGCCTGGCGCTGGGGCCCCCGATCCCAGCATCCGCGGCCACTCAGCACTTGGGCAGGACAGCTGCCTTGATGGACCCCAGCCTGCACACCAAAGACAGAGGCTGCACAACCCGTGATGCCCAGAGTATCTTAAACCTCCCAAAGCGGTGGTTCTCGACGGGGGTGATTGTGTCCTCCTGGGGGGACACAAGGAAATGGCATCTTGGCCTGTCACTCTGAGGACGGGGTCGACGGTGGCTGGAGACCACAGACACGGCTCCGTGCCCGGGACACCCCAGCTCACAGGGCCCCAGCCCCACACGTCCACAGCCCTGAGGCCGCGAGATGCTCTGTTAAGAGGGGGCCACATGGGAGCTTCACCGGTGCTCGTGGCTACGGCGACAAGGTTGGCTTTTAGGGTCAGGCAGACCTCCCAGCAGGACGTTGGGGGTGGGCTTGGCCGGAGGGACCCTCCAGGGCGCCAGGAAGCACTGGCCCTGGCTTTTTCCTGTTTCATGTCAGGACAGCCTGCGCGGGAGGGAGGGGGCGCGTGTGGGGGACATCTCCTGTTGCCACGGCGACGCGCGGACCTCTCGGGACCCACCTGCCCGTCCGGCAGCAGGTGGCGCTGCGGGGCAGCTGATGGGCCCGGTTCGCGCGTCCTGCAAAGGTGCCAAATAAGGCTGCGGTGACCCCTTTACTCCCTTACACTTTCCTCCCAGGTCCTCGTCAGGGGACCTGAGCCCCAGAGGCTGCTGACCGGCTCAGTCCCCGCGGGGACGCGCGCGGCTCAGGGGTCGCATCTCCTTTTCTGCGTCCTGTGCGTGCTGTGTCTGAGCCCAGCTTCCCTGCCTCATGCCCAGCCCACTTGACCGGAGGCTGGGATGCGCCCCTCGGACCCCATCTGGGTTTCAAAGAGCCACCGGGGCAACGACGGCAGAACGAGACTTTCTCACTGTGTTTCTTTTATTTTTTTTTTAATGTTTTTAAGTGTTTATTTATTTTTGACCCATAAAGAGACAGAGCGTGAGCAGGGGAGGGGCAGAGAGAGAGAGGGAGACACAGAATCCGAAGCAGGCTCCAGGCTCTGAGCCATCAGCACAGAGCCTGATGCAGGGGTTGAACTCACCGACTGTGAGATGATGACCTGAGCCGAAGTCGGACGCTCAACCGACTGAGCCACCCGGGCTCCCCTCATTATGTTTCTTTTTGCACATACGTGTTCCCGAGCAGCATCCCTGATGCTGGGATGTGGGAGCTGGAGACACAGAACAAGGCACAGCCAACGTGATATCGGGTGGCAGGGGGAGCTGGTCAGCCACACCGAACCCCTTCATGCTGTGCTTGCAAACTGAGAGCTTCCCCGGTTTGTGCGAGACAATTGGACGCTCAGAGACACTTCAGAAGGAAATAAAAAAATGATGCAGGGCGCCTGGGGGGCTCAGTCGGTTGAGCATCTGACTTCGGCTCAGGTCATGATCTCACGGCTCATGAGTTCGAGCCCCACGTCGGGATCTGTGCTGACAGCTCAGAGCCTGGAGCCTGCTTCACATTCTGTGTCTCCCTCTGTCTCTGACCCTCCCCTGCTCACGCTCTCTCTCTCTCTCTCTCAGAAATAAATAAACCAGAGCATTACACACGATATTGCCATCATTTCTTCCAGGTCTTACTCTCCCTTCCTTCCTTCCTTCCTTCCTTCCCTTCTTCCTTCCTTCCAAACATGACCTCACATTGCAAGAGGTCATTTGCTTTTCGTTTGCACGGACGCCAGGTTTAATGCGAGCCAGATTCGCTTCAAAGCAATTTGGGTTTTACCAGGAGTTTCCGGAAATCATGACTTTAGCGAAGCCATGTCGTTTTCTCCCCCCTTCCAAATTTTTATTTAAATTCTAGTCAGAGAAGGGAGCACCCCGGTGGCTCAGTTGGTTAAGTGTCAGCCTCTTGATTTCAGCAGAGGTCACGATCTCCCGGTTTGTGGGTTCGAGCCCCGTGTCAGGCTCTGTGCTGACAGCTTGGAGCCTGCTTGGGATCCTCTCTCTCTCTCTCTCTCTCACAAAGTAAATAAATAAACTTAAAAAAAGAAATTGTAGCCACGGAAGCCATACGTCTTAAACCCGACCTAAGATGAGTGGATGACAGAAATAAAATATATAAAGATAGTAATGCCAAACGCCTGAAAAAACTTTTTTTAATTAAAAATTTTTTTCGTTATTTATTTTTGAAATTGAGAGAGAGAGACAGAGCGGAGCAGGGGAGGGGCAGAGAGAGAGGGAGACACAGAATCCGAAGCAGGCTCCAGGCTCCAAGCCGTCAGCAGAGTCCGACCTGGGGTTCGAACCCACAAACCGTGAGATCATGACCTGAGCCAAAGTCAGACGCTCAACCGACTGAGTCACCCAGGCGCCCCTGAAAAAACATTAAAAGAAAAAAAAATTAAAACATTGTTAAAAATGCCCGATGGGTTGTATTCCTGAGGCTACTTCACGGAGGATAGATTACTTAAGGATCGATTGTACTGTTTGGAGCAGACTTGTTCAGAAGAAAGGTCACACAAAAACACAGCCGGGCATGGCCGCTTTGGGGTTAAAAGAAAAACACTGAGTTTCAAAAGGTTGCCCCAGAAAACGGGAACCCCATGCCCTGTGATTCTGGGACAGTAGAAGCTTCCACACTGGGGAAAGGTCAGCTGAACTGAACACTTTCCAGAGGAAGTGTTTAGGTTCCTTGGAGAGCCTCTCCTTGGGGCCCTGTGCCACACACAGTAGAACCCTTTCGCGTGCAGGGGACAGTTACGTGCAGCCCCCAGCTCCCACCAGGACACCGAGGGTGTCTTGACGCTTATTTCTGCTATGAATTGCATTTCTGGTTTTTCTCTCCCCCCTCCTGGAAAACCGTCAATCTGCACGAAACACCACGAAGAAACAAGTACATTATTGAAGGAAGCAGCGGTAGAGGGCGCCGACAACACTGCTGTGTTTGCAGAGCCTTCCCGCGCTGGATCTCACGCGCGTACTGGTCGTGCGTGTGCGGGAGATGCCTTAGGTTTCTTGCAGATTCTGCCTGAGCCATCGCTGCACGGCTCTGTGCCCTGGATGATTGACAGCCGGCATCACAATGACTTCCGGGTGGGCCCAGCCAATAGGAGGCAGCGGCAGGAGGGAAGGGGGCGGGACCAGAGAGAGGAGCCGGAGGATTTCTTCCTCGTCCCCTCCCTGCTGCTGGCTCGTCAGGATTCGCAGGCGTCTGGGTCCTTGTCCCCGACCGGACCCTCTTAGACCTGCTCCCTCCTTTGCTGCGTGAGGCCTCGGGGTGCATCACCCTCCCTCGGGGATCCCCTTTCACAGAACCCACCTTGCTGGACTGTCCCATCTGGGATTCCTGAGACATTGACCCACGCGGAACGGAATCCCGTAGGTGTCTGAGTGCAAAGCTGTGCAAACGGGTGTTACTTTCCCCTTAGCACAACTTGACTTCAGCAGCGGGACCGTAGCTTGGCAGTTTCTTTTTCTTTTTCTTTTCCTTTTTTTTTTTTAATTTTTAGACATTTTATTTTAGACATTTTATTTTTATTTTATTTCTAATTCAATTTAATTTCGTTTAATTTAATGTCATGTATTTTATTTTATTTTTAATTCAATTTAATTTCGTTTAATGTCATGTATTTTATTTTTAATTCAATTTAATTTAGTTTAATTTAATGTCATGCGTTTTTATTTTATTTTTAATTCAATTTAATTTCGTTTAATTTAATGTCATGTATTTTATTTTATTTTTAATTTAATTTAGTGTCATGTAATGTAATTTTAGAGGTTTTAAGCAGTCCGTACACCCACCGTGGCACTCAAACTCACAACCCAGAGATCAAGAGAGATACGCTCCACAGACGCAGCCAGCCCCACGTGGTTTCTTTTTAATTTCCTGGTGTGATTGCTTAACAAACGTGAAGTCTTACAGTAGGTTTTACGGTTTTTGTGTGTTTGTTTCGTTTTGTTTTTTTAGTAACAAGAGATGTTAGTAGGTTGAAATGCCTACAAAAATAGCCAGGTTTGGAAAAGTAGAAACTTGAATTGCTTTTTATTATTTTTTTTTAAGTTGATTTTAATTTTATTTTGAGGGAGTGAGAGAGAGCAAGCAGGGGAGGGGCAGAGAGGGAGAGGATCCCAACTGGGATCCAGGCTGTCAGCACAGAGCCCAACACAGGACTCGAACCCGCGAACTGTGAGATGATGACCTGAGCCAAGATCAGGTTGGATACTTAACCGACTGAGCCACCCAGGCGTCCCTCCAATTGCTTTTTAAAAATGTGTCATTTATAGTAAAATCGTTTGCCAGGTACCCGGTCCCCAACCCCCCTCAGACCCCAGCAGGCGGGACGGCGGGGCTGGGGGACATTTCCAGGAAGCCAAGTCCATGGCAGGGGACCAGGTGCGAAAGACCAGGTGTCACCGTGCACAGCAGGGGGCGCCCTCGCCTCATTGGTTTTCCATCTGGTGGTCAACCAGATGGCTCTGTAGAAATTCATCCCGGGGAGTCAACGGTACATTATCTGTCTGTAAACAGATGTTGCCTTAATGAGACCTGTCTCCGTGGCGGCCTCCCCCCTCCCTCCCCGCCCTGTAAGGCGTCTGTGCTAAGAATTCACAGCCCGAATTAGCCCAGAGGACACCTGTATTTCTCTCCCTGCCTTTTGTCTCCTTATCACAGACCTTCCTGTTTGTGCTGCATTTCCAAGCCTGACGGTTTCCAGGGAAATCCGTGCGGCAGAGTGGAGTCGCGGCCCACGGAGCCGCCACACGGGAGGTCCCAAGGAGGACGGGAATGGGAGTCCTTGGCTCACCTTAGGGAGTTTGCCGGAGGTCTAGGTCCCAATGTCCTGTGGGGTCCTGAGAAGGCGACATTGCCTGTTGATGGGTGAGGTGCAGGCCGTCGGCACGGGGTGACCAGGGGACACGGGGTGAGTTCACAACGTGCTGGCGGGGGCTTCGAGGTGGAGACATCACTGTCGTACGGAGGAGGTGGCCCAGAGGAGGGGACATGCGAGCAGCTCCCGCAGTGACGATGAGGGGGCAACTCAGAGCATCATGGTGTCTAAGAGACGATGCCACTGGATGGAGGTGTGCAGGGCAGGAGGCCAGGCCTGGGTGACAGCCAGGCAGGACTCACTGTGCAGGTGGGGCTTCACAAAACCCAGGACCCCGCCGGCAGAGCTGGTGTGGGGACAGGGCCGTTTGGGCCACAGAGCAACCCATACTCAGGACGGAACCGCAATCCGGGACTTGCAGCCGTGAGGAGGGACATTCGTCACCTGGGTGTCCCCAGCACCCCAGCAGGTGCAATAAAATGTCAGCCTGTCACGGTCATGGGACAAAGACGGTCGTGGAAGGACCTGGGGACACGCTGGCTTCTCCAGGGATTCCGGGTGTAGACGGGCTCGCCCGTGCACCCCTGCTTGACCTGCTGTTTCCCATGAGGCTGTCGCTGCTGTGTGAACATTGCCTTACGCGTGTGATGTTTCGTGTCTGTGGAGAGACGTGTCATCGTTTCTGCGTTTGTAGGGGCTTCGCCTGGGGTCCCTCGACCTGCTGTTTCCCATGAGGCTGCATGTTCACCTGCACCCGCCCTTCTGTGGTCTGTGTCCCGTGATCAGTGTCTTCGGGCGAGCGTCCAGCTCACGCTCTTGGCTCTGGCTTCCCACGGTGAACCTGTGTCATCGAATGACCCACGTGGCCCCCAGCTTTCAACGCCTTGTGGCTTTTGCTGCTCGACATTGGTTTATGCTTTGGGAAATAAAAGCCGACGTCACTTTTCTGCCCACAAGGGACGGCGAGTCTTCATTCGAATATATTTGGGAGACTGGAAAGTGTTGTTGCAAATAATAGAATTTGCACGGTCGCTCGCCTCTCACGCTTTTGCACGCCTGGTTCCTGCGACTCTTCTGTGACCCGTGTGTGGCTTGCTCATGTCCACGTCTGGGTTGGGGCTTTCCGTGGCCCCTCCCACGGGGACCGTTGTTGGGGGGAGAGAGAGAGATTTTCTTCCCCATGCCCTGCCCTGCCCCTTCCCCGCTGGGATCTCCGGGCTGGTTTAGGAATTAATACGAGTCCGATGAACACAACCGAAAAAACAAAGTTTTATTACGTGTGCACGGAAGCCCGATCATGAAATCGAGACCCAAAGACATGATCGACGGAGGCAATTTTCATACATTTTTATACATCTTGGAACAGAATCTGGGCCGAGGCGGATCAGAACAATGTAGGTTTTGGGGCGCCCCGGGGGGCTCAGTCGGTTGAGCGTCCGACTTCGGCTCAGGTCACGATGTCGAGGTCCGTGAGTTCAAGCCCCGCGTAGGGCTCGTGCTGACAGCTCGGAGCCTGGAGCCCGCTTCCGATTCTGTGTCTCCCTCTCTCTCTGCGCCTCCCCTGCTCATGCTGTGTCTCTGTCTGTCTCAAATAGATAAGTACACTTAAAAAAATAAAAAAAGGAAGGAACTCTGGAGGTCACACAACAGAGGTGGGTCTGCAAGGCAGAAGCCAGCAGCCTTCCCGGTGGACAGCATCCGCATCGATGGAGATGAGTAAAGAATAAGAAAAACCATCAGCCATTCTGCACGTTTGCTCTACGGTCTGGGAGGGTGTGTTTGACCCGGGGAAACCCGGTTCCGAGGTGGGCACGGCACGTGATCTGCTTTGCAACTGGCCCCCTTCTCCCTGCAGAGCAAACCCCACATCACACTTTCATTTTCCGCCTTCGCGCTTGGGTTGAGAACGCCGTTCCCTGAATTGAATCAGCAAAGTAAGTTTTGGTGCGTTCTTTCTTTCTTTTTTCCAACCCTCAGTGTGCCCGGGTGAGGTGTGCGATTGATGGCGGGGGGTGGTGCCTCCTCTGGATTTGCCCGTTTGATGTATTTAAATTACTATTTAATGCTTCCACGCTGTGTTTATTTCTTTTTATAAAAGAAAAAAACAACCAATAATTTCCCGTCTGTCCTCGGCTGGGAAATGCTTCCCTTTACGCTCTATCTGAGCCCAGGACAGACGTGCCCGGAGCCCTCGGGTCTGGTGTTGAGACACAGGATCAGGCTGACCGGGCTGATACAGCGGCCGGGCGGCCGGAAGGGTTTGCAGGGGTAACATCCCCAGGGCGGGAAGGCGGGAGCTACGGAACAATCTGGGGGACACCTCACGCGTGTCCTCACTCTGTCCCTGGGCCACGCCGTCCTTCAAGCTGCACGTCTGCAGGCTGTTGGCTCTGAGCGTTGGCGGCCCACGGTGCGAGCTCGAGGGGTTTGGAGAACCGGAGTTGTCTTTCCTTTTTTTTAAATGTTGATTTATTAATTTTCAAGGCTGCATAACAGTCCCCTGTGTGCATGGACCACAGCCTGCTTCTCCTTCCGTCCATCTGTGGACACTCGATTCTTCCACATCGTGGCTCCCGTCAGGTCCCCAGGCTCTCACCGCCTCACGTCCCCACCTGTGCACACGTGTCCTTTGCAAATTCTTCCTGACACTGCACGGGCAGCCCCCCGGGGGCATGAGCGTCGTCGCTGGGCCGGCCAAGACCCAGCACTGGGAAGGTCTGAGGCGGGAACGTTGACAGGAATTTGGGCGTTGGACGTTGGGGACTGGATCGTGGGCTGAGATGTGTCCCCACCAAAGATCATACGCACATGTCCGAAGAAAACGATGTCACCGCGGGGCGATATTTGGAGCAGGGGTCTTTTAGGGTAACATGAGGTCACGAGGGTGGCCCTGATCCCATGGGACTGGGGTCCTGATAACAAGACAAGGTCGGGACACAACACAGAGGGACGACCAGGTGAGGACAAACTCAGAAGACAGAGCGTACACCCAAAGAGAGGCCTCAGGAGGAACCAGCCTCAGCCCGCCTGGACCTCAGATACCGAGCCTCAGCCCTGCCTGGATCTCAGACCCCCGGCCTCAGCCCTGCCTGGATCTCAGACCCCCAGCCTCAGCCCTGCCTGGATCTCAGCCTCCCATCCTTGACCCTGCCTGGACCTGACTCCCAGGCTCACCGCTGCCTGGATCTCAGACTCCCAGCCTCAGCCTTCCTGGACTTCAGATACCGAGCCTCAGCCCTGCCTGGATCTCAGACTCCCATCCTTGGCCCTGCCTGGGTCTCAGCCTCTCAGCCTCAGCCCTGCCTGGAACTCACACCCCCACCCTCCACCCTTCCTGGACCTCAGACCCCCAGCCTCAGCCCTGCCTGGATCTCAGGCTCCCTCCTCAGCCTCCCCACCTCAGCCCTGCCTGAACCTCACCCCCAACCTCGACCCTGCCTGGACCTCAGACCCCCAGCCTCACCCCTCATGGACCTCAGACTCCCAGCCTTGGCCATGCCTGGACCTCAGACCCCCAGCCTCACCCCTCCTGGACCTCAGACTCCCAGCCTTGGCCATGCCTGGATCTCAGACCCCCAGCCTCATCCCTGCCTGGATCTCAGATCCCGGCCTTGGCCCTGCCTGGATCTCAGACTCCAGGCCTCAGCCCTGCCTGGATCTCAGACCCCAGCCTCAGCCCTCCTGGACTCAGACCCCCAGCCTCCACCCTGCCTGGATCTCAGACTCCCAGCCTCAGCCTTCCTGGACTTCAGATACCGAGCCTCAGCCCTGCCTGGATCTCAGACTCCCATCCTTGGCCTTGCCTGGGTCTCAGCCTCTCAGCCTCAGCCCTGCCTGGAACTCACACCCCCACCCTCCACCCTTCCTGGACCTCAGATCCCCAGCCTCAGCCCTGCCTGGATCTCAGGCTCCCTCCTCAGCCTCCCCACCTCAGCCCTGCCTGAACCTTACCCCCAACCTCGACCCTGCCTGGACCTCAGACCCCCAGCCTCACCCCTCCTGGACCTCAGACTCCCAGCCTTGGCCATGCCTGGATCTCAGACCCCCAGCCTCAGCCCTGCCTGGATCTCAGACCCCGGCCTTGGCCCTGCCTGGACCTGACTCCCAGGCTCACCGCTGCCTGGATCTCAGACTCCCAGCCTCAGCCTTCCTGGACTTCAGATACCGAGCCTCCACCCTGCCTGGATCTCAGACTCCCATCCTTGGCCCTGCCTGGGTCTCAGCCTCTCAGCCTCAGCCCTGCCTGGAACTCACACCCCCACCCTCCACCCTTCCTGGACCTCAGATCCCCAGCCTCAGCCCTGCCTGGATCTCAGGCTCCCTCCTCAGCCTCCCCACCTCAGCCCTGCCTGAACCTCACCCCCAACCTCGACCCTGCCTGGACCTCAGACCCCCAGCCTCACCCCTCCTGGACCTCAGACTCCCAGCCTTGGCCATGCCTGGATCTCAGACCCCCAGCCTCAGCCCTGCCTGGATCTCAGACCCCGGCCTTGGCCCTGCCTGGATCTCAGACTCCAGGCCTCAGCCCTGCCTGGATCTCAGACCCCAGCCTCAGCCCTCCTGGACTCAGACCCCCAGCCTCCACCCTGCCTGGATCTCAGACTCCCAGCCTCACGCCTCCTGGACCTGAGACCCACAACCTTGGCCATGCCTGGATCTCAGACCCCCAGCCTCAGCCCTGCCTGGATCTCAGGCTCCCTCCCAGCCTCCCAGCCTCACCCCTCCTGGATCTCAGACCCTTAGCGTCAGCCCTCCTGGACCTCAGACCCCCAGCCTCAGCCATGTCTGGATCTCAGACCCTTAGCCTCAGCCCTGCCTGGACCTCAGCCTCCCAGCCTCGGCCCCGCCCAGATCTCAGACCCGTAGCCTCAGCCCTGCCGGGATCTCAGCCTCCCAGCCTCAGCCCTGCCTAGATCTCAGACTGCCATCCTTGACCCTGCCTGGACCTGACTCCCAGGCTCACCCCTGCCTAGATCTCAGACTCCCAGCCTCAGCCCTGCCTGGACCTCAGACCCCCAGCCTCACCCCTCCTGGACCTCAGACCCCCGGCCTCCACCCTGCCTGGATCTCAACCTCCCAGCCTCACCCCTCCTGGAACTCAGATCCCCAGACTTGGCCATGCCTGGATCTCAGACCCGCAGCCTCAGCCCTGCCTGGATCTCAGGCTCCCTCCTCAGCCTCCCCACCTCAGCCCTGCCTGAACCTCACCCCAACCTCGACCCTGCCTGGACCTCAGACCCCCAGCCTCACCCCTCCTGGACCTCAGACTCCCAGCCTTGGCCATGCCTGGATCTCAGACCCCCAGCCTCATCCCTGCCTGGATCTCAGATCCCGGCCTTGGCCCTGCCTGGATCTCAGACTCCAGGCCTCAGCCCTGCCTGGATCTCAGACCCCAGCCTCAGCCCTCCTGGACTCAGACCCCCAGCCTCCACCCTGCCTGGATCTCAGACTCCCAGCCTCAGCCTTCCTGGACTTCAGATACCGAGCCTCAGCCCTGCCTGGATCTCAGACTCCCATCCTTGGCCCTGCCTGGGTCTCAGCCTCTCAGCCTCAGCCCTGCCTGGAACTCACACCCCCACCCTCCACCCTTCCTGGACCTCAGATCCCCAGCCTCAGCCCTGCCTGGATCTCAGACCCCGGCCTTGGCCCTGCCTGGATCTCAGACTCCAGGCCTCAGCCCTGCCTGGATCTCAGACCCCAGCCTCAGCCCTCCTGGACTCAGACCCCCAGCCTCCACCCTGCCTGGATCTCAGACTCCCAGCCTCACGCCTCCTGGACCTGAGACCCACAACCTTGGCTATGCCTGGATCTCAGACCCCCAGCCTCAGCCCTGCCTGGATCTCAGGCTCCCTCCCAGCCTCCCAGCCTCACCCCTCCTGGATCTCAGACCCTTAGCGTCAGCCCTCCTGGACCTCAGACCCCCAGCCTCAGCCATGTCTGGATCTCAGACCCTTAGCCTCAGCCCTGCCTGGACCTCAGCCTCCCAGCCTCGGCCCCGCCCAGATCTCAGACCCGTAGCCTCAGCCCTGCCGGGATCTCAGCCTCCCAGCCTCAGCCCTGCCTAGATCTCAGACTGCCATCCTTGACCCT
Source organism: Leopardus geoffroyi (assembly GCF_018350155.1). Classification (NCBI taxonomy): domain Eukaryota; kingdom Metazoa; phylum Chordata; class Mammalia; order Carnivora; family Felidae; genus Leopardus; species Leopardus geoffroyi. The sequence continues at coordinate 1,111,020 of NC_059343.1, forward strand.
GCCTGGACCTGACTCCCAGGCTCACCCCTGCCTAGATCTCAGACTCCCAGCCTCAGCCCTGCCTGGACCTCAGACCCCCAGCCTCACCCCTCCTGGACCTCAGACCCCCGGCCTCCACCCTGCCTGGATCTCAACCTCCCAGCCTCACCCCTCCTGGAACTCAGATCCCCAGACTTGGCCATGCCTGGATCTCAGACCCGCAGCCTCAGCCCTGCCTGGATCTCAGGCTCCCTCCTCAGCCTCCCCACCTCAGCCCTGCCTGAACCTCACCCCCAACCTCGACCCTGCCTGGACCTCAGACCCCCAGCCTCACCCCTCATGGACCTCAGACTCCCAGCCTTGGCCATGCCTGGACCTCAGACCCCCAGCCTCACCCCTCCTGGACCTCAGACTCCCAGCCTTGGCCATGCCTGGATCTCAGACCCCCAGCCTCATCCCTGCCTGGATCTCAGATCCCGGCCTTGGCCCTGCCTGGATCTCAGACTCCAGGCCTCAGCCCTGCCTGGATCTCAGACCCCAGCCTCAGCCCTCCTGGACTCAGACCCCCAGCCTCCACCCTGCCTGGATCTCAGACTCCCAGCCTCAGCCTTCCTGGACCTCAGACCCCCGGCCTCCACCCTGCCTGGATCTCAACCTCCCATCCTTGGCCTTGCCTGGGTCTCAGCCTCTCAGCCTCAGCCCTGCCTGGAACTCACACCCCCACCCTCCACCCTTCCTGGACCTCAGACCCCCAGCCTCAGCCCTGCCTGGATCTCAGGCTCCCTCCTCAGCCTCCCCACCTCAGCCCTGCCTGAACCTCACCCCCAACCTCGACCCTGCCTGGACCTCAGACCCCCAGCCTCACCCCTCCTGGACCTCAGACTCCCAGCCTTGGCCATGCCTGGATCTCAGACCCCCAGCCTCATCCCTGCCTGGATCTCAGATCCCGGCCTTGGCCCTGCCTGGATCTCAGACTCCAGGCCTCAGCCCTGCCTGGATCTCAGACCCCAGCCTCAGCCCTCCTGGACTCAGACCCCCAGCCTCCACCCTGCCTGGATCTCAGACTCCCAGCCTCAGCCTTCCTGGACTTCAGATACCGAGCCTCAGCCCTGCCTGGATCTCAGACTCCCATCCTTGGCCTTGCCTGGGTCTCAGCCTCTCAGCCTCAGCCCTGCCTGGAACTCACACCCCCACCCTCCACCCTTCCTGGACCTCAGACCCCCAGCCTCAGCCCTGCCTGGATCTCAGGCTCCCTCCTCAGCCTCCCCACCTCAGCCCTGCCTGAACCTCACCCCCAACCTCGACCCTGCCTGGACCTCAGACCCCCAGCCTCACCCCTCATGGACCTCAGACTCCCAGCCTTGGCCATGCCTGGATCTCAGACCCCCAGCCTCATCCCTGCCTGGATCTCAGATCCCGGCCTTGGCCCTGCCTGGATCTCAGACTCCAGGCCTCAGCCCTGCCTGGATCTCAGACCCCAGCCTCAGCCCTCCTGGACTCAGACCCCCAGCCTCCACCCTGCCTGGATCTCAGACTCCCAGCCTCAGCCTTCCTGGACTTCAGATACCGAGCCTCAGCCCTGCCTGGATCTCAGACTCCCATCCTTGGCCTTGCCTGGGTCTCAGCCTCTCAGCCTCAGCCCTGCCTGGAACTCACACCCCCACCCTCCACCCTTCCTGGACCTCAGATCCCCAGCCTCAGCCCTGCCTGGATCTCAGGCTCCCTCCTCAGCCTCCCCACCTCAGCCCTGCCTGAACCTCACCCCCAACCTCGACCCTGCCTGGACCTCAGACCCCCAGCCTCACCCCTCCTGGACCTCAGACTCCCAGCCTTGGCCATGCCTGGATCTCAGACCCCCAGCCTCAGCCCTGCCTGGATCTCAGACCCCGGCCTTGGCCCTGCCTGGACCTGACTCCCAGGCTCACCGCTGCCTGGATCTCAGACTCCCAGCCTCAGCCTTCCTGGACTTCAGATACCGAGCCTCCACCCTGCCTGGATCTCAGACTCCCATCCTTGGCCCTGCCTGGGTCTCAGCCTCTCAGCCTCAGCCCTGCCAGGAACTCACACCCCCACCCTCCACCCTTCCTGGACCTCAGATCCCCAGCCTCAGCCCTGCCTGGATCTCAGGCTCCCTCCTCAGCCTCCCCACCTCAGCCCTGCCTGAACCTCACCCCCAACCTCGACCCTGCCTGGACCTCAGACCCCCAGCCTCACCCCTCATGGACCTCAGACTCCCAGCCTTGGCCATGCCTGGACCTCAGACCCCCAGCCTCACCCCTCCTGGACCTCAGACTCCCAGCCTTGGCCATGCCTGGATCTCAGACCCCCAGCCTCATCCCTGCCTGGATCTCAGATCCCGGCCTTGGCCCTGCCTGGATCTCAGACTCCAGGCCTCAGCCCTGCCTGGATCTCAGACCCCAGCCTCAGCCCTCCTGGACTCAGACCCCCAGCCTCCACCCTGCCTGGATCTCAGACTCCCAGCCTCAGCCTTCCTGGACTTCAGATACCGAGCCTCAGCCCTGCCTGGATCTCAGACTCCCATCCTTGGCCTTGCCTGGGTCTCAGCCTCTCAGCCTCAGCCCTGCCTGGAACTCACACCCCCACCCTCCACCCTTCCTGGACCTCAGATCCCCAGCCTCAGCCCTGCCTGGATCTCAGGCTCCCTCCTCAGCCTCCCCACCTCAGCCCTGCCTGAACCTTACCCCCAACCTCGACCCTGCCTGGACCTCAGACCCCCAGCCTCACCCCTCCTGGACCTCAGACTCCCAGCCTTGGCCATGCCTGGATCTCAGACCCCCAGCCTCAGCCCTGCCTGGATCTCAGACCCCGGCCTTGGCCCTGCCTGGACCTGACTCCCAGGCTCACCGCTGCCTGGATCTCAGACTCCCAGCCTCAGCCTTCCTGGACTTCAGATACCGAGCCTCCACCCTGCCTGGATCTCAGACTCCCATCCTTGGCCCTGCCTGGGTCTCAGCCTCTCAGCCTCAGCCCTGCCTGGAACTCACACCCCCACCCTCCACCCTTCCTGGACCTCAGATCCCCAGCCTCAGCCCTGCCTGGATCTCAGGCTCCCTCCTCAGCCTCCCCACCTCAGCCCTGCCTGAACCTCACCCCCAACCTCGACCCTGCCTGGACCTCAGACCCCCAGCCTCACCCCTCCTGGACCTCAGACTCCCAGCCTTGGCCATGCCTGGATCTCAGACCCCCAGCCTCAGCCCTGCCTGGATCTCAGACCCCGGCCTTGGCCCTGCCTGGATCTCAGACTCCAGGCCTCAGCCCTGCCTGGATCTCAGACCCCAGCCTCAGCCCTCCTGGACTCAGACCCCCAGCCTCCACCCTGCCTGGATCTCAGACTCCCAGCCTCACGCCTCCTGGACCTGAGACCCACAACCTTGGCCATGCCTGGATCTCAGACCCCCAGCCTCAGCCCTGCCTGGATCTCAGGCTCCCTCCCAGCCTCCCAGCCTCACCCCTCCTGGATCTCAGACCCTTAGCGTCAGCCCTCCTGGACCTCAGACCCCCAGCCTCAGCCATGTCTGGATCTCAGACCCTTAGCCTCAGCCCTGCCTGGACCTCAGCCTCCCAGCCTCGGCCCCGCCCAGATCTCAGACCCGTAGCCTCAGCCCTGCCGGGATCTCAGCCTCCCAGCCTCAGCCCTGCCTAGATCTCAGACTGCCATCCTTGACCCTGCCTGGACCTGACTCCCAGGCTCACCCCTGCCTAGATCTCAGACTCCCAGCCTCAGCCCTGCCTGGACCTCAGACCCCCAGCCTCACCCCTCCTGGACCTCAGACCTCCGGCCTCCACCCTGCCTGGATCTCAACCTCCCAGCCTCACCCCTCCTGGAACTCAGATCCCCAGACTTGGCCATGCCTGGATCTCAGACCCGCAGCCTCAGCCCTGCCTGGATCTCAGGCTCCCTCCTCAGCCTCCCCACCTCAGCCCTGCCTGGACCTCACACCCCCAGCCTTGCCCTGCCTGGATCTCAGACCCGTAGCATCAGCCCTGCCTGGATCTCAGACCCCCAGCCTCACCCCTCCTGGATCTCAGACTCCCAACCTCAGCCTTGCCTGAACCTCACACCCCCAGCCTCATCCCTCCTGGACCTCAGACCCCCAGCCTCCACCCTGCCTGGATCTCAACCTCCCAGCCTCACCCCTCCTGGACCTCAGAGCCCCAGACTTGGCCATGCCTGGATCTCAGACCCCTAGCCTCAGCCTTGTCTGGATCTCAGGCTCCCTCCCCAGCCTCCGTACCTCAGCCCTGCCTGGACATCAGACCCCCAGACTCAGCCCTCCTGGACCTCAGACCCCCAGCCTCCGCCCTGCCTGGACATCAGACCCCCAGACTCACCCCTCCTGGACCTCAGACCCCCAGCCTCCGCCCTGCCTGGATCTCAGCCTCCCAGCCTCGCCCCTCCTGGATCTCAGAGTCCCAGCCTCACCTCTCCTGGACCTCAGACCCCCAGCCTCACGCCTCCTGGACCTGAGACCCACAGCCTTGGCCATGCCTGGATCTCAGACCCCAAGACTCAGCCCCTCCTGGATCTCAGACCCCCATCCTCGGCCCCAACTGGAGCTCAGACCCCTAGCCTCAGCCCTGCCAGGATCTCAGCCTCCCAACCTCAGCCCTGCCTGGATCTCAGACTGCCATCCTTGACCCTGCCTGGACCTGACTCCCAGGCTCACTCCTGCCTGCATCTCAGACCCCCAGCCTCAGCCCTGCCTGGATCTCAGGCTCCCTCCCAGCCTCCCAGCTTCACCCCTCCTGGATCTCAGACCCTTAGCGTCAGCCCTGCCTGGATCTCAGACCCCCCAGCCTCACCCCTGCCTGGATCTCAGACTCCCAGCCTCAGCCCTGCCTGGACCTCAACCTCCCAGACTTGGCCCCACCCGGATCTCAGACCCGTAGCCTCAGCCCTGCCGGGATCTCAGCCTCCCAGCCTCAGCCCTGCCTGGATCTCAGACTGCCATCCTTGACCCTGCCTGGACCTGACTCCCAGGCTCACCCCTGCCTGGATCTCAACCTCCCAGCCTCACCCCTCCTGGAACTCAGATCCCCAGACTTGGCCATGCCTAGATCTCAGACCCCCAGCCTCAGCCCTGCCTGGATCTCAGGCTCCCTCCCAGCCTCACCCCTCCTGGATCTCAGACTCCCAGCCTCAGCCCTGCCTGGACCTCAGCCTCCCAGCCTCGGCCCCGCCCAGATCTCAGACCCGTAGCCTCAGCCCTGCCAGGATCTCAGCCTCCCAGCCTCAGCCCTGCCTGGATCTCAGACTGCCATCCTTGACCCTGCCTGGACCTGACTCCCAGGCTCACCCCTGCCTGGATCTCAGACTCCTAGCCTCAGCCCTGCCTGGACCTCAGACCCCCAGCCTCACCCCTCCTGGAACTCAGATCCCCGGCCTCCACCTTGCCTGGATCTCAACCTCCCAGCCTCACCCCTCCTGGAACTCAGATCCCCAGACTTGGCCATGCCTGGATCTCAGACCCCCAGCCTCAGCCCTGTCTGGATCTCAGGCTCCCTCCTCAGCCTCCTGCCTCAGCTGTGCCTTGACCTCAGACCCCCAGCCTCGACCCTGCCTGGACCTCAGACCCCCAGCCTCACCCCTCCTGGACTTCAGACTCCCAGCCTCCACCCTACCTGGATATCAACCTCCCAGCCTCAACCCTGTCTGGACCTCAGACCCCCAGCCTCCACCCTGCCTGGATCTCAACCTCCCAGCCTCACCCCTCCTGGACCTCAGATCCCCAGACTTGGCCATGCCTGGATCTCAGACCCCTAGCCTCAGCCTTGTCTGGATCTCAGGCTCCCTCCCCAGCCTCCGTACCTCAGCCCTGCCTGGACATCAGACCCCCAGACTCACCCCTCCTGGACCTCAGACCCCCAGCCTCCGCCCTGCCTGGATCTCAGCCTCCCAGCCTCGCCCCTCCTGGATCAGAGTCCCAGCCTCACCTCTCCTGGACCTCAGACCCCCAGCCTCAGCCCTGCCTGGATCTCAGACCCCCAGCCTCCACCCTGCCTGGACCTCAGACTCACAGCCTCCAGGACAAAGAGAAGGAATGTCTGTTGCCCAAGGCACCCCGTGCCATGCATTTGTCATGGGACACCCAGGAAATTAGTGTAGTCATGGATGTGGCCACTGGCTTCCCCGGGGACGCAGCACAAGGGCCGGCTGCCTGCAGTCACTTTGCAAGTGTTTCCTGTGAATTCCCAAACAGAAGGAAGCAGAATGAGTGCCCGCCCCTCGGGGAGGGAGGTGTTTAACCCACAGACACCGTCTTGCCTCCGAGCCCTGCTTCTGTGCCTGAAAATCAACGTGCGGACGGGTGGGGGTGAAGAAATCATGGTCACAGAGACCAGACACATGCAGAACAGAGTTAACGTGAGCGGTTTCAGAAAACAGGCTGGCTAAGGGCGCCTGGGTGGCTCAGTGGGTTGGGCGTCTGCCTTCGGCTCAGGTCGTGGTCTCTCTCAAAATAAATAAACAAACTTAAAAAAAAGTGTTTTTAAAAAAGGAAACCGGTTGGCAGAGTTTCGAACGATGAATCGTCCAATGCACAGCCAGAGAAAGACAGAGAGAGAAACAGAGGACGAGCGGGGGAGGGGCAGAGAGAGAGGGAGCCCCGCGCGGGGCTCAAACTTGGGAACCGTGAGATCAGGTTGGCCCAAGGCTGGCGTGCGGGAACATGCATTTCACACTTGGGGGTGGTTTGGGGACTCGGGATGCGGGATCCAAACCCCCCACCCGATTCCCACTTTGCGTAGAGGGGGGCGTGGGGACCACAGATAGTCGAGACGACGGGCCCCAGGTCAGGGAGGCTCTGAGGGGTGCAGGAGGGGGTCCCCGGCTTTTGGTTTCTGAAATGCGCACAGACCCAGGTGGGGTGAAATCGTGAGCGTGTGAATTCCAGGAATATAGCCACGCGTTTACATCGCCTGGATCCGTCTGTGTTAAGGACCCTGTGATTCACCAGCTGCTTCTGTGGTTAAAACGTGGCCATACGCGCGGGTTTGTTTGGTACAAGGGTGTCTCTGCCCACACCCCCCGGCCCCCCACCAAAAAAAGACGTGTTCACATCCTAACCCGCAGAATCTGGGAACAGGACTCTATTTGGAAAAAAGGTCTTTGCAGATGTAAATGAAGGATCTTAGGGTGAGCTTATCCTGGATCGGGGTGGCCCTGAATCCAATGACAGGGGTCCTCGTAAGAGACAGAACAGGAGACACGTCTCTTGGTCGTAGGACGGGAAACCTGGGATACGATGTCCCTGAGTCTTTGATGCAGGTTAGAAACACCTGTGGGGGTGCCTGGGGGGCTCAGTCGGTTAAGCGTCCGACTTTGGCTCAGGACATGATCTCACGGTTCATGACTTCAACCCCTGCATCAGGCTCTGCGCTCACAGCTCGGAGCCTGGAGCCTGCTTTGGACTCTGTGTCTGCCTCTCTCTCTGCCCCTCCCTTGCTCTCTCTCTCTCTCAAAAATAAATAAATGTTAAAAAACAACATATTCCTAACTCACCCCCCAAAGGAGACCCTACGTGGCTGCCTTATAGCGATTTCACAGGATTTTTGTGCAGCGGGTAAGTCACAGGTTTGACCGCACGGGTGTTGGTTTTCACAGGCTGTGTGTCCGGAATTGAGACGAGAATGTTTCCTTTTGAATTTTGCACGTGGACGTGTCCAGCCTTCTCCACGGGGCCCAGAGGCGATGGCGTCCTTCCTTCCGATTTCTTCCACACGAGGATTGGGAACAGGTGGCCGGGACAGGGAGGGCAGCGACGTCTGTGGGTCCGGGCTCCCGTGGTGGCGTATCTGCGTCGGCTGTTTTCAGACACCATCCCACGGAGACAGGAGCGTGCGGGCACGTGTGGACATCTCCGTGGACACGGGTGCTTCCTGGGGGACAACCTCCAAGGCACCAGGGCCACAAGCTGTCCTGCGGGGCTGCACCTGGGGAGACAACGGGAGTGGCCACTCGGTGCTTCCCCACCCATGTAGCTGTTACTGTCGCTCATCCCTTGCGATGGTTAATTTTCCATGGAAACTTAATTTTATGTATGTGGGGTGGGGGGTGGTGCCTGGATATCTGGTTGAGTACGGTTTCTGGGTGTGTTTGTGGGGGTTTTGTAGGATGAGGCTGGCCTTTGAATCAGTGCACTGAGTAAAGCAGATAGCCTTTGCCAATGTGGGTGGGTCTTGTCTAATCAGTTGAAGATCTGTATAGAACAAAACTGGGGAGGAATGGAGAACATATCCGTATCTATATCATCTGTATCTATATACCTATATCTATCTATCCATCCCTGTATCTATCTACCGATTTATCTATCATTCATCCATCATATCTGTGCATCTATATACATATTATCTATCTATCTATCTATCTATCTATCTATCATCTATCTGTCATCTACCTATCTATTATCTATCCATCTGCCATGTCTCTCTGTCTCTATCATATCTATTTATCTATCTATCCATCCATCCTTCCACCCATCCATCCATCATGTCTGTCTATCTATCCATCATATCTGTGTATCTATATATCTATCTATCATCTATCTATATATCTGCTATCCATAATCTCTCTACTATCATATCTATCATATCATCTATCTATATCTATCTGTCATGTATCTATTTATCATATCTATTATCTATCTATTGACTATCCATCATATCTAACTATCTACATATCTATCTATCTATCATCTATCTATATATCTACTGTCCATAATCTATCTATCTATCACCATAATATCTATCAATCATATCTATCACCTATCTATGTATCTATCATATCTATCTATCATGTATGTATCTATCTATCATATCTATTATGTATCTATCTACTATCCATCATATCTATCTATATATCTATAATCTATCATACCTATCATATATCATATCTCTCTATCATCTATTATCTATCTATGTATCTATCTATCTACTATCCATCATATCTATCTACATATCTATCATCTATCTATATATCTACTATCCATAATCTATCTATCTATCTATCATATCTATCATCTATGTATCTATCCATCATCTATTTATCATATCTATGTATCTATGTCTCTATGTCTCTATGTGTCTATCATCTATCATCTATCTATCTGTCTTCTATCCATCCACATATCCCACTGGTTCTGTTTCTCTGGGAATCCTACGGATACAGCTGGAGAATACGGCTGGGATAGACACAGAGGGGTGTGTGTGGAGGGCTCTGTGTCCTCGGTGGAGCTGGTTCCTGGATGAGAAGCCAAGGGAAACTCGGGCCTGGGAGGTGTGGGCTCGGTAGGAGGAAGGAAGGAGGCCGCGGTCAGGGCGTGGGCAGGACGGAGGAGGAGGGGGAAGGGAGGGTCACGGAGCAGATCCCTGCACAGGAGGAAGCGAGTGCGGCTTCCAACCCCAGCCTCCAGGGGCTGCTCGCGGATCCCGGAATCCACGGCCGGGCGTCTTCCTGCAGGCTTCACACACGGCACCAGAAAGCTCTGTAGGGACCTGGCAGCCGTTCCCTCGCCCCCGGGTTTTGGGTCCTATCACACGGCTTCCTGAAACTCCGTAAGAGTAGTTAAAATATGCACCAGAGGCCTCAAATAATATTATGGTTCCCCTCCTGGCTTTGTATGGTTTGTGATATGCTAATTATAAAGTGCATAATACATAAAACGCATAGCATCATAGATAACGTGCATGTAATTTATATAAAAGTAAAGATACAAAATATACATGATATCCTGGTATTGCTGTATTATATGCTGTGTTGTACAACATAATATGGTATATAATATGGTATATTTTGTACCATATATATAATATAATTATGATACAATATGATATATAACAGATAACATACAATATATAGAATCATGTAATATATAATATAATATAATATAATATATGCAATGTGTAATATACATAGGTTACATACGATAATCTATATTATAAATGTATGCAATACTCTCATTACTAATGTGTAATATAATCACACATAATACATATTATAAGAGATAGTACAATTGCATATGATTGTATCACGTATAATATATAACATGGTATGATATACCCAATTTTATGTAACATCGTATGTGGTCACATAACCACATAGTATTGGTTAATATAAATTAATCACAATTTCATAGGAATCTATGGGTATACAGCATATCATATTACACATCAATCATATACACATTACGTGTTGTGTATTTTAGATACAACATATATATATTATGTATACAATATGTATCATATAATTACATTATATAAACAATACATTATATCATACCGTCACGGTTATGAGTATCACCAAAACGATCCCATACATTATCATTTTTAATTATTATATGATCATATAACCATATTATAAACACGTATCTCCTTCTATTACACTCTCATCACTGCATATCGTATGGTTTAGGGACACATAGAGTTCACTTACACCGTATTTCTTCGTGATGAAGGCATCCTCAGCCCTCCAGAAAGCCATCCTGGGTTACAACGTTCGGTTTAGGGGCATGCCCTGAGGCAGACAGGTTTCCGCGTGACGTTTTAGGAGGTGGCCGCAGAACTTAGGCGGCAGGGAGACACTCATACTGGGCACCTGTGTCGGCTGGTTTGGCCGGTGGACGAGCTGTTGGCCGAGAACACGGCAGGGTGTGTGCTCCCCGCGGCAGGGTTAACGCTGTGTGTGTGGCCCTCGTTCGGCGGCTGTTATGAGCTGTGTCCCCAGCTTGGCAGCCGGGAGCACACGGGGGAACTGGGAAGGGGGTCAGAGCACGGACACTTTGGCACAAGGATTAGTTGGGGCTGAAGTCAGTGAACACAAACCAGATGCAGAGAGAGCTCTGTACACCCCCCACCCCTGCGTGCCCGAATGGAGGACCTACACTTGTCTTTGTGAAGGGGTCCTGTCCTCTTGTCGTCACCGGGAGACATAAAGTTGTCACAGCACTCGGTCTACACAAACAACCCCTACTGAAGTCACCCTTATCGGTCATGACTTTCCCCTAAATACGTATCTTTCCATAATTTAATGCCCCTAGAAGCCCCTAAGCCCCTTTTCCTTTGTCTCATCGCTCCTCCACGAGTGTATCGCCACTTGATTAACTGACATATGAGCGCCTGGGCTTAACTGCTTCTTCGACTCTTCTCTTCTGTAAAGCCACATATGCATTCGAAATGAAGCTTTGCTGCGGGTAATCTGTCTTTTCTCACTTTAATTCACACACCTCGGGCGCAGAACATAAGAGGGTAGAAGAAATGTTTTTGTTTTTGTTTTTGTTTTTCCCCTGCAATTACTTTGTAGGGCTGGTAAGTGAGTCACGTGTCTGTTAGCTAACTGTCTTTCCTGGATGGGCTCATCTTGGGTTTAACAACATCCTACAAAGACCCTATTTCCAAATAAGGCCCTGTTTACAGGTACCAGGGTACGACTTCAACGGCGTGCTGGGTTCGAGGAAACAAGACAGACGGGTTCCTGTGACACAGCCGTATGTGTTTATATCTTTGTGTGTGTGTGTGCGTGCCATGCTTCTGTGTGTGTTTATATTTCTGGGAGTCTGTGTGTATCTCCGTGACCAAGCAGGTGCAGGTATATCCGTGTGTGTTTATATGTCGGGAAGCCTGCGTGTGTCCGTGCATGACCCGGTGACCTCACAGGTCATTTCGTCTGCACCCCACGCACCCATGCTGCCCACAGGGGCCGTCCCCCTGTGACCAGGGTGGTCTGTGTGATAAAGGTTGATTGAGGGACCCGTGCGCCTCGAACCCAGGTCTGCCGTCTCCGTTTTCCACTGTTTGGGGCCCTCACATTTCACAGAGCAGGAAAACACACGTCCCCAAGGCGGCTGAGACACGATAGAGAGCAAATCTGAGTCCTTTACCATGTGTAGAAACAACACCTTCAAACAGGTCTCTATACAGTTTCTGGAATCCTAAGTGCTGAGCATGGAAGGTTCTGTCCCTTCATCCCTGTGATGGATGGTTTCTTTGCAGGCACGGCTTACGCGGCGGGAGTTTTATTGTTCGAGATAATGACTCATTGGGACAGTATTTTATGCCACAGTGTTTGGTTTGCTGTGCGTAGATGAAGGTTACCACTAATTAACGGTTGTCAAGGTCAACCGGCAGCTAAAAGCTGGCTGTTTTAGAAACAGCTCAGTGAAGGAAGGATCTTTACGTCACAGTATTGGAACTGTATCGCCCCCCTGAATTCAGTGAAGATATAGTTATACACATATATACACACGACATATACCATGATGTGTTATTATATACGGTATATGTGCAATATAAATATATATGTACACACTGTTATTGTATATATATTATGTATATATTGTATATATTTATCTATTATATATACTATATATCATCACATATTATATATACACACAATATATAACATTATGTTATTATATTATATTATCTATAGTATAAACACATATATACACTGTGTAATTGTATATACATTGTATATATTTATCTATTACATATACTATATATCATTATGTATTATATATACACACGATATATATCATTGTTATTACATATAGTATATATACATATATATACAGTATGCAATTGTATATGTATTATATATTATACGTACCACTATCTACTATCATATATATATACACAATATATATCATTATGTGTTATTATATATAGTATATATACTGTATATATTTAGTATATAGTATATATTATATATACTATATATCATTATGTATTATTATATATACACAATATATATATGTTATTATATATACTATATATGTAGTATATACACAATAATTGTATATATACTGTATATGTTTGTATATATTATATATTATATATACTATATATCATTATCTATTATTATATATACACACAATATATATATCATTATGTGCTATTATATATATGTACAATATACATACAATATATATACACAGTATGTGATTGTATGTATACATTGTATATATTTACATATATATTTATAAATTATATATAGTTATATGTATATTATATATTATATATACTATATATCATTATGCACTATTATACATAGTATATAGACACATATATGTGTATATAATACATATGTGTATATATGTGTATATATTATATATAGACAATGTATTGCATATGTAGGAGGTATCGATGGGGGTGGGCCTCACCCAATCAGTTGAAGGTCGTAGACGGGAAAAAGGCTGGTCTCACTGGATGAAGAGGGAATTCTGGCAGCAGAAGGTCCAGACTCAGATGGCAGCATGTGCTTTTCCGCGGGCCTCCACCAGCCTGTCCTGCAAATATTGGGCCTTCCAGTCTGCATAATCACATGGGATGATTCCTCACAATGCCTCTCTTTCCCTGCAAACCTTCTGTTTGTTTTGCTTCTTAGGAGATCCCGAGCACAACCCCCCCCCCCCCCCGCCAAAGGCCTCAGGGGTCTGGCAGAGTTTCCTAAGACGTGTGGGGGCCCATTTGGGTAAATGACCCAACGCGAAGGGAGGCCGAGTGCGTCGCATGGGGTTTGGGATTTCGAAGCCTATTTCAGACCAAGGAGGTGCATAAAGTGACGATGGGGCTGGAAAAGAGGGGAGCAGCAGCACAGGGGTCCCAGCTGCGGGATCCGGAGATCTGGGGACCTGGAGGAATCAAGGCGTCTGAAGCCCAGGGGTCACCCGCGGCGGCTGACCTCCCTGCCCTGTCCTCCGAAGTGACTCTACCCCTCGGGTGTGGGGACAGTTTCCCAGAACCATGGTCTGTCTGTGCATCAGACGCAATGCACCTGTGAATGTCAGCAACCTATTTAACTACAGATCACCTGGCAGGGGCGAGGCGGCGGGAAGGGGGACCCCGGGACCTCTCCAAACGCCTCAGGCTGGGGACGGGCACTGACCACAGCCAGCTGGATCCGGAAACGTGCAAGGAACAGACATAACACAGTCACACAGGGTGATATCTAAGCCTCATGGCCTCAGCCCTGCCTGGATCTCAGCCTCTCAGCCTCAGCCCTGCCTGGAACTCAGACCCCCAGCCTCAGCCCTGCCTGGATCTCAGACCCCCAGCCTCGGCCCCGCCTGGATCTCAGACCCTCAGCCTCAGCCCCGCCTGGATCTCAGACTCCCAGCCTCAGCCCTGCCTAGACCTCAGCCTCCAAGCCTCAGCCCTGCCTGGATCTCAGCCTCTCAGCCTCAGCCCTGCCTGGAACTCAGACCCTGAGACTCAGCCCCTCCTGGATCTCAGACCCCCATCCTCGGCCCCAACTGGAGCTCAGACCCCTAGCCTCAGCCCTGCCTGGATCTCAGACCCCCAGCCTCAGCCCTGCCTGGACCTCAGACTTCCGTCCTCCAGGGTCCGCGGGGAATAAACGTCTGCTCACACCGCCCTGTGCTCCTTCTCAGTTGGAGATTTTGGGGGTGCAGGTGGAAATCAGGACCCCAAATCTTATCTATTTCTATTTAAAGGAAGACAAGGGCTGTGCTAATTTGCAGGGAACCTGCTGTCCTTTAAACGAATGCCATCATTCTTACGCACGTGTCTGCTCTGGGATCCGTTTCACGGCTGGGGATATATAAAGTGCTAGGCATTTTTATGAGGCTGCTTTAATTAAAAATTCACGTCCCCTTGACATTTTTGGTATAAGAGCAATAAAATATGGGGCATTAAAATTTTTAATGGCCTGGCATTTTGAGGAAGGGTGTTTCGTTATACTATTGACATCTGTTCAGTTCAGCTTTTATTGGGGTTTTTGTTGTTGGGACTATGGTTTTATGTCATATGGAGACTGGAATGTTTTTATTCCCCCAAACCCCATAAAAGCTAGAGATTGAATTTTCATAGTCCTCTGCTGGCACAGAGCTGCCCTTGAAAGTTGTGGATCAAAAGCCCATTATTTTCGGGTGGCATTTTTCTTGTATTTCCAGATTCTCCCCAGGAACCCCCCCCCCCTTCTATTTCTGCTGGTAGGATTCAGCGGGTATTCCCTCCCCTTTTTCGGCTTTTTCCTTCTTTAATCGTTTACAAGTATTGCTGTCCTGACGGGGGAAGGTTCCACTTTCCCACTGCCCTGTGTCGCCTTGCTGAGCGGTCTCTTTACAGGAGGGAAACGTGCCCTTTGTGCAGAAATACTAGCCCAGGAGATGGACCCTTAGGGTTCACTGTTCTTTGTACAGTTGGTCCTTGGACGCTTCCATTTGCTGACTCATTTGCTGTTTGCCTCAAGGGTATTCGTGCGAGAAATTCACCAAACGATGCAACAGTTCCCCATCCCTCTGCTTCTCAAGCATTCTGCTCAGGGTGTCTACAAGCAGAAAGGACGCAACAAAGCCCACGTCCCAGTGAGACGGTTCTCAAAGATGTGTTTCCTGGGTGTGCGGCAGGCAGGTGACCACATTTAAGTCTAGCAAAGAGGGAGGGAAACCAGAGCCAAAAACCGCCAGGACTTGAGGGTCTCCCCCCCCCCCCCAAGTGATTCCAGCTTGAAAACGTGCCACAAAGGGAGCCAGGGTCCTGCCCCACGAGCTAAAATGCATCTCGTCTGGAGGGAGGGGATTCAGCAGTTCGTTCTAAGATGCTTCTGTGCCTGCTGTTTGTAGGCAAGACTTTCTGTTTCCTAAATTTTTAATGTTTATTTATATTTGAGGGAGAGAGAGAGAGATAGCAAGCAGGGGAGGGGCAGAGAGAGAGGGAGACAGATCCAAAGCAGGCTCCAGTCTCCAAGCTTCACCAAAGAGTCCAGCACAGGGCTCAGACTCACAGACCACAAGATCACGAGCTGAACCGAAGTTGGAGGTGTAACCGACTGAGCCACCCAGGCGCCCCTGTAGGGGAGGCTTTCTGACGCCAAGCGGAGTGCATAGGATGGTCAAATGGGAGAAGTTCCCAGCGACGGCCACCAGGGGGCAGGCCTCGGCGGGCGCCATGGCGACGGGTCTGGTGGTAGGGACTGACGTTTTTAGAACCAGAGGAAAGGGAGGCCATGGAATACAGACGAGGGTGAGGCAAGGACAGTCCCAGACGGTGTGCACCCCCACGGTTCTGTGAAGCATCAGTGTCAGGGGCCAATTGCCTTTCTGGTGAGCTCAGCTCAGATGCAGGGGGACCCGGAGGCAGCACCGGTCCTCATAAATAACTAGAAGAGTAACGCGGTGGTTGCCGTTGACCGAGCGATTGCAGTGCCCAAGGGGCCATTCCGAGAGGCTAATTTAGGTGCGCCGCCTCGTTTAAATTTACAGCCTCCCCATAACGGTAGCCGTTATGATCCGAAGTCGCAAGCGCGCCAACAGGCCTCTCCAAACAGGCCTGGAGAGCCTCATCGCTCGCCGTGCGCCCCTGAAGAAGTTAACAACGCAGCTGCAAATTGCCTTTGGTCTGTCTGGCTGAGCGCTTGTCACCGCCCGGGGCTCTGTCCGTCCAGAGGAAACTCAGGGCCGTCCCGGGGACCGCAGGAAGAGCCTGAACCGGGCTTCACGGGAATCTGGATCCCGTGTCTTCAGGGGCAATGAGGGCAGCGTCTGGCCAAGGCTTGAACACCCACGAAAGGGTCAGCGTCTTAGCTGTGTGTCTGCAGCCCTTGCAATGGGTTGTGTGGGAGGGAGCCCTGAGCCACCAGCTCCGGGGCAGGCAGCGCAGACCTTCAGAGCTGCCCTGGGGAGCGCACGCAGCTCAGCTCGGGAGGGTTTATTTGCCTCCTGCAAATGTCAGATTGGGAGGTTCAGCGCATCTGGCAGGGGAAGCTCGTGTCAACCGGCAGAGCCCCGTCCTCTCCTCCGTTCCCGAAAGCCGCACAGAGCCAGGCCCTGCGCAATCGGCCCCCCTTACTTTCCGCACACCGGCTGCCTGCCCGTGTCAGGGACGGACCCGGCTTTCAGACGCGTGTGAATTCTCCGCTGCGAAGGAAGCATTGGGGCTTGGCCACGTTTTCAGGCCACGACATATGGACGTCTCCAGTTTCCTCCTAGATCATGCTTAATTACGACTTCCAGGCAAGAAGCGACGCGTGGAAGCGCGTGACAGGTGTTAAGTGTAGCCACTCCATCCGTACCGGAGGGCGACTTCTCCCGCACCAGTCTCTCGAGGGGCAACCCCCAAACTTGTATCAACATATTGCATGTGAGAATATAGAATGGGGCGCCTGGGGGGGCCCAGTCGGTTGAGCGCCCGGCTCCCGGTTTCAGCTCAGGTCACGATCTCACCTTTGGTGGGTTCGAGCCCCGCTTCGGGCTCTCAGCTGACAGAACTGAGCCTGCTTGGGTTTCCCTCCCCCTCTCTCTCTGCCCCTCCCCCACGTGTGCTGTCTCTGTCTCTCTCAAAGTAAGTAAATAAACTTAAAAAAATTAAAAAAAAAAAAAACAAAACACAATCTGGTTCATGAGTCTGAACCCCGCGTCGGGCTCCGTGCTGACAGGGCAGGGCCTGCTGGGGATTCTCTCTCTCCCCCTCTCTCTGCCCCTCCCCTGCTCATGCTCTCTCTCTTTTAGAAACAAACCTTAAAAAAAGAATATAGAACGTACCACCCCCACAACCAGGTGCGTGCGTGTGTGTGTGTGTGTGTGTGTGTGTATCTGTTTGCCCTGGGGATCCATGCTATTGTGCGAACTGTAAGAGAGAAGATAGAATCTCAGAAGGCAGACGCCGTGAATGTGAATGGAGTGGGTTGGGTGTGGGGGGCGGAGAATGAACTTCGGTCCTTTGCTGTTTTTATCTGCCGCCTGAGGGACCAGCTCCTCTGGCTTTTTTCCCTGAGTCCTCTCGAGTGGCTCTGTCTCAGGGTGGGGGGTGGGGGCCCTTCTTCTCGGGAGAACACGGATGTCAGAGGTCCTCTTCCTGGGGGTGCAGATATAGAAGGCACAGCTGGAGGCATTGTGTCTCCTTTCGTGCGAACCCACGGTAACCCGTCGGTGGTGATGCACGGAGAGCTCCTTCGCCATTTGTCAGAGGCCACATCTGCAGGAAGAGTTCTGCGGCCCTAAAAGCACAGACGCTTATTTGTGGAAATAGCCTGGAAAACATACAGAAGTCTCCAGCACACCGTGGGCCTCACGTCCTCGGTGGGGGTCCCGTCAGCAACGCCCTGGACCCTGACGCTCCCAGAGCAGTGTGAGCTGGACGAGGAAGCTGGGGCTGCCTCGTCTGGGACCAGGACGCACAGTGGTGGTTTGGGGCCAGGTTCCGCTGGCACACCTCGTGCTTACGGCACCGATCGGCCCCAGGGCGTTTTCAGAAATCAGTGTGTTCGTCTGGGTCCCCCCTAGAAGCGGGCGCTGAGCTGGGATGAAAGAGAAAAGGCCGGATGAGAAATCGTCAGCTTGGAGCCAAGGCAGGGAGGTCGGCTCTGTCTTCTGTCCTGAGAACACGTGGCCAACGTGCCAGGGGGTCCCAGGGCCGAAGGTCACGGGTCCCGCTGCTCCCAGGGTACTGGTCCTGCCTCAGTATCCCTCCCGAGCAGCTCATGGGGATGTGGACTCGGGGGACAGTGCAGTGACAGGTTTCGGGACGGCACCTGGGCTGGGCTCTGGGGACAGTGCCGTGAGAGGGACTAACTGGCAGAAACCCAGCCCACGCTGTTTCGATGAAATGCAACATGCACCCATCCTTTTCTAGGACCCTAGCCTGTAGTTCAATGTGGACCCACACAAAGATGCATCAGGGGAATCGACTGAAAAAAGTATTTATTTGCAGGTCACGGGAAACACGTCACGGTCGCGTTGATAGGGTGGCGATTAATGGTCTGGTTTTGTGGCAAGTAACAGAAATAGAATCGAGCTAACACAATACGGTTCATCGTCCATGAGACCCAAAAATGGGAATCTGGACGGTCGGGGGCGGGGGTCCCACCGCGTCCTAGACAAACAGTTGAGCGATCCCCGAACGTTACCTGAGTCACGCGGGAAGCGGGATTCTTGGTGCAGAGCCAACAACCGGAAAAGGTTGAAAAGCAATGTCCTACCTTTCCCTGTGACTGGCAGCACGGGACTCACGCCACGTTCAACAGTCTCAGGGGTGAGGTCCTTCTATCACTCGGGGGCCTTTTTAGAAACAGAGTCGGAAATTATGCATCCACATTTACGAAAGTCGTCTTCTTCTCTTTAGAGTAAAAGCACGGCCAAGTTCAAATTGCAAAAGCTGACAAACACGCCCTGCATCCCAGAATCCAGCAAGATGCCGTTGTTATTAATTAACTGCCTGACGCTGTTGTATTTTCCCTACAATTTCTGGCGGCACGCTCTTGGATCTGACGTTGATGTGAAAGCAAATTTGTGTGATCTATGCTTTTTGATTTTGTCTTCGTGTGAACATGTATTTGTCTCATCTACACAAGTGTCCCATCTACACAGGCGTCTGATCTACTCGAGTGTCTTATGTGTCTCATGTATATAGGTTTCTTATCTACCCAGGGGTCTCGTCTACACAAGTGTCCCGTCTACACAGGCGTCTGATCTACACAGGTGCTAGGAAGGTGATGCCATCTTTCCTCTCTCCCAGGTGATCACTTGTTTTTTATCGAGGCTTGGGCGTGTTTTCTCGAGGGTCCTAATGCCTTCTTCGTAATGTCACACACCTGTCCCAGGGTTGTTTTCAGTGTTGGGAAAATCTCCGTCCTCTTTCTCTTACACAAGAACCACAAGACTTCGGAGTATTTTGCAGGTGTTGGTCTTCACGCGATAACTCACCGCAATCCACTTGGAGCTGACGGCACCATTAACAGGCGTGTTCCCGACATTCTCCGTGTGACAGGAGCTCATACATCTCGCGTTATCTGCACGGACGGCGCTGGTCTGTGTGACACGGGCGAGAAATGACAGCCTTTCCCCTGTGCAGTCCTACGATTCATTTTTCATTTACGAGATTCTCAGACAATCCAAGGACCTACTAATGACTTGCTTGAAACAGGATCCCTCCCCTGAGTGAATTATTCCTTCTGGGACGACGCGAGCAATTCTAATACCATTTGCTAATTGATATCGGAGCAGTTTCATTGGACTTTCCGAGTCGTCTCTGTCGTCTTATTTGCATCTTCTTTTTTTTTTTTTTTACATTGTTTCATGTTTATTGATGGATTGATTTTTTATTTATTTTTATTTATTTATTTTTTTAATATGATGGGGCGCCTGGGTGGCGCAGTCGGTTAAGCGTCCGACTTCAGCCAGGTCACGATCTCGCGGTCCGTGAGTTCGAGCCCCGCGTCGGGCTCTGGGCTGATGGCTCAGAGCCTGGAGCCTGTTTGAAATTTATTGTCAAATTGGTTTCCATACAACACCCAGGGCTCGTCCCAACAGTGCCCTCCTCTATACCCGTCCCCCACTCGCCTCTCCTTCCCACCCCCCATCAACCCTCAGTTCTCAGTTTTTAAGAGTCTCTTATGGTTTGGCTTCCTCCCTCTCTAGCTTTTTTTTTTTTCCTTCCCCTCCCCCATGGTCTTCTGTTAAGTTTTTCAGGATCCACATAAGAGTGAAAACATATGGTATCTGTTTTTCTCTGCTTGACTTATTTCAGTCAGCATAATACCCTCCAGTTCCAGCCACGTTGCTACAAATGGCCAGATTTTATGAAAAGATGCTCAATGTCAGTCCTCACCAGGGAAATACAAAGCAAAACCACACTGAGATATCACCTCACCCCGGTCAGAGTGGCCAAAATGAGCAAATCAGGAGACTATAGATGCTGGCGAGGATGTGGAGAAACGGGAACCCTCTTGCACTGTTGGTGGGAATGCAAACTGGTGCATTCGCTCTGGAAAACAGTGTGGAGGTTCCTCAAATAATTAAAAATAGATCTCCCCTACGACCCAGCAATGTTGATTTATTTTTGAGAGAGACAGAGCGCAAGCAGGGGAGGGGCAGAGAGAGAGAGGGAGACACAGAATCCGAAGTAGGTTCCAGGTTCCGAGCTGTCAGCACAGAGCTCAATGTGGGGCTCGAACCCATGAACCCGGAGATCACGACGTGAGCCAAAGTCGGAGGCTTAACCGACTGAGCCACCAAGGCGTCGCCACATCTTTTGTTTTTTATGCGCTGAATTTACCGTCGGCTCTTTGGTTAATAAATCTCAACTTGTTGAAAGAAAGCACGTCCCCGATGCTCGAGGGACATATGTCATTTCTCACTGGTTTTATCTACCGATGTGCTTCCGAATGTCTTTCGCAGTTGACATGAAATGTTCCCTTAGCTGGACCCCTGAGGTGCCCGTGGCCACACGAGGAAATGTGACAGAGGGGTGGTCCTTCCCTACAACGTGGGCCCCATCACGAGGGCCCCCGTCCCCACCTTAGGTGTTGTCGGGAGGAGGAGGGTGGGCAGAAAGGGGACCCTGCATGTCTGGAGATGGCCGCCTGCCTGTTCTGTTGACGGTTCCTGATCTGTCTGCTGGCCTTGGGCCCCCTCCTGCCGACCTCCTGAGGAACCCACAGGCTCTGTGTCAGTCCGTGTAGGGTAAGACTTAACACACGAGGGTGTCTGACGTTGAAGGAAGAGAAAGAGCCCACCTGTGCTGTAGTTCAGAAATTTGGGAACCCACATTTTCACTCGGCATCTATCTGAACCCCATTCTATTTGGGGACACCTTCCCCACGAGGTGGAGAACCTCCCCCTAGGGAGACAGAAAGTGGCAAAGGTCAGTTTTACAAACTTTCATGCAGCTAGAGCACAGATGGGCATTGTCGTGGGTGAAACTGTGTTGTCCCCCCCCCCCCAAAGATACGTGCACCTCCTCACCCCTGGAATGTCTGACTGGGATCTCATAGGGTCTTTGCAGATGTGGGTAAGTGAAGGATCTGAGAGGAGCCCATCCTGCAGGAGGGGGGCCCTGAATCCAATGACAGGTGTCCTTGTAAGAGATGGAAGGGGACACAGAGACACAGAGGAGAAGCCACGTGAAGGTGGAGGCAGAGACGGGAGGGACGCGGCCACGAGCCCAGGGGCGCCTGGAGCCCCAGAAGCTGGGAGAGGCAGGAAGGACCGTCCCCTGGAGCCTCTGGAGGGAGCAGAGCCCTGCCTGGATCTCTGCAGCCCTGCCCTGCCTGGATCTCAGACTCTGGTCTCCAGAGCTGGGGGAGGATGAATCCTGTGGTTCGGAGCCCCCGTCTGTGGTCATTTGCTACATCAGCAACAGCCACAGGATCTACCCGTGGTCTAGAACTAGGACGTTGATATTTGGGTGCCTACAACGGCCCCGTCTGTCATGGGACCCTGGCGTGTTTGGTGGCCCAGGAGACATAAGGAATCGGCCTCAGGACATCCTTGGACAAGCATGTCTCTAAATAGACTTGCAGCCCTGAAGTCATCAAGGACCATCCAGAGGATGATAAACCGTAGGGCAAGGAGAACGCACCAGCGGCCGCCGTCGGTCCAGTCTGAGGAAAGTGATGGCCGAGTTGACATTTGATGAAACAGGGCACTTCGGTCTCTGTAGACCTAACGACAAATTCCTCCTGCTTCCCACATATCACCCATGTCCCGTCTCCTTGCTTGACCCCGAGCTCCGAGACGGCTCATGTCCCCGGCAATATCATAACGGTCTCATGCAATTGAACATCCGTGGACTTGGCTTTCCTCGTTTGCGAAATTACTGCAGAATAACAAAAATAAGGGAAAAGCAAAGCTGAGCATATTTGACTCGACTTTGCCAGCGGATGGGAACAGTGAGTTTGCTGGGAAGCATCATGGGTGATACTTTATCGAATGCGTGCGGGAAGGGGTCGCGGCTGCAGGCCTGTGTTGCGTGAACCCTGCACGTTCCCAAAAAGCGTCTGTTCTCGCGACTGGCCCTTGACCGGATCCCGGAAACCAAGGTCTTGGGTGGTTGTGATTTCTGCATCCTTGGCCCACACCTACCTCTGGGACAAGCCGCAGCCACGTGTCCAACAGCTTCTGGGTCTTAGGGGTCCTTCCGGTGAACCATCATGCCTGAGGGTGGTCTTGGGCCACACACACACAGGGCGGTAACATGATCTTGAGGCAGGTTAGAAAACGAGAATGCAGACATGACTTTCTGTGCCCCCAGAAGATCAAGGGCTGCAATTCTTTAAGGGCTGAGAGAAAGGAACATATTTGTGGTTCAGAGTGATTTCTAAACACTAGGCTGTGTGCTCCCTATGGAGGCTCCCGGGGAGCGTCCTTCCTGCCTCTTCCAGCTTCTGGAGGCTGCGGGCGTCCCTGGGCTGGTGGCCAGATCCTTTCCATCTGTGTCTCTGTGTTCTGTGTCTGTCCCCCCCTGTTCTGTCTCTGACAAGGACACCTGCCATTGGATTTAGGGCCCCCGTGATCCAGGACGAGCTCCTCTCAGATTCTTTACTTATGACGTCTGCAAAGACCCTGTCTCCGAACAAGATCCCATTCTGATTTTGGAGGTGAATTGGGGATGGGGTGGGGGATACTGTTTGACCCAGTCTAGGGGGATAGGATTTGCTCCCTTGTCAGATTCCCAAGCGTCCTTATTTTCTTGTTTGTATTTGGTCCAGTCGGTTTGCAATACAAGTGAGCTCCAAGTGCCCCGTTTAAACCCTGAAGGAATACAGGGGGGAGATGTGGGTTGCATGCAGGTGTCCCGGGGGAACTGATTTGCACGCACCGGGCACAGCCAGGCCAGAGATCAGGAGCGAATCTGGGCTGCACGAAGACGAGCTTGGAGACCCGTAGGGCTACAGCAGCATGAATGAGGGGGCCGTGGTGGGGGTCCCGGCAGGGAGGGGGCCTGGGGTGCTCTGTAGGACTTTGTAGGAACCGTGCCATGGTTCTCACGTGGGTGTGAGACGTGTGTGATCTGATGGGTGTTTTGGAAAGGCTGCTTCTGGCTGGTTTGTTGATTGGTTCCAGGCTTCAGGCCAAAGACAGGGGCAGGGAGAGCAGGGAGGGGGCCACTGAGGGATGGAGTGTGGCTTCGAGCCTTGGCTCCGGGAAGAAGGAAGGACAGAGGTGATGCCAGCTGGGCTGGGGAAGCCTCCGGGAGGTGCAGACGCGCCGAGGGATGGAAAGAAGCTTTGCATACACTCAGGGGTGTCCCCCAGGAACGACAGCGTCACATCCAACCTGTGGCCTTAGAGGTTCTCATTGTGGCCCATTCCTCGGAGGGCCCAGCAGTCCACACGGCCTGGACAATCCTCAGGGCAGCTCATGCCTAGAAGCAGGGCATCCCAGGCTCGTCCTGGGCAGTGGGGTCCAGACGGGGAGCTGGGTCCTGTGACGTCACAACTCCAACTTTATCCAGCGTGCCCGGGGCCATGGGCCAATCTCTTTTGTCCTGTTGGGAGCCACGTGCTTTGCACAGCTTTGTGGAGGGAGCCGTGGGGAAACACGTGCAAACAGGTCCCCATGGTGGGCACATTTGAGACACCTGCCCACACAGGAAGAGCCACAGTCACCCATGAATGTTGTGGGAGATGAGGAAATCCTGGACTCTTTTTTTTTTTTTTTTAAGTTTTTGTAATGTTTATTTTTGACAGACAGAGACAGAGAGTGTGAGCAGAGGAGGAGGGGCAGAGAGAGAGAGGGAGACACAGAATCGAAGCAGGCTCCAGGCTCTGAGCTGTCTGCGCAGAGCCTGATGCAGGGGTTGAAGTCACGAACTCAGAGATCCTGACCTGAGTTGAAGTCGCTTAACCAACTGAGCCACCCAGGCGCCCCGAAATATTTCCTTATACATTTTTAAATGTTTATCTGATAATTTTGAGACAGAGACAGAGTGCAAGCAGGGAGGGGCAGAGAGAGAGGGAGGCACAGAATCGAAGCAGGCTCCAGGCTCTGAGCTGTCCGCGCAGAGCCTGATGCAGGGGTTGAAGTCACGAACTCAGAGATCCTGACCTGAGCTGAAGTTGGATGCTTAACCAACTGAGCCACCTAGGAGCCCTGAAATATTTCATTATACATTTAAAAAAAATTTTTTTTCAACGTTTATTTATTTTTGGGACAGAGAGAGACAGAGCATGAACGGGGGAGGGGCAGAGAGAGAGGGAGACACAGAATCGGAAACAGGCTCCAGGCTCTGAGCCATCAGCCCAGAGCCCGATGCGGGGCTCGAACTCACGGACCGCGAGATCGTGACCTGGCTGAAGTCGGACGCTCAACCGACTGCGCCACCCAGGCGCCCCTCATTATACATTTTTAAATGTTTATCTGATAACTTTGAGACAGAGACAGAGGGCAAGCAGGGGAGAGGCAGAGAGAGAGGGAGACACAGAATCGAAGCAAGCTCCAGGCTCTGAGCTGTCTGCGCAGAGCCTGATGCAGGGGTTGAAGTCACGAACTCAGAGATTTTGACCTGAGCTGGAGTCAGGCGCTTAACCAACTGAGCCACCCAGGCGCCCCGAAATATTTCACTATACATTTTTAAATGTTTATCTGATAATTTTGGGACAGGGACAGAGACAGAGTGCAAGCAGGGAGGGGCAGAGAGAGAGGGAGACACAGAATCAGAAGCAGGCTCCAGGCTCCGAGCTGTCAGCACAGAGCCCGACGTGGGGCTCGAACTCACGGACCGCGAGATCATGACCTGAGCCAAAGTCGGCCGCTTAACCAACTGAGCCACCCGGGCGCCCCCTGGACCGTTGATACCCATGGTGTCCCACGCTGGGTGCCCTGTGTAAGACCCGCAGGCTTCAGGCATCGGCTTTGCATTTATGCGGAGGCGCTTGCTGAATCGGTGGGCCCACGCTTTGGCACAGGTGGCACTGCTTACACGGGGAGCATGGGTCTGAGCACCCAGGGGCATCGTTTCCCGCTCAGGCAGGACACACAGGGAAGCGCTGGGCATCTGAGTGCCTGCGGGCTGGGGAGCGTGTCCGGACGGCGCTCATCGCGTGCCCCATGGCACCCAAGCATTGTGTCAGGGGACGCAGATGCGGGCTGCGTCCTGAAGCTGGCCCCGTCCTGGCGCTCTTGCAAGGTGGGCGCGTGAAATGCCAGGTCCGCAGAGCCCGGCTGGAAGGGAAGGATGTGTAAACACCCGGAAAGGTCACTGCGTAAGCACCTGTGAGCTTCGCTGGCCCTCAGAGACAGCAGGAGCTTTTCAGCAGAGAGAGTTTTGCAAGACACAGACGTGGTGTGCGTGTGGATGTTGCCCTGCGCTCTGCTTGGGGCGGCATCGGTGGGGCGGTCCAAACAGGAAGTGAGACACAGGAGACCCGGTAGGCGGGCGGACTTCAGCAGGGCGTCCTGGTTCTGAGCCTGGCGAAGCTACGTGCAGCGCGACGCTCAGGGACCACGCAAAAAACGCGGTCCCAGCCAGGTGCGCCGCGGTGCCTTCTGATTTTCCTGCTGTTGAATCAGAGCCTGGGGTCAATGCTTACGCTTCTCTGAGCCTCCATGTCTGACCTGTCCAGTGGGAACAGATAATGATCCCTTCTTCCTCCACCAAAGGGGTGCTAACTATGCATTCTTTATGCCGCCGAGCATCATCCTCAATTTAGACACGCTGTTACCAACATGAGTCAGGACGTCCACGGACGCACCTTGTGGGTCGATGCCTCCCAAGGTTCCAAGTGCCTTCAAGTGCCTTCTCTTAGGGGTTCAGTCCATTCCGAGGGGGAGGAGGGCTTTTACATAATCCATCTCAGATAATGAGGAGGCTTGAAAACGGACTCCACCATTTATCCGAATTAGTCATAATTGTTTGTTTGCAGCGGGCAAAGAGGAAGCAGGGTGTGCAGAAATTTCCTGCATCTCTGCAGGGACCTCTTTTTTTTTTTTTTTTTTTTTGAGGGACAGAGAGGGCCTGGGATTAGGGGGGGAGAGAGGCAGACAGAGAGAGAGAGAGAATCGGAAGCAGGCTCCGCGCCGGGATTCCATCCCACGACCCTGGGATCATGACCTGAGGGGAAATCAAGAGCCTGATGCTCGGCTGACCCAGCCACCCAGGTGCCCATCTGCATGGAGCTTTTGTGAAGGTGTTTCTGTCTTCTGTGCCTCGGTTATTTCCTGAGAGCTGAAAACAGAAAAGCGGGGGAGGTATTATAAAAAGAAACTAACATGAAAACTCCCCCAGAAAACACCTGTTTTTGTAAGATAAGAACTCTTTTCTTGCTCTGGAAACACAATCGTACCCTTCATTATCCTCATTTAAATAGAGCTGGCGAGGCAGCCCGTTCTTATTGAAATTCCTGACGTCTTCATTCCTCCTTGGTGTTTGGTTGAAAACAGGCAAAGTTTATCTCCTGCTTCTCCCGGAGGATAGCCCGGGATTAAGAGCCTGGGTCCGTAGCGTGCATGCATAACGAGGGCCTCTCATTCCTGGCGGGAACGTCCTGCAGTCTGACTTGATGTCATTATTTCCTGCACTTGCAGCGGACGAAGCAGACCCGGGGGCTTCCAAAGTGGAACCTGAACCGTGGTCTCAGGTGGCCAGGGCATCAAACACCTAACTGCACCCCTGTTTAAAGCTTTGCTGCGTCTTCAATTGCTCAAGGAGTTCCACTCTTCCCAAGCTCCCCCCTCCTCCCGCCCCAATTCCACTGGCACAGACCAGAGACCTCATTTTACAAGGCTGGGTGCTGGGTGCACAGTCCTCCCGGAGTACTGATCTGAACACAAGTATGTACGTGCCATTAGGCTCTCCTGGCACCAGGAGGCGCCCTGTACCCTTTGGGGTTCACCTGCCAGGAACAGGTGTACTAGGGCTGAGAACTGAGCATGATTTCCTGAATGGAAAGTTCCTGGAAACCCGCTCAACGTGTGCAGCAGCATTCTTAAATGGGACACACGGTGTTTGATGCTCGGTGGCTCCGAGGCACATTGACTCAGGGGGTTAGGGCTCGGTTTATTTGTAAATTATGGTAAAATACACATAACGTAGCATTTACTCGGTGATATTTGGAACATTCACAATGCTGTGGAACCAGCAGCTACTTGCAAAATGTTTCCATCAGCCCAGATGGAAAGCCCGTGCCCATTAAGCAACCATTTCCACTACTCTGCCCTGCCGGCCCCCGTCAGCCCTAATGTGCTGTCTCTATGATTTTACACATTTATTAGATTCTATATAGCTTTTTACAGATTTAATTAGATTTTATTACATTTTATAGGTTATTATAGACTTTTATAGACTCGATTAGGTTACGTAGATTTTTATACATTTTATTAGATTGTGTACATTTTTCTAGATTTTATTAGATTTCATACATTTTTATACATTTTATTTTTATATTTTATTAGAGTTTATAGATTGGATTACATTTTACTAGAATTTATAGATTTTTATAATTTCATTAGGTTTTATAGATTTTATTAGACTTTATATAGCTTTTCATAGATTTTATTAGATTTCATTAGATTGTATAGGTTTTTATAGATTTTATTAGATTTTATAGATTTTTATAGATTTTATTAGATTTTATAGATTTGTATGGATTTTATTAGTATTTAAGATTTTATCAGGTTTTTATATTTTTTAGATTTTATAGATTTTTATGCATTTATCAAATTTATTATTTATTAGATTTTATGTAGATTTTTATAGATTTTTTTAGATTTTATAGACTTTTATAGATTTTATTAGAGTTTAGAGATTTTAGTAGATTTTTATATTTTATTATATTTTACAGATTTTTATGCATTTTATTAGATTTTATGTAGCTTTTTATAGATTTTTATTAGATTGTATAGATTTTTATAGATTTCATTAGATTTTATAGACTTTTATAGATTTTGTACATTATTTTACATTTTGTAGATTTTTATAGATTTTATTAGAGTTTATAGATTTTATTAGATTTTATCAGATTTCATAGATTTTTATAGATTTTATTCTGGAGACTTTCTATAAACGCAGTCACACAATATGTGACCTTTCCCGACTGCCCCATGTCGCTGGACACCATCTCGCGGGAGGTGCTGGCACCTCGTCCCTGTTACAGAACGCTTCTGGGGCGAGATTCCCTTCAATTGCACGCAGCGCCAGAGGTCCCGGGGCCTTGGCATCCCCAGGACTGGACAGTGATGTGCTTCCTTGCCGACCTGGGCAACCCTGGCTTCCTAACGGAATTGGTGGGCGCCTGGACCCCGTCCGCTGCCCATTTCGGAGGGTCTGAATCTCCAGGGCCTGACCCGAGTCTGGGGCTCCCTCCCCCAGCATCCACACTGTGTTTCTGGAAGAGTCTCTCGGTGTCTGCGTTCAGGGGCACGAATGGCTTTTCTTCCCATGTGTGTTCTAAACTGAATGTGAGGTCTCACGGTGGATGGTGTGTGTGTGTGTGTGTGTGTGTGTGTGTGTGTTTTCTAAGCAAAACCAGACTTGTCCCCAAGTGACAAAGGGCTTCCTCTGTGACTCTAACCGTATCGTAGACAATGTGCAAAATGCAGCCACAGGACCGCATTTCCTCGTTTGCACGGATACCCATAAACAGTGATAATGTCTCCAACGTCTGGGAATCCTGGGAACTTATGTGTACTGGGCCTGTACCCAGTGTGGGCTGTGACTACATCGTCCCCGCTGGAAGCCGGGCCTCCTGACTTTGCAATAGAAAACATCGGTGTGGATACAACAGGTAATGTGTCCATGTAGAACATAGGTAGTCAGCCGTGCCCCTCTCCTGCCTGCCTTTTCCTTTCTTGAAACATATCTGGGTTGGGCATCTGACTCTTGATCCGAGCTCAGGTCACAATCTCACAGTTCGTGAGTTCAAGCCCCGCATCGGGCTCTATGCTGATGGTGTTCAGCCTGCTTGGGATTCTGTCTCTCTTCTCTGCCCCTCCCCTGCTTGTGCTGTCTCTCTCTTCCTCCTTCAAAATAAAGAAACATACTTAAAACAACAGAAATAAAAAGCAGAAGTAAAAAAAGAAAACAGTACAACACTATACATGTATGTTATGTATATTACACAGATAAATATGGGTTCAGAATTTTAAATACATAAATAATATACAATACATATAGAGATTCAGAATTTTAGATATATATATAATATATAAATGCATATAGGGGTTCAGAATTTTAAGTATATATAATATATAAATACATACAGGTGTTCAGAATTAAAAAAATTTTTTTTAATGTTTTATTATTTTTGAGAGAGAGAGAGAGACAGAGAGCAAGCAGGGAAGGGGCAGAGAAAGACAGAGACACAGAATCAGAAGCAACTCCAGGCTCTGAGCTGTCAGCACAGAGGCCAATGCGGGGCTCGAACTCACAGACCACAGGATCATGACCTGAGCTGTAGTCAGCCGTCCAACTGACTGAGCCACCCAGGTGCCCCCAGAATTTTAAATATTTATAATATAAATACATATAAGGGTTCAGAATTTTAAATATACATATAATATGAAAATACATATGTAGATTCAGAATTTTAAATATACATATAATATACAAATGCATATGGGGGTTCAGAATTTCAACTATACATATAAAAATACATATGTAGATTCAGAATTGTAAATATATATGATATATAAATGCATATAGGGGTTCAGAATTTCAGGTATACATATAATATAAAAATACGTACATAGATTCAGAATTGTAAATATATATGATATATAAATGCATATGGGGGTTCAGAATTTCAAGTATACATATAATATAAAAACACGTACGTCGATTCAGAATTGTAAATATATATGATATATAAATGCATATGGGGGTTCAGAATTTCAAGGATACATATAATATAAAAATATGTACGTAGATTCAGAATTGTAAATATATATAATATGTCAATGCATACGGGGGTTCAGAATTTTAAGTATACATATAATATAAAAATATGTACATAGATTCAGAATTTTAAATATACATATAATATACAAATGCATATAGGCATTCAGAATTTCAAGTATACATATAATATAAAAACACGTACGTCGATTCAGAATTGTAAATATATGTGATCTATAAATGCATATGGGGGTTCAGAATTTTAAGGATACATATAATATAAAAACACGTACGTCGATTCAGAATTTTAAATATATATAATATATCAATTCATATGGGGGTTCAGAATTTTAAGGATACATGTAATATAAAAATACATATGTAGATTCAGAATTGTAAATATATATGATATATAAATGCATACGGGGTTTCAGAATATTAAGTATACATATAATATAAAAATACGTACATAGATTCAGAATTTTAAATATACATATAATATACAAATGTATATAGGGGTTCAGAATTTTAAGTACATATATAATATAAAAATACGTATGTAGATTCAGAATTGTAAATATACATATACAAATGCATATGGGGTTTCAGATTTTCAAGCATACATATAATATAAAAATACATATGTAGATTCAGAGTTGTAAATATATATGATATACAAATGCCTATAAGGGTTCAGAATTTTAAATATACATATAATATACAAATACGTATGAAGATTCAGAATTGTAAATATGTATAATATGTCAATGCATACGGGGGTTCAGAATTTTAAGGATACATGTCATATAAAAACACGTACGTCGATTCAGAATTCTAAATCTATGTGATCCACATATGTGATCCTCCCGCGGAGGGGCTCGCCCACAGCATCACCAGTGGCCCAGATGCTGCAGCTACAACGTTTACCTGGGCGAGAAACAGAAACGTAGGGTGAAAGCCCTTTCAGGGTCGTAAACACCTGACTCACTCACATGGGGGCATGATTCCCGTTCTTTCCCAGGTATGGAAGGTTCTGGCTTGGAGGCATGACTCTTCTCGCCGAGCGTCATTGCAAAGCTGGTTCCGGAAACCTTTTCATCCACAGATGCAACAGGCACTTCCCTTTCCCCTGCATGCTTCCAGAGACGTTGGTCACGGGCACACTTCGACCCTTTTAGCCGTAGTTTGGGGGTGAATCATGGAGCCACCTGGCGCATTTGGTTTGCGACGCGTTGGGACTCCGTCTTCGGAAAAGCCCCGGGGAGTTCAAGACACCGACTCCCCAAAAATGTCTGTGTGTTGAAAACGTCCCCTTTTCTGGGTCGTCTCTGGGTTTCTACTTTTGCTTAAGCTGGGTTGATGGAAGGTTAGCAAAGTGCCCTTTTTAGGGACATGCTTGTGGGCCTTTGGAGCACAGATGTCTACAGCTGTGTGCCTGGGGGGCTCAGTCGGTTAAGCATCTGACTCTCGGTTTCGGCTCGGGTCATGATCTCACGGCTCGTGGGCTTGAGCCCCGCGTTGGGCTCTGTGCTGATGGCTCGGAATTTTCCTGTCTCCCCTCTCTCTCTGCCCCTCCCCCATTCACACTCCTTCTCTCTCTCAACAATTAATAAACATTAAAAAAAGAAACACAAAGAAATACAGACTGTTTCCCCTCCGTGAAAAAAAAAATATATATATATATATATAAATATATATATATTTTTTCCATTTTCTCTGCTAAGCATGTGGCTGGGTGGCCCTGTCCCGTGTTGCAGAAATGGGCATGAGAGTCTGGGCTTTCTTTCCTGGATCCTGATGCTACGAGGAACGTGCCCAATCTTTCCCCCGTTAAGTATTACAGCTGACTGTTTTTGCAGATGCTCTCTGTGAGGTCGAACGAGTTTTCTCTATGCCTAGATTGATAAAAACTATGCAGCCGCCCTGGAAAGCGGTGTGGAGGTTCCTCAAAAAATTAAAAATAGACATACCCTATGACCCAGCAGTAGCACTGCTAGGAATTTACCCAAGGAATACAGGAGTACTGATGCATAGGGGCACTTGTACCCCAATGTTTATAGCAGCACTCTCAACAATAGCCAAATTATGGAAAGAGCCTAAATGTCCATCAACTGATGAATGGATAAAGAAATTGTGGTTTATATACACAATGGAGTACTATGTGGCAATGAGAAAGAATGAAATATGGCCTTTTGTAGCAACGTGGATGGAACTGGAGAGTGTGATGCTAAGTGAAATAAGCCATACAGAGAAAGACAGATACCATATGTTTTCACTCTTAGGTGGATCCTGAGAAACTTAACACAAACCCATGGGGGAGGGGAAGGAAAAAAAAAAAGGTTAGAGAGGGAGGGAGGCAAACCATAAGAGATTCCAGGGACATTTAGGAGGTCCAGACATTTAGGACATTTAGGACATCCAGAGGTTTAAACCGAGAGAGGAAAGTGTGAAATTTCTTCCTTCCTCTTGGAAGATAAAGGCATTTCCCATGGTTTTTACACCAAACTTATCTAGTGATATTCCCCAGCTGCCTCGTGAGGACTGAGCTGGCCGCGAGGCACAGCCCTTTGTTGGGGGGTCACTCGCCGTGGGAAACAGTGTTCAAGATGGCCCCATAGAGCACAGAATGAGGCAGTCCCAAATGTCACTTGTGTGGGAGACCAGAAACTGAGTGAGGCTGTGCACGGTTTACTCAGACTGTCCACAGGCCTTGTGGGGATTTTTCTTTTTGGGATTTGTACCAGTCTGGGGTCTACCAGAGAAAGAGAACCTATACATATACTCTATGGAGTTATATATATATTCATAGTTATATACTATATATATATATATATATATATATATACACATATATATGTAGTGTATATATATGTGTATATATAGTTATATATATAGTTACAGTATATATATAGTTATATATACATATATAATACATATAGTTATAGTATATATAGTTATATACACACATATACTACATATAGTTATGTATATATAGTTTTATAGGCACATATGCAACATATAGTTGTATATATAGTTGTGTAGATATATCTAGTTATATATGTTACATATGGTTATATATAGTTACAGTTAAATATATGTTATATAGTTATATATAATTATGTATTTATATATAGTTACATAGTTATATATATATGTTATATGGCTATATACATATATGTATATACTTAGATGGTTATATATACTTATGCATTTATATATAGTTTTTTTTAAATTTTTTTAAATGCTTATTTATTTTTGAGAGAGAGAGCATGAGTCGGGGAGGGGCAGACAGAGAGGGAGACACAGAATCGGAAGCAGGCTCCAGGCTCTGAGCTGTTGGCACAGAGCCTGACACGGGGATTGAACCCACGAACAGTGAGATCATGACCTGGGCCAAAGTTGGGCTCTCGGCCGACTGAGCCACCCAGGTGCCCCTGTATTTATATATAGTTATATAGGGTTATATAGTTATATATATAGTTATATACTTAGGTATATACAAAGCAATATATGTAGCTACATATAATTCTACATGGTTATATATAGTTCTACACATAGTTACATATGTTGTATATGGTTATATACAGTTGTAGTTAAATATATGTTACATATAGTGCTCTATTGTTACATGTATATGTTATATACAGTGACGGTCATTTGCTACAGCAGCAGCAGCAGCAGAATATAACACACGCCCCTCCTGGACCTCACACTTCTGGTCCCCAGAGCCGGGAGGGAATAATCTCCTTTGGCCTAAGCCATCGACTCCCGGTCACTGTTATGGCTGTTCCAGGACACTGATACAAGCCCCAAGCCCTTCCCTGAGCGGAATCAGCAGTGGGAACGAATCTCAGCTTCGGGCGTCTGCTGGGGTGGGTCCATCTCTTGGGGTCGCTAACCATCTTCCCCATCCTCCCTGCCGCTCCCTGAACCTCGAGGAAGAATTTCTTATCCCTCAGGCCACGGTCGCTTCCCTGGTCTGCACGAGCAGGGGAGGGGCAGAGAGAGAGGAGGGAAAGGCTGGGGGGGGGGGTGCTGGTGCATATCTTGCTCCTCAGTTTTAAAGGGAAACGTTTTCTGTATGAGGGTTTCTCAGCCTCGGGACCATGGGCGTCTGGGATTGGGGCGTGCTGTGTACTGTAGGGTGATGATCAGCATCTCTGGTCTCCACCCACCAGAGGCCAGAAGCCTGGTTCCCAGTTGCATCAATGTCTCCAAGTATCACCAAATGTCCTTTAGGGAATAAAATCTCCAACGTCGAGACGTTCTGGTCTGTAGCAAGGCCCCGGAGCCAGCTGCCTGCTACGACACTCAGACCAGATTGTCTGAATCAAACAGAGCAGATGCCTGGGGGCCCAGACAGTAACCCTCTCTTGCCTGGAAATCTGGTGCAGCTCCCGGGTATGAGCCACGGCCTTAGAACATTCCCGAGTAAGGTTACATTGTTTCATTACACCCAGTAACTTCACCCGCAGGGCTTGGAAAAGGCTTTGTGTGATTGTTTTATAGCTGATACATTTAAACCTAGAGATGTTTCCAGGTTTACGGGAGCCCCGCGGAGGTTTTGACACATTTTTGTTTCTCTGTAGAGGTCGCTCTCTGGGTTATGATGGGCTCTTAGCGTTCGTGACCACATCTCAGTCAGGAGGTCTTGTGTGCACATTAGGACAGAGGTTCCCGAAGTCCTTGGTTCACGGTACCCTTTCTGCCTTGGTCATTCTTTCACGGCCTCCAGAGCCCAAGAGAAACACCCCAATTTCTGTGGATGAGTTTCAAAGGCCCCACACGGCATATGAGTGCTTGACAGATTTTGGTCTGTTTGTCTCGGAAATTAAAACTTTTTCATTTTTATTTTTTTTAATTAATTTTTTTAACTCTTACTTATTTTTGAGAGACAGAGAGAGAGCAGGGGAGGGACAGCGAGAGAGGCAGACACAGAATTGGAAGCAGGCTCCAGGCTCCGAGCTGTCAGCACAGAGCCCGACGCGGGGCTCAGACTCACAAACTGTGAGATCATGACCTGAGCTGAAGTCAGACGCTTAACCGACTGAGCTACCCAGGCGCCCCTGTCTTGGAAATTTAAAACAACGCGAGGCAGCCTTATGGGTTCACCTGGCACCTGACTTTACGTTGGTGCAGGGTTTGGGGACGGCAGGATTTGGACTCTGCTGTTTGTTTCACGACAGGGCGTGTGGACAGCTGTGATGTATTTTTCACCCTCGTTTCTGATGGGCCTGCTGGGCCTGGTTGGGACCCCACATGAACTGAAAGGTGTGGTTGACCGGGCATCTTTACATGAGGACAGAATCATCCCCGTCTGAGAACTGTGCTCCAAGATCTTGGGACCCATCCCGGTGTTGGTGCTGAAGGGTCTTTACTTCAAAGTTTGCCAGGTTCCCGAGTCGGGCGTGTTGGGGGGAGCGATGCCCACCGCGGAGGGCGGTGCTTGTGGTGGAGAAAGCCATCTGGGTGCACAGCTGGGGATTGTTTCAGAAGCACAGAGACTCCAATCTCTCCTCCATGCACTGATGTTTGCCATTAGGGAACTAAAACTGTGGCGAACGGGGGCCTGGGTGGCCCCGTCGGTTAAGCGACCGATTTCGGCTCACCTCATGATCTCACGGTTCGTGAGTTCGAGCCCCACGTCAGGATCTGCACTGACAGCCTGGAACCTACTTGGGATTCTCTCTCTGTGTCTCTGTCTGCCCCTCCACTTCTCTCTCTCTCGCTCTCTCTTGCAAAATAAACATTAAAACAAAAACAGTGCAGGGAAAATGCCACAGGAGCAGATTGTGGGGTCCAAGGAAGCCAGCTTTCAGCATGCAGCCTGAGCACCCCTTTCTCACCCTGTGCAGACATTACTAATCAATCACAGAAGTGCCCTCCTCTGGAGCCCAGACGCGGCTTTAAACTCTCCCCCACTTGTGGATGCAGGTGTATTTCCTCCGTGGACCAGGCTGGCCAGGCAGTGGGAACCGATTTAAGATTTGGGGTCCAGATGCAAATGCTGCAAATCGGCAGTGTGTGAGTGCCGTGGGCATCCTGGGGAGGAGAGGTCTGGGATTTCACGGTGGGAGTCTTCCTGGGGAGCACCGTGAGGGAGGCTGGGCACACCCACCGGGACCGGGAATCCTTGGGGCCGGCCGCCCCCCTCCCAGAGCCACATGCCTCTGAGCCCCTTGAAACTGATCACTTCCCAGAGAGCTCCAGCCAGCACCACCTCCGAATGGTCCCGTTTCAACAAGCCAAGGGGGCAGGTGGATGGAGGCTGCACAGATGACAGAGAGAGAGCGAGAGAGAGCGAGAGAGAGAGAGAGACCGAGAGTGAGAGACAGCACTCTTTCTGAGCAACAGTGGTGAGCCCCTGAGCCTGGCATTTGCTGTCAGGCTCATTTGCATTTTTTCAATTATGGGGAAACCCATCAGGGAAACCCAAAGGGATTTAAATAATTAACAATCCGAGACTCAGGCAGAGCCAGGCCTGGCAGGAATCATAATGCTTGGATGGATTGTACAATTAATACATTTCTCATCGGGCTGCGGTGTGCCAGGGAAAGACAATGTCACTTGTCTGTCCCGGGCTTGGCCGAAATGGCTGATTTGCATATCAGATGGCATGGCTAGAAAATTAAATTAGGGAAGTTCGTCCTGACTTTGGGTGATGAAACAGCCCTCGTGGATGGCCCCATATTGATGAACGCAGGTTAAAAAAAAAAAGTAAGATGGAAACAATTGAAAGCAGGGACTTGAACGGATACTTGCACTCCTGGGTTCAAAACAGCTAAGAGGTGGGAGCATGTGAGTGTCTGTGGATGGAGGGATGGACGGACGGACGGATGGATGGGTGGATGGATGGATGGATGGACGGATGGATGGGTGGATGGATGGATGGATGGATGGACGGATGGATGGGTGGATGGATGGATGGAGGGAGGGACAGACGGATGGGTGGGTGCATGGATGGGTCGATGGAAGATATAGATGGAAAGATGGATGGATAATTGGATAGGTAGGTGGATGGATGGATGGATGGGTGGATGGACGGATGGATAGATGGACAGGTGGGTGGGTGGATGGATGGATGGATAGATGGATGGATGGACTGATGGATGGGTGGGTGCATGGATGGGTCGATGGAAGATATAGATGGAAAGATGGATGGATAACTGGATAGGTAGGTGGACTGATGGATGGATGGATGGATGGATGGATAAATGGACTGATGGGAGGAAGGATGGATGGATGGGTTGATGGAAGGTATAGATGGAAGGATGAATAGATAACTGGATAGGTAGGTGGACTGATGGATGAATGGATGGATGGATGGATAAATGGGTGGGCTGCTGGACAGATGGATGCATACCTGAATGTGTAGATGAAAGAAATGATGGATGGATGGATGGATGGATGGATGCATAGGTGGATGGATGGATGGATGGATGGATGGATGGGTGGGTGGGTGGGTGTATAAATGGGTAGGCTGTTGGACAGATGGATGGATACATGAATGTGTAGATGAAAGAAATGGATGGATGGATGGATGGATGGTTGCACAGCTGGGTGGGTGAGTGGATGGATGGATGGATGAATGAATAGCTAAATAGCATGTGGTCTGTGCACACAGTATAATATGGCTCAGCCTTGAAAAGGAAGGACGTTCTGCACCTGCTCCAATGTGAATGGACTTTGAGGACGTGATGCTCAGTGGCATAAACCAGCCACAGAAGGACGGATCCTGTGTGATTCCATGGATATGGGGTCCCTAAGGGAGTCACATCCATTTGGACAGAGAGTAGATGGTGGAGCCACAGGTTGGAGATGGGGACAGCGAGCCAGTGTTTCATGGGGACACAGCTTTCAGAAGATGGAAAGTTCTACAGGTGATGGTGGGGATGGCCACCTCACAATGTGAATGGTCCCTGGGAGGATGTGCTTGGCCATCTAAATAAAACTTCCATGGGTGGTGGGCATAAGCAGGCTCTGTGCCCAGTCCCCACGATAAGGAGGTTATTCACTTATGGGACTTTATCTGCAGGAGCAGTGTAGACAGGTTTGAGGCAGTGGGGACCTCCCGACATTACCAGATGTCAGGAAGTGCATGATATTAGGTCTGAATTTTGTGTCTCCTGCACCAACACGCCAGCGGCCCCCAATCACAGACGAGAAGGATGTGATTCCGAGAGCGGCGAGCTGTGTGAACTGCAGGAGGGCGCCCTTCCCGGAGACCATTCTGGACAGCAGGCAGATGCCTGGGATTTGGGGAGCCGTGGATGACGCAGAAACTGGAAACTATACGAGCAACGGTGCATCCATCACTTGCGGCCTGAATGCACCGTCCGCTATTCTTGATTGAATGGCCTTCAGACGTGAGGGCTGGTCAGCTGGCAGCCGGTATGTTTGCTGAGACACTTTCTTGCTGATTCATCACACATGAATCTGTCAGCTCATCCTGGTGGCTCCTTGTTGCTGTGGCACAGAACGCTCCACGTTGTCCCAGACTCGTGCCCACTGTGGATTCTCACCTGGAAAGCCGACAGCTTGGAAAAGAGCACGGGTGCCAATGTTCACGGAAGCCAGGGGAGGTAACGGACGGAGAAGTCTGTGCAGACATTTCTGTTTTTGATGAGTGAAGTCTGAGATGTTTAAGAGACATCCAGACTGGACGGTCTGCTAGGTCAGCCCCTGGGACATTGCATTTAATTGTTTTTAATGTTTATTTATTTATTTTTGAGAGAGAGGGAGAGCGCATGAGCAGGGGAGGGGCAGAGAGAAAGGGAGACACAGAATCGGAAGCAGGCTCCGGGCTCTGAGCTGTCAGCGCAGAGCCTGATGCAGGGGTTCAAGTCACGAACCGTGAGATCGTGACGGGAACCGAAGTGGGACGCTGAACCGACTGAGCCACCCAAGTGCCCCTGCATTCAAAAGTGGATGCCAAACTGAGGGTTGAATCAGAGATTTTCATGGGGATCTCCCACGAACAGCATACGGAGGGAGAAACATTTTCATGGAGAAATGAAATCCATACAATGGAAAACACAGCCAAAAGCTCGGGCAAGGGGAAAGGAAGAAAACTCAATATTTTTAAAGCTAAAAATGGCAGCTAACAGGCCCAAGGCATCTAGGAGTTCTACTGGAATGAGTACATTTCCCAGGGGCACGGTGGATAAAACGAGTCCCCCCTTTCTTGTGACTTACCGGACCCAGGGCAACAGCCAGTTATTTGCCCACGTTACAGACAGAATGAGCTCAAAAGTGACTCGTCATTTGTGCTCATAACCCGTTGAGGATGTGTGCCATGACTCTGTCCGATGGGTGGGGGCGGACAATCCTTCCGCGTGCCCAGACGAAGCTGTATCTGTGCCTGCCCCACGGGAACTATTTATAATAGCTGCGATCAATGCCGTCGTGATCACTGTTTTGTTTGTTTGTTTTTGAACCAGGGACCGATGTCGACTACCTTGAATCATTAAAAATTCTAGTAAGCCAGGGGCGCCTGCGTGGCTCAGTCGCTTAAGCATCCAACTCTTGATCTCAGCTCACGGTGTGTGAGTTCAAGCCCCGCGTCGGGCTCTGCACTGACAGATTCTCACTCTCTCTCTGCCTTTCTCCCTGCCCCGCGTTTTCTCTCTCCCTCAAAACAACTACATAAACTTAAAACGGTTACAGGACGCTGAAGGTGTTAGCTATTTGAGAAAGATTTCTGCCAGAAAGCCCTGTGGGTAAGGCGATCTCCGAAAGATTAATCTCGCAACGTTGAAATAGTCTGTTTTATCCAAAGGTTGGGGACAGTCACCCCGTATACTCTAAAGACTTTTCTAGAATTATCTTCTGTGTGGGCGTCCTCTAATTCCTCCGCAGATTGAGTTGCTTGGGGTCTTACGCACAAGCTCTTAAAATACCTGTAAACCCTCATTATCCACCACTGTCATGACATCACCAGGCCCGGGGTTGGCTCCTTGTCGAGCGGGCGCGAGATCCTGTGGTTATTAAATGGATGGGTTGGGAAAACAAAAATCAAAAACCAAAACACAAAACCTTATAAAACACCCTCAGCCCTGCGAGTGGCCGCCGTGGATCTGTGCCCCAAACACCTCAAAATAGCACAGAAACAAAACAAAAAACAAAAACCGGGGGGGTTTCCATTTAAGAGACAGAGGCCCTGGGCTGCCCTGAGGTTTCTCTGTAACAAGACGGGAGGAAACCAGAGACCCTCACAGAGAGACGGCCATGACTGGACACGGGAAGAGGACGGTCTCCACAGGCAAAGGACAGAGACCTCAGGAAAAACGGGCCTCAGCCTCTCCTGGATCTCAGACTCCCAGCTACAGCCCTGCTTGGATCTCAGACTCCCAGCTTCAGCCCTGCCTAGATCTCAGACTCCCAGCCTCGGCCCTGCCTCGACCTCAGACACGCAGCCTTGGCCCTGCCTAGATCTCAGACCCCCCACCTCGGCCCTGCCTGGACCTCAGACCCCCAGCCTCAGCCCCGCCTGGTTCTCAGCCTCCCAGCCTCGGCCCTGCCTGGTCCTCAGACGCCCAGACACAGCCCTGCCTGGATCTCAGACTCCCAACCTCAGCCCTGCATGGACCTTAGACCCCCCAGCCTCGGCCCCGCCTGGTTCTCAGCCTCCCAGCCTCGGCCCTGCCTGGTCCTCAGACCCCCAGACACAGCCCTGCCTGGACCTCACTCCCAGCTTCAGCCCTGCTTGGACCGCAGACCCCCAGCCTCCACCCCTCCCGGATCTCAGCCTCCCAGTTTTGGCCCTGCCTGGACCTCAGGTTCCCGGCCGCAGCCCTGCCTGGAAGTCAGACCCCAGCCTCAGCCCTGCCTGGATCTCAGCCTCCCAG
Organism: Leopardus geoffroyi; assembly: GCF_018350155.1. Taxonomy (NCBI): domain Eukaryota; kingdom Metazoa; phylum Chordata; class Mammalia; order Carnivora; family Felidae; genus Leopardus; species Leopardus geoffroyi. The sequence goes on from NC_059343.1 coordinate 1,152,431, forward strand.
CCTCAGCCCTTCCTGGACCTCAGACTCCTAGCCTCAGCCTGCCTGGATCTCAGATTCCCAGCTTTAGCCCTGCCTGGATATCAGAGTCCCAGCCTCAGCCCCTCCTGGATCTCAGATTCCCAGTCTCTGCCCTGCCTGAATCTCACACCCCCAGCCTCAGCCCTGCCTGGACCTCAGACCCCCATCCTCAGCCCTGTCTGTACCTCAGACTCCTATCCTCACCCCTGCCTGGATGTCAGACCCCCAGCCTCAGCCCTGCCTGGATGTCAGACCCCCAGCCTCAGCCCTGCCTGGATCTCAGCCTCCCAGCCTCAGCCCTGCCTGGATCTCAGACCCCCAGCCTCAGCCCTGCCTGGACCTCAGACCCCCAGCCTCAGCCCCTCCTGGATCTCAGCTTCCCAGCCTCAGCCCTGCCTGGACCTCAGACTCCTAAACTCAAGCCCTGCCTGGATCTCCGACTTTCATCCTCAGCCCTGCCTGGTTGTCAGACCCCCATCCTCAGCCCTGCCTGAATCTCAGAACCCCATACTCAGCCCTGTCTGTACCTCAGACTCCTATCCTCAACCCTGCCTGGATGTCAGACCCCCAGCCTCAGCCCTGCCTGGACCTCAGACTCCCAGCCTCAGCCCCTCCTGGATCTCAGCTTCCCAGCCTCAGCCCTGCCTGGACCTCATACTCCTAAACTCAAGCCCTGCCCGGATCTCCGACTTTCATCCTCAGCCCTGTCTGGTTGTCAGACCCCCATCCTCAGCCCTGCCTGGATCTCAGACTCCCAGCTTCGGCGGCTTCTTGTTTTCTGACTCTCAGCCGCCAGGAGGGAGATAAGAAATGTCTGTTGTTGAAGTCACCAGGTCTCGGGTGTTTTGTTTCCGCAGCCTTAACACAGGGAGCTCCGGAAAGCAGTTGACGGGGACTCTTCTCTCCCCTCCCTTTTGGGGTCTGCTCCCTCTTGCAGCACAGCACACGTTGGCCGCCTGCTACGGGCTTCCTGTTAAATCCGCACTCACCAACCCAGCAGATGCCGAGGGAGCTGTGGCCTCACCTTTCCAGCCCAGCGTGTATCTCAAAGCTGGAGAAACCTCTAATTAAAAGAGCCCCAGGCCGTGCTTCCCGGGCCCCAGAGCCGGGGGAACCTAATGACATTTAGGTGCTGTGCTCACTGAACACACTGAGCTTATTTATTGGCCTGGACACATTGTGTGGATCTTTGCCTATCGTCACATACGGCCCCGCCGAGGTCCACGCCGAAGCCGGCCGTCCACAGGAGGCAGGCGGGAGCTGCGTGGCACATCCTGGGGGGCTCCCCGCACATCTCGGACGAAACGAGCCAGGCTCACGGCGGGCGGAGCTGTGATTGTTCTTTGTCAAGTGGATCCGGTCCTTTCCAGAAGTCTCCACATTTCCCACGTCCCTCCAGGAGTTGGCCTCCGCAGGTGTTCATATCAGTGCCTTTGCAAAGGGCTGGATTGTGCGCGTTACCTCCTTTCCCTCGGGGCTTACCCGTCGCGGGTTCTCGGCCTTGTCTGTGCAGGAGCTCGGGGCTGCCTCCAGGAGCCCCCAGAAGTACGAGGCTCTGTTGCCCTGAGTGTTACTGGAGGGGCTGTGGGAGGGGGGATGGGCTAAACGGGTAAGGGGCACGAAGGAATCTACTGCTGAAATCCTTGTTGCACCAGATGCTAACTAACTTGGATGTAAGTTAAAAAAAAATAGCACCCAGGTCTGGGGTCTCTGCATCGAGCTGCGCTGGGCACGGGGCGGGGGCCGGGGGTGGAACACGGGCACATGATCGGTGGGGGACTCTGGTCCCCACCAGTGACTCTCCGAACACACAGGGACGTGTGGCCATCAACACAAAGTGTGAACGTCTCCCGGGAGGATTTTCTCCAAGTATCAGAGAGGTTTCTACGTGGGGAACAGAGGGAGGGACCATGTGGATGAGGCAGCCTGGCCCCGATGTATTTTCAAGCGAGTAGATTAGGACGCCGGCTGGGCACGGAAATGGAAAAACCCGGGAAAGAAATAGGCAACGCCGAGCAGAGGTCATCTCCAGCAGCCGAGGAAAATGCCAGGAAAATCGAGCCTCTGTTGTATAAATACGTGCTCGGTTCAGCACAAGTTTCCGGGGGCCGTTGTAACCCAAAGCCACAAACCACGTGGCTTCAACCCTCACAGACTTATTCTTCCAGCTTCCGGGGCTGCTGGCGATCCTTGGGGCCACCTGCCTTGTAGAGACACCACCCTCTCTCTGCCTCTCGTCATGTGGCCTTGTCCCCGTGTCTCTGTACCTCAATTTCCCTCTTCTTGGAAGGACACCTGTCTGGTGATTTAGGACCCAGCCTAATGCAATATGACCTCATCTTAATTAATGAATTAATGTCCTCTGCAAAGACCCTGTTTGCAAATCAGGTCCCATCCTTACTGTTTGGATCAGTTCCGTGTGCAAGGGACACCATCGGACCCCTCTGCACATATCTGAACATCATATTTCTGGGTGACTTTAACACAAACGGGAAGTCTCATCGTCAGAAGACGCCTCGACATTCAGTGTCACAAAGCTGGGGTGATAGAGGCCATGAGATCATGACCCAAGCCGAAGTTGGACACTCAACCGTGAATTACTACTAAAAGTAACCACCTGCCTGCATTACCTAGGTGCTAATATGCGATGCGATTCATCTTGTACCTCGCAAACTTGCTGGGAATGTGCCGTTTTCCTCATGCGGTACAAACGGAGGTGACGGGCAAAGAAATTCACCAAACGACGGACTCTTCAAACTTTTGCTGACGCTTTCAAAGTCAGGAATGAACTGCCTTCACATATGGATTTTCTTTTCTTTTTTTTTTTTTTCCAATTACAACCATTTCTGTGAGAGGCTGCACAGGATGGAGAAGATCTCAGAAATGCACTTGTGAAAACAAAACTCAGCACACGCAAATCATGCAATCACAAGGAGCAGATGTGGATCTAAGCTGAGACACTGGGTCCAGCTTAGCCTGGAGGGCCCAGCCTACATCAGCCCAACACACCCACAGACCCACAGGTGTGAAAAATCCATATTTATTATTGCAGGGAACTGAGATTGAGAATTGTTTGTTACACAGCCTGATTTATAGCTGACTGATACAGAAAACAAGCATCTTCTAGTGTGCCAGAAGGTTCTCAGCACAATCTGTATGGCTCAAGAAAATTTCCAAAACTTTGTGTAGATTTTTTCGTGTTTTCAAAAATGGATATGTGTGGCAGGGGGTGTGTGGGAAAAATCAAGGAACTGGTTGCTATCTTTTAATTGTCTTTGTAAATGTGCAAATGGTGATATATTATGTCACCCTGAAATTTCTAACCTACTGTATCATGGTGCCTCCTGGATAATTAAATTTTTAATTTTTTTTTTTTTGATGTTTATGTGACAGAGAGAGACAGGCAGGGGGAGGGGCAGAGAGAGAGGGAGACACAGAATCCGAAGCAGGCTCCAGGCTCTGAGCTGTCCTCACAGAGCCTGACGTGGGCTCGAACCCATGAACCGTGAGATCATGACCTGAGCCAAAGTCGGACGCTCAGCCAACTGAGTCCCCCAGGGGCCCTGTGGATAATTAAATTTTAACATTCTGTGATGAAAGATATTTTGATGGATGGGATGGGGATGGGGGCATGTGTATTTAGAGCCCCGAACCACACTTACCGGAGTTGTCACCAGACATCATTACTGTAAAGTTGGGGTGCATCCCTTCTCATTCACACATGAGCTATTTGTGTATATATGTATGTGTGTACCTATAAACACAATCTAAAATACATTTCACAGGGAATCCTCCCATAAGGCAATCCGTTCTTGTATCTATCGACTTGTTGTCACAAATAATAATTCTTGCCTTCCGTGAAACTCTCCCTGCGATCCCCACACTCTCTAAAATGCTTACTTGATAAATTACATTTTTATCTGCTGAAAGAAAACGTAGACTAAATTTACCATAACATCCATTTTCATGTGGCAAATTCGGAGGCACTTATTTCTGTGCAATGGATGACAATTTTCCAGCCCTAGAACTAACTTCTTTTTCCAAAATGATGTTTTTCCTACGAAAGCCAAACTTGCACTAATTAAAACCAAACAAGCGGCTTGATTTAGACGCTGTGTTGATACCACTGGCTGGATATCTGGACAGGCTGGGGTGGGGGGGGGATGAGATGCTTCAAGTGTAAATCCTGTCATAATTAGGCTCTGAAGAAATGCTTTTGTAAATCAGATTCATACCTAAATGCCTCGAAAGGATCCAATTAGATGGGCATTTGGAAACAATTTAGTATATCCAGACGTCTGTGTTTTGCGGCGGATGGGTAACGGGAAAACAGCTTCCCCATGGGGCATTATTACGGTGTCACTATTTGCTTTATGCATGAATAAGTACTTTCTCCAAAGAGGGGGCATTGATGGTTGTGTTTTAAAGCTACCGCGGTGTCCACAGGTCATACTTAAGGTTTGACTTCCTCTCTCACCCTTTGTAAGCAGAAAGCTTTCTTTTTTTTTTCTAAATTATTTTTTTAAGGCTTATTTAGTTATTTTGAGAGAGAGACAGAGAGAGAGAGAGAGAGAGAGAGAGAGAGAGAGAGAGAAAGTTCATGGATGAGTAGGGAAGGGGCAAAGAGAGAGGGAGAGAGAGAATCCCAAGCAGGCTCTGAGTTGTCGGCACAGAGCCCGAGGCGGGACTCAAACTCACAGACCGTGAGATCATGACCTGAGCAGAAGTTGGATGCTTAACTGACTGAGCCACCCAGGCGCCCCTACAGTCGCATACTCTAAATAACGATGGACCAGTAATACATTCTCAAAGGAAATTAGAAAATATTTTCAACTCACCAGGAAAAAGAATAAACATTTTTGGGGGGGGGGTTCTGGGGAGGCTAAAGCAGAAGTTTGAGAGAAATAATGGTCAGGACTAAATGCTTCTATTAGAAGAAAAACAAAGGTTTCAAGATTCTACCTTAAGTAATCAGAAAAAGGAGGGGCCCTCCCTCACTTCCTTCCTTCCTTCCTTCCTTCCTTCCTTCCTTCCTTCCTTCTTTCCTTCCTTCCTTCCTTCCTTCCTTCCTTCCTTCCTTCCTTCTCTTCCTTTCCATCTTTCCCTTATTCCTTCCTTCCTTCTCTCCCTCCCTCCCTCCCTCCCTCCCTTCCTTCCTTCTCTCCCTCCCTCCTTCCCTCTCTTCCTTCATTCCTTCTCTTCTCCTTCCTTCCTTCCTTCCTTCTTTCCTTCCTTCCTTCCTTCCTTCCTTCCTTCCTTCCTTCCTTCTCTTCCTTTCCATCTTTCCCTTATTCCTTCCTTCCTTCTTTCCTTCTCTCCCTCCCTCCCTCCCTCCCTCCCTTCCTTCCTTCTCTCCCTCCCTCCTTCCCTCTCTTCCTTCATTCCTTCTCTTCTCCTACCTTCCTTCCATCCTTCCTTTCTTCTTTCCTTCCTTCCTCCCTCTTTCCTTCCTTCCAATAACTGACATTTAAGACACGCAGACCAACACAGCTTTTCTGCCCAAAGCAAACCAAAACTTCACAATGTTGTCACTGTGGGCAGATTCTGGAAACACAGGAGCTGCCATTGGTAGTCGCCATGGAGAAAAAATCTGCAAGGATGATACCAGGGATTTAAAAAGTCCCAAGGATTTAAACAATACAATCCACTGTCTTCTAGCTCCTGCCATGCCCCATCCCTACACGTCTTTTTTTTTTTTTTTTTTAATTTTTTTTTTTCAACGTTTATTTATTTTTGGGACAGAGAGAGACAGAGTATGAACGGGGGAGGGGCAGAGAGAGAGGGAGACACAGAATCGGAAACAGGCTCCAGGCTCTGAGCCATCAGCCCAGAGCCCGACGCGGGGCTCGAACTCACGGACTGCGAGATCGTGACCTGGCTGAAGTCGGACGCTCAACTGACTGCGCCACCCAGGCGCCCCCCATCCCTACACGTCTTGACTAGTTTCAGTCGGTCACAAGGTCAGTCAATACCCTGTTCAGCAGTGCACGACTCTGTCAACAGCAAACGTCGGCTGTCTGATGGGTTTTGCCCATGAGTAATGCCGGCCTCAGACATGTCCGACAGAGCGTGTGCACAGAACAGTGGCTCCCCACCCCCCACACTTGAGCTGTATTATCCAACAGTCCTTGAAAATTCATCGTGTTGTTAGAACACATAAACCAACAGGAAAACGCATGGCCTTCAATTTGTCTGGAGGGTGACCGGCTTGTCAGGCAGAGTCCCTGCCCGGTGACTACTGCTTGTGCTGCGAGTGCATTCAGTTTGTTCCGAATGTTTTCCATCAAATACAGAGTCGTGCTCACCCCACAGCACCTCCCATCCGCCTGTATTCTAATAGAAAATTACCGATCGGGGGCATGAGCCCTCTCCTTTACGATGAGCCCAGGGATGCAATTAGGAGATTTTACCAACGGGGCATAAAGCGATCAGTGCATTTGGCCGATTCATTACGACCTTCGCGGGGTTTGGGAAAAGCAGACTGGAGGCCTCCAGAGGCAGTAAAAAAGAAAGAGTAATTCGTTTTTCTTTTTTATATCCACACCCGTAGTATCTTTCTGGGGGTGGTCAGCGTTGCAACAGACATCACTTTCCGTGTCCAGCACTGAGAATCAGATCACACGGTGCATGCGAAAGAGAGGAAATGGGAACCGGCCGCCATCAACGCATGGCCCCAGAAACCATTAAAGTACCTTAGCGCTGAGTTGAGCCTTGAGCACAGGACTCACCTGCCCCCGATGCGGTGCTCCGGGCTCCTCTTTGACGCGCACGCTGCGAGGCCCTATTTCTTCCCCGATGGGCAGACTCCCCTGTGCACACATCTGTTGGGGCTGGAGGGGCGGCCACACCCCTGCAAAGCGATCCTGGTTGCCACGGGCTGACCGATGGGGATGTCCGGGGCAGGCGCGGGGCCTCGGAACCTGAATTCGGAACCGCAGGAAGGCTTTTCCACACAAAGTAGGGTCTGTGAAATAACCCAGAAGCCAGAGCCCAGGGGTTTTGCTGCAAAGCAGGATGTGGTTTTGAGGTCTCTGGGCTCCAAGCATAATGACAGAGGGGAGAAGCTTGGGGGGGGGTTTGGAGGCAGACATGGGCGCTGTGTCTAGAAGCCAGGGGTCACCAAGGGTGTCCGGAAGCCTCTGGAGCTGGGAGAGAACACACTTCTGTCGTCCTGAGCCCCCCAGCTCGTCGTCATTTGCTGTGGCCGCCCCAGGCACCCGAACAGGTGCAATGCACTGAGGTGTCACTATCACCCAGCACAGCCTGGCCTCGTCTGTGATCAGAGCAGCCCGATCCACGAAGCAATATCCAACGAGAGGTGCCATGGAATGGCCTCAGATCCCTCCGGACACTGAGCTCCATGACTCTATGGCCTCGCGGACGCCTCGCCAGCACTGTGGGGCCATGTCCAGCCGGAGGGCAGCCAGAGGAATCGGGGTGCCTGTGTTCTCTGCAGGGGAGTCACTGCCAGGGTCTCCCAGACATGGGCGTGTGATATGTGATGGCCCCGGTTGAGACGTCGCTGCACAGAGACTAGTTGCATGAGCCGTGAGGCCCGGAGTCCATCTTGGGGCTGCCCGCACGGGCTGAGTCCCCCCACGATGATGCATGCACATCGGTTCACACACCGTGAGCCCACCTGGCTGGACGACAGACCGCAGGATGACGAGTTTTCATCACGCCGTTGTGCGAGCTCGTGGGTCATCAATGGGACGCTATGCAAAGCATGTGTTGGGATTTGGATGCTCAGCCGGGATTTTCCGTCGAGTTCTTCCACGCCCACATTCCACGCCTCTCAGCCTCTTGGAGGAAAAGGATGCATTCGTGTTGTGCAGTTCAAATAGGGTCACCTGGGGAAAAAGAGACCGCAGTGAGTACCACACTCACAGTCATGCCTGATTCTTGCCTAAATTGCATATGGCGCCCAGCTAGACAGAATGTGGAAATCGGGCCCTCCTGGACCCACCCTGCCCCATCCTTTTATCCACGTCCAGGCTGCTGTCACTCACGGACTTGGTTACAAGGAGTAAATAGGCTGGATTCCTAATCGATTGCACAGTAATCGTCCAACCAGTGTGGGGAATTCGTGCCATGTATTGTGTAGAGATTAAGGTAGAGGGTCTCATTACTGGAATCATATGTCTTCCAACCTCTAGATGACAGGGCAATCCATGACTTTTTAGCTCGTCACTGGCCCAATTCTCTTGTTTTGGAATTCATTTTATTATTATTATGTTTATTTTTAGGGAGACAGAGACAGCAGGGTAGAGGGCCAGAGGGAGAGACAAGAGAGAGAATTAAACAGGCCCCACACCCAATACAGAGCCCCATGTGGGGCTCAATCCCACGACCCTGGGATCATGACCCAAGCCAAAACCGACAAATGGACTGAGATGAGTCACCCAGGTACCCAGGGAATAAATTATCTTAAAAAAAAGGAGTGTATATTCCCAACAGAGTAGTTGGAATTCATAGTTCTCTGTGTGTACATAATCTCTGTGTGTTACACATTTTTAGACCAATGGTTCCCCCCCCCGCCGCCCCCCCCGCCCTTCCTGGCTTCCCCCTTGGAAAAACATTCTGGTTGATTGTCCAGGTAACAAGGGTGGAAGGCACAGACTCCCTTTCTCCTCTGTGACTTAAATTCTTTTTATTTTATTTCATTTTAGTTTAGTTCAGTTTATGTTATTTTATTATTTCTTAAGTTTACTTATTTATTTGGAGAGAGAGAGAGAGCACAAGTTGGGGGGCAGGGGGCAGAGACACAATGTCCTGAAAATCCAGAGGTGTCTCTGGAGAGATGATTTCCTGCTGCTGAGCTCCCCAACCCCGCCCGCCATCTTGTTTTCCCTCTTTCACCAATACTAACCTGGAGTCTCCATTCCATTCCTCATTTTGCCTCCTGCCACTTTAGTCCCTGGATCCGCCCTTGGCTTCTTAGCTCAGCTGGCAGGGTCTCGGATTTCCCTGGTTCCCATTTGCATTTGTGCTGTGTTGGGTGCAACTCTCAAGGTCTGGATTAGCTGCCCCCTCCTCTGTGTTCAGGTCTCCATGGTCCTCAATATCCTTTTCCTCGGCAGGTTGGCCTTGCAGAGAAGGAAGTGTGTGGTATGGGGTAAGGGAGCTAAAACATGGCACACAGGGCTTCGTGAGGCTTGACCGCCTTTTACATCTCGTTTTATAACCAATGTAACTGGTGAGAAGGAAAGGGGACGAAAACACTCGTCATCACGATACTGATGGACGTCTGGGCTGTTTACCACTAATCTGCAATGAAAATAAGGCACACAAAACCTCAGTGAACATATTCCTACAGTTTTTCTAAAGATTCTTTTTTTTTTTTTTTTAATAGGTTTCACGTCCAGGACGGAGCCCAACATGGGACTTGAACTCATGACATCAAGACTTGGGCGGAGATGAAAAGTTGGATGCTTAACCAACTGAGCCACCCAGGCACCCCTCTTTTTTTTTTTTTAATTTTTTTTAATGTTTTATTTATTTTTGAGACAGAGAGACAGAGCATGAACGGGGGAGGGTCAGAGAGAGAGGGAGACACAGAATCCGAAACAGGCTCCAGGCTCTGAGCTGTCAGCACAGAGCCCGACACGGGGCTCGAACTCACGGACCGTGAGATCATGACCTGAGCCGAAGTCGGGAGCTTAACCGACTGAGCCACCCAGGCGCCCCCCCCCCCCTCTTTTTTCTTTTTTAAGCAGGCTTCATGTCAAGGATGGAACCCAACATGAAGCTTGAACTCACGACTGTGAGATCAAGACTTGGGCTGAGTTGCACTTGAATGCCTTACCAACGGAACCACCCAGGCGCCCCGACTTTTACTAAAGATTCGGATTCAACCTTTTTCTTACAACTTGGGCAGCAAAGCGGGAGCTGGCGATACTCCTGACCTGTGGCCACGCGTACAGACCAGCGGGTGACTGGAATTTGCACAATTTGGGGAAGGTGGCTTTGTCACCAGGGCCCCTTGGGTCCTGTATCCGGTCGGTTACCAATGCCGCTGTGGTTAATCTCACCTTTTGGTTGTAGACCAACAGCTGGCTTCACGTCACCATTAGGCATTTACTTTGCTAGGTGGTATCTGGTCAGCCGTGTTCAAACTTGTGCATATTGGTATTGGCATTTTTGGGTCAAAGGATATAAATGCTTTTCAACTCGAATACATCTCACAAACATGTGACCTTCCCGTAGGATTTCCTTGCAGGGGGGTATACTTGTCCAAACGCATTACGGTGTATCTGATGCTATGCTGCATTCAACTTTTCATCACATGAATTCAATTTTTCAAAACTTAAATACCGTTTTGATGTCTATTGGCCATACACTGAGATTTACTGGTAAGTTGCACTCATGGCTATTCGGGCCCTGCTGGCTTAGCGATTGTTATAATTTGTGGACCTGTTTCCTTGTAACACTGTAATGCATTAGTTGGCTTGGGCGGCCATGATACAGCACCAAGACTAGGTGGCCGAAACAACAGATACTTATGGTCTTGTGGCTCTGAAGGCTGGGGTCTGAGATCCAGGCAGGGCTGAGGCTGGGAGTCTGAGATCCAGGCAGGGCTGAGGCTGGGAGTCTGAGATCCAGGCAGGGCTGAGGCTGGGAGTCTGAGATCCAGGCAGGGCTGAGGCTGGGGTCTGACTTCTAGGCAGGACCAAGGCTGGGATTGTGAGGCCCAGGCAGGGCAGAAATGGGAGGCTGAGATCCAGGCAGGGCTGAGGCTGGGTGTCTGAGGTCCAGGCAGGGCTGAGGTTGGGGGTCTGAGATCCAGGCAGGGCTGAGACTGCGGGTCTGCGATCCATGCAGGGCTGAGGCTGGGGGGTCTGAGATCCAGGCAGGGCCGAGGCTGGGGTTTTGAGATCCAGGCAGGGCTAAGGTTGGAGTTCTGAGATCCAGGCAGGGCTGAGGCTGGGGGTCTGAGATCAAGGCAGGGCTGAGGTTGGGAGTCTGAGATCCAGGCAGGGCTGAAGCAGGGACTCTGAGATCCAGGTTGGGCTGAGGCTGGGGGTGTGAGATCCAGGCAGGGCTGAGGCTGGGGGTCTGAGATCCAGGCAGGGCTGAGGCTGTGCTGACAGCTCAGAGCCTGGATCCTGCTTCAGATTCTGTGTCTCCCTCTCTCTGTCCCTCCCCTTCTCACTCTCTGTCTTTGTCTCAAGAATAAATAAACATTAAAACAATAAAAATAAAGTATTTCATGACTACTCATGACAACGTGCTTTTGTGGAGTTCGTACATCAAGTTCGTACGGAATGACGTGCCCACACCCCGACGTTTTCACTCCACAAAACACTCGTCATTGAAGCGTGTGGATAAATGTCACCCTGTTGCGTTTTGCTCTCTTGTTCTTTCGCACGTTTCGATTTCATGCAGCTGCACCATCCATGCGTGAATGTCTTATCTCTCCCTTCTGAGGTTTACTTTTCTCAATTTAAACCTGCTTTCTGTATCAACTGTGCCGTAAATTAATGGTGCCTCCCCAGCGGGATTTTGATTCGTCCTGGCCTGATGTTTGTATATGTCTAGACTTTTTTTTTTTTTTTCAACGTTTATTTATTTTTGGGACAGAGAGAGACAGAGCATGAACGGGGGAGGGGCAGAGAGAGAGGGAGACACAGAATCGGAAACAGGCTCCAGGCTCTAAGCCATCAGCCCAGAGCCCGACGCGGGGCTCGAACTCACGGACCGTGAGATCGTGACCTGAGCTGAAGTCGGACGCTTAACCGACTGAGCCACCCAGGCGCCCCTAGCCTTTTGTTTTTAATCACTTTGTGTAATTTGGTTTATTACATAAATAGAATATAGTCAGAGTAAGAAAAAAATATGTATGTAGTCACAATCTTATTTAATTTGAGGTTTTTCCCTTAATTAAGTGGTTTAACTGAATTTCTATTAGGTCTGATACACTGGTACTTGTCTTTTTTTTTTCTATAGGTTTCAGTCTTTGTTATAATTTCTTCTTTTAATTCATGTCCGACTAATTGACGTCTTTATTCTGGTTTTCTGCCATTCTGGTTTGGAATCTGTACATCTCCATTTTTTTTTAATTCTTTGCAAAAATACCTATTCATGTGCTTTGCTCCCTTTAAAACGTTAGATTAGGGACACTGGGTGACTCAGTTGGTTAAACATCTGACTCTTGGTTTCAGCTCAGGTCATGATCTCGCGGTTCGTGGGTTCAAGCCCCGCGTCAGGCTCTGTGCCGACAGCTCGCAACCTGGAGCCTGTTTCGGATTCTGTGTCTCCCTCCCTCTGCCCTTCCCCTGCTCTCTCGCTCTCTCTCTCTCTCTCTCTCAAATAAATAAACATTAGAAAAAAATAAAACGTAGGAAAAAAATTAAAAAGGTAGATTAGGGACGCCTGAATTAAAAACTTAAAAAAGTTAGGTTCGGCGTCTGAGTCTTGATTTGGACTCGGGTCATGATCTCACGGTTCATGAGTTCGAGCCCCGTGTCGGGCTCTGTGCTGACAGCTCAGATTCTCTGTCTCCCTCTTTCTCTGTCAAAATAAATAAAGTTGAAAAAATGTTAGATTATTTTTTTGTTGTTCTTAAGGAACTTTTTTTTTTTTTTTTTTGCATCAGGGAAAGAAATATAGATGTGTGAGCTTCTTGGTGGCCTCTCAAGTCCTGTGGACCCCCAACCACGTTTGGAAGGCAGGTAACCCAGGGAACTGGGCAGGAGTGGAGTGTGTCTATGGGGCCTGGGCATTCGGGACAGAGACTGGACCCCGATGGGACGTTCGCCTGGGCAAAGTGGGACCACCTGTCAGCATCTTCCCCCTGGGGCTGTTTTCCTCCGTGCAAGTGTCCCACGGGGTATCTGTGAGCCTTCCAGAGGCAGCCGTGAGCCTTGTGTAAGTACCATCAGGCTAGAGAGTTCACGGCAGTTCTCGACAACCAGCTGCGTGTTGCTGGGGCTGGACTGTGAACCGGGAACCAGAGAGATGTACGTGACTCTGGAGGGCGTTATGTCCTTGGGGTTTTCGCCTTTAGAACAGGGCCGTGCTTATGCTTCCCCGCGTCTGCCTGTGCTGGGTTTAAAGCTGATGTAACGTGACCGCACTTTTCAGCTTGCTTCTCCAGCCACCCCCTGCAGGTGCCTTCGAAGCAATCTCGACGAGGAGCCCTATTTCCGGGGCACCAGGGGACACCATCCAGGCCGCCATGGTGAGTCTCAGGTGCAAGGAAGCCACACTATCAGGGCTACAGGTGGGCGAGAGTTGACAAATGTGGACACATGGATGACCAGCACCATGGCTGAGTTACATTTCCAACCCTTGTGTCCCTTTGTTGCTGATTTTATTCCTCCACACTTGGCCACTTCGTACACATAGTATAGTCACGTATCCATCTATCTAATGTATCTATGTGTGTATGTATCTATCCATCCATCCATCCCTCCATCCATCCACATATCCATCCATCCATCTATCCATCCATCCATCCATCCATCCATCCATCATATGTATGTATGTATGTATCATTGATCCATCCATCCATCCATCCACCCATCTGTCAGGTATCTCTCTATCCATCAGCTATGTACGTATGTATGTATGTATCTATCTCCATCTATCTATCTATCTATCCATCCATCTATCATATGTATGTATGTATGTATGTATGTATCTATATCTATCTATCTATCTATCTATCTATCTATCATCTATCTCTCCATCCTATCTATCCATCCATTATATGTATGTATGTATGTATCTATCTATCTATCCATCCATCCTTCCATCTATCCATCATATCTATCTATGTATCTATGTATCTATCCATCATATCTATCTATCTATCTATCTATCTATCTATCCATCCATCCATCTCTGTATCTATCTATCTGTCTATCTATCTATCTATCTATTCATCTATCTACCTACCCTATTTTTGTATCTATGTATTCTTCTTATCTATCTATTATCTATCTATCTATCTATCTATCTATCTATCCTGTTGTATTTATCTATGTATCTATACATACCCATACTTGAGTATATATTTTATATAAATATAGTTGGGATATTTGTGTGTGTGTGTATATACACAACTATCCCAAATAAATAAATAAATAAATAAATAAATAAATAAAATAAAATTGGGTATACATTTTATATCTATATATATATATCTATACACACACACATATATATATTTGGGTATGTATATAGGATATGCATACATACATAGGATAGCTATAACCTACTATAGTCAGAAAACACCACATATGGGTTGGCTCAAACAACAGACATTTATTGTCTCCTGGTCCTGGAGTCTAGGACTCTGAGATCCACGTGTGGCCAAGGCTCGTTCCTCCCGCTGCCTCTCTCCTTGGCATGTAGAGGCCGTGCTCTCCCTGTGTCCTCACCTGGCCGTCCCTCTGTGCCTGTGTCCTGATATCCTGTTCTTATAAGGACCCTAGTCCTATGCGATCAGGGCCCACCCTACTGCCCTCATCGTATCTTAATCCCTTCTTTGAAGACCCCACGTCCAAATACAGTCCCCTTCTGAGGTCCTGGGAGAAAGGATTTCAACACATGCATTTTGGGGAGTACACAATTCAGCTCCTGGCACATCTTCAAGAGAAAAAAAGGAACATCAAAGTTTCGTAGGAGACGCATCATGGGCACCCAGTGGTGCCCAGAAGCAGCACTGACCAACTCCAAGGTCAGTGGGGTTTCTCTTGGGCTGGCCAGGCTCCTGGCTGAGCTACTTCTCCTGTGACCGCAGAGATTTGAATGTCAGATGTGGAAATTGCATTCATATTCTAGAAACTCTGCAAGGATATAGATGTTCAGCTGGGATTTTTTTTTTTTTTTAAAGCATTGCCTGGGCTCATCATGAATGCAGTCTTGGCTGCCTTGGAATTCACACAGCACTACTTTGGCATGCATTGCCTTATCTATCCAGCAATTATTTATCGAGTGCTTGGCTGGGTAGATGAAGGAGAGCCAAAGGTGACCAGACGAGGCAGTTCGGGAAGCTGGCTGCACTCAGGATGAAGGTGCTGTACCTCGTGTATCACCCGCGGAAATGAAGTTAAACCACACTCTGAGTGTTTAGGCTCACGCACCTGCTTTATGGGCACAAAGGGGCTGTGGATGCAACCGTGTTAGATGATCATCGATACATAGGCGGCTTTTTATGTCCCTGGAAATGGGACCAGCATGCATCAGGGTCCGTGCATCCTGGGACGCCGTGTTGCTGCCAATGGGAAGGGAACATGACACAGGCACGGATTCCCAGCTGACCTGACGTTTCCACCTCCTGCCAGCAGGCTTTCACAGAGCAGCTGATCACGCCGGAGGGAGGGGTGGGGGGCCAAGAGGTGGACGTAAGAAGGTGCACAAATAGACTTGCGTCCTGCCTTCAGGGAGCTGACAGTCTCCTGTGCAGGTGCACCCAGAGGAGTCACGCGGGGCTCGAACCCACGGACCGCGAGATCACGACCTGAGCCGAAGTCGGACGCTCAACCGACTGAGCCCCCCGGGGCACCCCGGCCTTCTGGAATTTTTCAGTGTCCTCTTATGAAATACTTCCCCCTGTTCCCATTTTCTTTGAACTGGATTAAATCCTTGGTCTTTGCAAGAATAATGTAAATGTTGGCCATGAAAAAACCAGATGTTTCTTGGTGAATGCTGAGCCCGTTTTGCTCACGGCAGTGTTAGAAACCAGGTCACGGCCAGGCGTTAGTGCTTTTCCAAGATGTATGTCCTGGCCCATTGGCTCGCCCCGCATATTTTCCCAGATGGCTTGTGTAGAAACCTCGTACTGCTGAGGGTCTCAGTTACCTAGGATCAGCCCCGTCCTTTCCCATAACTCCTGGGATTTATTCTGAGCCCTCAGTAGTGGGCACAACAGCTTACTGGCAGTCAAGAATCCCCTCCCTCAAGCCCCGAACCTCACTGCCTGCGGCCACTGGTATTTTGTTGGGTCAGAAAAACACCCCGAGACATTGATCTCCTTCCTAGGATGGGTTGTGCCCCATGCAATCACCATGCAATGGCACCAGGGCAAGGCTGAGATGCCAAAATGTCCCTCTGGGCTCTGAGCTGACCGCTCCTTCACCAGGAGGGTTGTGATGGTGGGTTGACATCCCTTTACCACAGAGCTTTGCAGGGTGATGGTCTGAATGCCTTTATAACTCATTTAGCGGCGATGCTCATCGAATGCAATACGGTGAGGGATAAGGTACCAGAAGCCAAAGATCTCTTTTCTTTGCCGGCTCTACCCAGACCTAAGCGTCTTCATTCAGATGTGTCCTTGAAGGTCACTGCGTTCATCCCCTCCAATGTGGAGGAAAAGCAAATCAGATTATGGAAATGGCCGAGCTGCCTTCGGAGTCGTTTGGATGGAGGGTTTAACATGTGTGCAGGGATGGGGGGGTGGGGTGAGGGGTGGTCTGCAGGGAACATAGAGCTTCAATGGTGACACCAGGATTAGCTTTGCCAGGCACGGAAACCCTAAAACAACACTGCTTAAAAAT
Organism: Leopardus geoffroyi; assembly: GCF_018350155.1. Lineage (NCBI taxonomy): Eukaryota > Metazoa > Chordata > Mammalia > Carnivora > Felidae > Leopardus > Leopardus geoffroyi. The sequence goes on from NC_059343.1 coordinate 1,168,951, forward strand.
GGTGGGAATGCAAACTGGTGCAGCTGCTCTGGAAAACAGTGTGGAGGTTCCTCACAAAATTAAAAATAGATCTACCCTATGACCCAGCAATAGCACTGCTAGGAATTGACCCAAGGGATACAGGAGGGCTGATGCATAGGGGCCCTTGTACCCCAATGTTTATATCAACACTCTCAACAATAGCCAAACTATGGAAAGAGCCTAAATGTCCATCAACTGACGAATGGATAAAGAAATTGTGGTTTATATACACAAAGGAGTACTATGTGGCAATGAGAAAGAATGAAATATGGCCCTTTGTAGCAACGTGGATGGAACTGGAGAGTGTGATGCTAAGTGAAATAAGTCAGGCAGAGAAAGACAGATACATACGTTTTCACTCATATGTGGATCGTTAGAAACTTAACAGAAACCCATGGGGGAGGTGAAGGGGAAAAAAAAGGCTAGAGAGGGAGGGAGGCAACCATAAGAGACTCTTAAAAACTGAGAACAATCCGAGGGTTGCTGGGGCGTAGGAGGGAGGGGAGGGTGGGAGATGGGCATTGAGGAGGTCACCTGTTGGGATGAGCACTGGCTGTTGTATGGAAACCAATTTGACCATAAATTTCATATTAAAAACAGTGACCTAAGTTTGATTCTCTCTCCAGTAAAGGCGACCCCGAGGCACATGGTCCGGGGCTGGTATGCTGGCTATGCGACGGATTCCTCGCAAACTAGGCTTTTCGCATCTCCCTGCTTCCCCCCGTCTGGTGATGGTCCCCGTCCTCATGGTCCAGGACGATGCTCCCCAATTCCAGGATGCAGATGGGAGGAAGGGAAGGAGGACAGGGAAGAAAGGGCCAGCTGTGCATGTCTTTGAAGGAAGGCTTGTGACATGTTGTACGACCAGTAGGCAAGAGGAGAAGAGCTTTGTATTGGGATGTACTGGGCATGAATGATGGTGGCATTAATGACTAGTTCTGTGACCCTGGGGGATGCGGGACTTCCGCGAGGCTCAGTTTTCTGGCTTGCAACACGGCAATGATCATGATGCTAATCTTGATGGTGATGGTTGCCATATTGGTGACGGCCATGATGGGCTTACGTTGGAAGATAGGACGGTATATGTCCCATTGCACAGGTGAGGAGACTTAAACCCAGACAGATTAAGGAACCAGGGCGAGGTCTCTTCCTCGAGGCACTCACGACCACGTTGTAAAACACACAGTGTGTTGTACTGAGTTATTAGCATCTTTATTCGTTCATTTTTGTCCGTTCGTCCAGATGGACACTGGGATGGCCATGTCCTGCTGGGTTGGACACTGAGCCAGAACCTCCCCTGGCTTGTGGGTTAGAACCAGAATGGTGCCCGGCCCCTTAAAGCACCGGATTGGTCAACGCTTGCTGAGTTAACTCACAAAGAGGCGGAACGAAGGAAGGGGAGAAGAGAAGGCATGGGGGTCCTCAGGAGTCACGGAGTGGATTCTGCTGTGTGCCCTGTTTGATGTCCAGGCACATGGGCTCAGACCCTTCATTCTCGGACCCCTGTCGCCAAGTGAATGCATAAGGTGACTGTGGCCTCCTTCTGGTAGGAGAAGCCGTATCTGCAACCCGCCCAGGGGCCTCGACCTGATTCCCTACTTACCGTCATGTTTCTATAATCTTGCCTGTTCCGCTGCTCACCCGTGACCTTGTCTGTGACGTAGTGCAGGGAGGGGGCCGGGAGAGATGTTTTCTCACATCTTCTCTCAAAGGACACCCGAGGGGCGCCTGGGTGGCTCAGTCGGTTAAGCGTCCGACTTCGGCTCAGGTTGTGATCTCACAGTCCGTGAGTTCGAGCCCTGCGTCGGGCTCTGGGCTGACGGCTCAGAGTCTGGAGCCTGTTTCACATTCTGTGTCTCCCTCTCTCTCTGAGCCTCCCCCGTTCATGCTCTGTCTCTCTCTGTCTCAAAAATAAATAAACGTTAAAAAAAATTTAAAAGGAGCCCCGAGTGGACACCAACCAGTTGACACACACAGCAAGCAGGAGAGGAGGGCCCTTCTGTCTGCTTTCAGCGTGGACAGTGTATAGCCGGTGTGGGTATTGGCCCGGCTGGCACCAGCCTGAGCCTGTCCCTTTCCCCAGCTTCCTAGCAGTTAACAGCTAAAAAGTCAGGCGGCTCTGGAGACCCCAGAAGTCCCGGTGTAATCTCCCGCCTGCTGTGGGGAGGTCCTGGGGTGGTTTCCATTACCTGCCTCAAACCAGCCAGAAACGCTTCCAAAGCAAGCTTGCCCCGATAGGCCCATTCTCCCGCGCCTCCCGCAGAGGCGGCCCTCACTGCACACAGACATGCTCTGGCCAGTATTGTTTTTTTAATGCTCATTTATCTATCTATTTATTTATTTGGAGAGAGTGCATGTGGGGGAGGGGCAGAGAGAGAGGGAGACACAGAATCGGAAGCAGGCTCCAGGCTCTGAGCCATCAGCACAGAGCCAGATGCAGGGCTCGATCCCATGGACCGTGAGATCATGACCTGAGCCGAAGTCGGATGCTTAACCGACTGCGCCACCCAGGCGCCCCTCAGCTATGCCACTGTTTACTTGATATTTCCATCTTTGAAGACAGTTAGGATGTATACAGACGGATGGATGGATATACATACACTTATGTATAAATGTGTGCATTATGGTATAGATTATATATTTATGTAATGTAGTATATACTTTCACTACATTTGTATTTATATAATGTATAACAAATTTATATAATATATAATGTATATGTGTATATTTAATATATAACGTATATACTATACGATATATACAATGCACAATTATATATTAATATGTATGTATTATATATAATGTATAATGTATACAATGCATGTATTATATATAATGTATATATGATTATATATAATGTATATATGATTACATATATTTATATGTGTATGTATATTATATAACATCTAATTATACATTTGTATGCATGTTTATCCCTGTATATATTCTATGATGTGTACATAACTACATGTATTTGTATGTACATATAAATGTGTATATATGCAAATATATTATGTAGCATATATAATTATATATATTTATTTACATATTTATAATTATATTATATTTATATAATATTATATAATTATATAATTATACATATTTAGATATAAATATATTATATAATTATATATTTATATTTAAATATATATAAATTATATATTTATACATAAATTTATATTTAACTATATGTACAAATTATATATTTATATATAATTAAATAAGTATATTATAATTTATTTATAATTTATAATTATTTATATATTTATAATTATATTATAATTTATATATAATTATATTTATAATTAATATATTTATAATTATATATAATTATTTGTATATTTATAATTATAATTATATCTATTTATATATAATTATATTTATATATTTATAATTATATCTATTTATATATAATTATATTTATATATTTATAATTATATATAATTATAATTATATATAATTATATATAATTATAATTATAATTATATATTTATAATATATATTTATAATTATAATAACTTATATATTTATGATTATATATTTATAATTTATAATTATAATCATATTTTGTACGTATATGTATGTGTATATATGTATATTTATGTATCTATATTGTATATATATATTTGTATATAATTGTGCATATAATACTACATGTTATATATAGTATAGAGATGTAAAGTATATGTTAGACAATGCATATATAACTTTATAAAGTTTACATTATATATTCTATATATAATATGCGTATTCTATATCTTATACTGTGCGTAATATATGAAAATATACAATATATCTAAATAATAGCTAATATACTTATGTGCATTATTATATGATATTATACTTATCATGTGCAATCTCCATAAATGGAAATTGGGACAAACTTTAGGGATCTTCAGGTCCTTGCTACCAGGTATGTGGGCTCAGAGCTGGGCAACTGGCCATAGCCTGGTCCATAGAACCAAGGTACCTTTCCACACAGGACACCCAATTCCAATTTTCTCACTTGGGCTTCTTTACATGTGATCACGGGCCCGTGCAACCAACCACACTGTCAGTTTCTGTCTTCCTGCCCTCGTCCAGACTGATGTGTTGAAATATTTCTGCACAGGCAGAAATATAAGGCAGACGTGCACAGCACGGGCCATTTCGTTGATGAGCCACGCTTCCCGCCTGGTTTTACAAAACTACCCAGGAGACGTGCTGGGTGGCCGCATCCTGCCGCACAGCTGGCTCCCAGGTTTGGGGCAACACCTTGCTTGGATGATACAGAAGGACTCCCAGAAACTCAGGAAAGGAGACCCCATAGAGACCAGGCACCAAGAAACGTATTCAAGCCCAGTTCTGTGTCCTCCTGGACTTTGGAGGGTGAAGGTCTGTCCACTGATGCCCAGAATGTGTCCCACGCACCTGCAGCACCGACCTCACCTGGGAGCTTGTGAGCAATGCTGCTGTTTCTGCCAAAGCGATTCACAGAGGAAAAAAAATAACTTCTTGGCCACAAAAGACACCAAGGCATCATTGTATTTTTCAGACTCTCTGGGGAAGGCTGTGGATGTGTACATGGGGATAAGAACGGTGAAGTTTGTACCTTTGAGTTTGTGTCTCTGAGCCAGGCCCACGAGGCAGGAAGATGTGGGAGTTTTGTGAATTCACATATTTTGCTTCGCGAGTAATATTTGGTTAATGGGGTGTAGCCCCTGCTTCTGTGCAAGCACAACCATACATTTTCTGTTTGGGACTTTACGGAGCCTGCTCCCGCTCTGGGATCGTCCATTTCACGTGTCAACTTGGTGCCCGGAGATGTGGCCAAATATGATCTGGAGGTTTCTGCGAAGGTGGTTTTTTTTCATTGTTGTTGTCTGGTTTTGTTTGGTTTTGCATGAGATTAACATTTCTGTATACATATACCCATCCTGTCCGTTCTGTTTCTCTGGAGCGCCCTGACGAATGCAAGGGCTGAGCCTCCTTAGGGTGGGGCTCAGGACCACCGAGAGAGTGATAGGTATTCGAGGTCGGGGCGTCTCCGGGAAACTGTACACCTGTGGCTCTGTGTGATCAGTGCTTGCCATGCGTAGTTAGCTACCTGGAGAATCCCCGCTCCGTGCCTCCCACCTGCCACCTGTGCCCCTCCCCTGCCTCTGCCTTTGTCGGTCCCTGCAGAGGGTCACCTGGGCTGCACGTGCACCTTCCTGGACCTGGGCTGCGGGTGGGCGCCCTGCCCCCTCCACTTCCCCGCGCCACCCCGGGGGGCTGGGCGCTTCCTGCTCGTCCTGAGCCGTGTGCTTGGCCATCTTGTCCCCATCAGGAAAGCACCTCCCGGCCCCTGGATCCCAGTCAGAGCCTTCGACGGGGTTCAAAACACCTTGGATTTAATTCTGACTACGATTGCAAACTTAAGCATCCATTCGTGGGGAATTCCCTTTTCCAAAATTAAAGCACACGCACAGCACACACATATGAGAGCAGAAGAAATCCGGGCACGATTCACGAGCCCACGCAGGTAGGGAAAAAATACATAGAACCGTAATAAAACATGTTTCTCACAACTCAGGTGGATGTGGGCAGGTGGCCGGAGGTAAAGGAAGAGAAGGGGTACGTTCAAAATGCATCTGAAGGCAAGAATCTACCTCTTTGGGGGATTTGCAAGCATAAGTGACTATTATATATACATAATATACAATGTATTTATTATGGACTTCTATATTATATATGCATATGTTTATTTTAATATTTATTGTATGCATAATCATACATATAATTACATATGATAAATGGATTTATTGTATACAATTATTATATATAACATTATATTAGTATATAATAAATACATTTGTTATATATAATTATAATATAATGTTAAATAAGTATTATAGAAGTATTATAGAAGGATATAATAGATTTATTATATATAATTATAATATAATGTTATATATAATAATTACATTTAATAAATGTATTTATTATATACTTATATATTATATTATATACATGATATCTATTTTAAGATTTGTTTATTATATGCATAATCATACATATAATTATATTTATATATATAAATATATATATAATCATACATATAATTATATGTATAGGTATAATGTATATTATAAAATATATAATGTATATATATACATAAAAATATATAAATATACATATAATTAAATATTTTATATATAAAATATATAAAATATTTATATATATAAAATATAAATAATAAAAATATAAAAAATATATAAAATATAAAATGTATATAAAATAAAATATATATATAAAATAAAATATATATATTGGGGCGCCTGGGTGGCGCAGTCGGTTAAAGCGTCCGACTTCAGCCAGGTCACGATCTCATGGTCCGGGAGTTCGAGCCCCGCGTCAGGCTCTGGGCTGATGGCTCAGAGCCTGGAGCCTGTTTCCGATTCTGTGTCTCCCTCTCTCTCTGCCTCTCCCCCGTTCATGCTCTGTCTCTCTCTGTCCCAAAAATAAATAAACGTTGAAAAAAAAATTAAAAAAAATATAAAATATTTATATATCTAAAACATATAATATATAAAATATATATAAAATATATAAAATATTTATATATCTAAAATATATAATATATATATTTATATATATAATTATATGTATGTATACTTATATATATGCAATAAATTATATATAATTTATTATATGCATAATCATACATATAATATATACATATAATTTATATACATATAAAAATATATACATATAGAATTATATATAATTACATACATATTATATATATCACCATATATAGATAGATTTATTATATATAATTATAAATGTAATAATGTTATATATAATTATATATAATAAATAAAGGATTTATTATCATGTATTATGTATTATTAATATAGGTGATATATATTTAAGATTTTTTTATTATGTGCATAATCATACGTATAATTATATATAACACATTTATTACATATAATTGTACATATATGATTATATACTATATTATATATGTGATATATATTTACTTTACTATGCATTTATTACATACGATAATGTATAATATATAGTAAATATATAATAAATATCATGATATATATAACAACATATATAATAAGTAAATAAGAAAGCATTTGAGATAATAAGAAAACAAAGGCCTCACTGCCGCTATGTTTGACCAAAAGAGAACAAAGTTTCTGACGGCACCTGTCCGGGGGAGAAATTCCAAACTACGTTGTGGTGGGTTATGTGTGTTTAGCAGTTTGTAAAGTACGTAGGGGTGTGTGTGTGTGTGTGTGTGTGTGTGTGTGTGTCTGGGCCGAGGGCACTGACGTGTGCACATGCATACGTGTGTCCTTTACCCACATGAGCACACGCGTGAGCGGAGGGCTCCAGGCTGAGGCAGGTGCATGCGTGCAAGGCCCGCAGTCGTGGAGACACAATCGGAGGCGCGAGAGCTCAGACGCGCTCCGGTTCCCCAAACGCGTCACCGCGCCGTCCAGACTTTGGTTTCTCAGCCTGAGCGCGGAGGGTCCCCGCAGAGCCTCCCAGGTCAGACCAGCTGCCTGCACGCGTCACACGTCTTCCTGAGGCAGAGAGGTCCCTGCTCGGCTGCGAAGGGGGGTCGGACGTGAGCAGCAGCCCGGTCCCCACCGCTCATCCCAGGTTGCACGCGTGTCCGGGGCCCCCTTCCCACGCCCGCCAGGCCCGTCCAGGTTTGAAGAAGGGAAACTCGAAGGTGCACGGAGGTCCCGTCTGGACGACAGTCTGCGTCAGATGAGCTTTGGAACGAGTCTGTCTTTGCCTCTGGAGAGGGCGTGGGGCGGCCACATGCCTCCTGTTCTCCAGGGTTCTTGACAACCGTTGCTGCAAAGATCTTTCACGGCGAACAAAAACTCCGGGCGAGTTTCCTGCAGCAGGTGCGCACGTAGACACAGACCTTACCCCTAATTGTGAGGGTGCTTTTGTTCGTTTCCTGTATCATGTCCCCTGGGACATGCACGGACCTCACGGTCAAACCTCCACGTGGGAGACCCCTTTGAGGACAAGAAGAATGCCACCAGTTTGGTTTTTTTTCCTTTTTGTAAAGTGCCTTTTTATTTTTTATATGTCCTCTGCCTGTCAATGCACAGAGGATACGGAGATTCGAATGCGGAACTTGCCATGTGACCACCTGCTGTGTTCGAGGGGGCTGAGGGCAGCCCTGCGGGGGTCTGGTCGGGGACACAGTGCGTGACGTTAGCACAGCCAACCCCTAGGGGACTTCTGCTGTGATGTGGTGTACTGACCAAGCCCTAGACTCTGAGTTCTCAGGGGAAATCGGAGACGCAGACACCAGGGCTGTGAGAGCCACGGCCACTTGCAGGGAGAAGCCAACAATTCCGGGCAAAGCAGTTTCCTGCCTGGAAGGAAGGTCCTTCCGATTCCACAATTCTGAGCCGTGTGGGTTTTCCGACAGCTCACGAGCATGTTGTGAATACCAGTTCTGTCTTCTGTCCGCCTCTGCCGCTGTCTGTACGCGTATCCAAGCCCTTGCACATGAGATCATGCATAGCATATGAAAATATACAATATAGCTAATATACTTATCATCAGCCTTGATGTTGTCGTTAAGAAAACAATGGCCATAAAAGCATCTTCCTGGCCAGGGCTCTGGTGGAGACGGAGGGAGTCGATGCACACGTTTTATCTGATCTGTGATTCATTGGTGGTGCATGGCGACCACACAGAGGCCACGGGCACACCCACCTGCACTCAGCCCACGCTTACCAGGTTCTCCGGGTCTCCTTGAGCACAGAGGGCCCGGGGATTGTTCTGTGCGGGTTTGGTTCACGCCAACTCACGTCCAAGGCGTTAGACGGGATCCTCCCTCAAGTGAAAGGAGCATCTTGAGTTTCTGAAATTATAAAAAAGACCCATATCAGTCCAGTCATGGGTGCCCAGGTTCTTAAAATACCCTGCCTGGTACGGGTGTCTTTCCCAAACAAATGCGACGTGTTTTTTTTTTTTTTTTTTTTTTTTTTGGTAGCATATGACATTTGAGGGGATTGTAGAAAATACTTAAATTCTTTTTTTTTTTTTTTTTTTTTTAATTTTTTTTTCAACGTTTATTTATTTTGGGACAGAGAGAGACAGAGCATGAACGGGGGAGGGGCAGAGAGAGAGGGAGACACAGAATCGGAAGCAGGCTCCAGGCTCTGAGCCATCAGCCCAGAGCCTGACGCGGGGCTCGAACTCACGGACCGCGAGATCGTGACCTGGCTGAAGTCGGACGCTTAACCGACTGCGCCACCCAGGCGCCCCGAAAATACTTAAATTCTTAAAAAGGTTTTCAATTCTAAATATTAACGTGGGAGGATGTTCCCCCTTCTTTAAGGGGCACTAATCTACAGAGAAAAGTACTGAACCAATGAAAATCAGCCAATTCTGGTTTTGTCCCTTGGAGAGGAAAATGCAAATTATGTGGTCATGGTCCGAAAAAATCCTATTAAGGGTACTTTGTTCCTGTTCCTTGGCCTGAGAGATGTGAGGGCACGGATACGTTCTCTGCGCCCTGATTTTAGCAAGGCATTTGCAAATCATAATCTGTTTTGCCTTCGGTTTTTGATGGTTTTATTTTATTTTATTTTATTTTTGAAGTGCGGGTTAAGAATGGAACCCTCTTTCCATGTTCTGAGTGCTCCTGATGCAAATAGTCAGCCGTGACAAAAATTGTTTGATTTAGGGGATAGACGGTTTCATTGCAGGATTCCCTAGAGCGGTTCCCTGTACAGAGCATGACTGGAACACTGCAGAAGTACTGTAATATTTTTAATGTTTATTTATTTTTGACAGGGACAGGGACAGAGGGTGAGCAGGGGAGAGGCAGAGAGCGAGGGAGACACAGAATGGGAAGCAGGCTCCAGGCTCCGAGCTGTCAGCACAGAGCCCGACGTGGGGCTGGGACCCACGAACCGTGAGGCTGTGACTTGAGCCAAAGTCGGATGTTTAACCGACTGAGCCCCCAGGGGCCCCCCTGTGGAATTCTTAATAACGATTTTCCCCCCGTCACTGCCGGGCGAATCCAACAGCACTCTGCCATTTCTTATGTCCAAGATGAAATGAAACCAGACCAGCTGGACCCTTCTGTTATTTTCATTCCCCGTAAACCCTTGGAGAGTTTTCTTTATTTTATCTGGTTTGACACACCTGCCCGTGTCTAGGATCGGGTCTGTTTTACGTTTTCAGTGAGACCTCCGACGTCACCATTTTTTTCCCCCACGATTCCTTCAGCTGACAACGTTTGTCTTCTATCATTTCTATAATTATTTCTTCTGCTCCATCTACGGGAGGGCAGGAAGGACTGAGTGGGTTCAGAGACCTGGGGGAAGGTTGGTGTGCCTGACGTGGGGAAGGCAGGTGGGATGGGAGGGAGAAATGGAGAGGTTGAGGCATGAGAGCACGTGGTCTTGGAGGAGGTGCTGGGGTGCCAGGCAGTCGTCGACAGCCCGTGGCATGTGAGTGGCTCTGGATGGATGGTGTTTATAACAACGGGGAAGGCTGAGTACATGGAGTGAATTGTGTCCCCCAGAGTTCACATGGGGAAGCCCTACTCCCCCAGTGGGATGAGGTTCAGAGGTGGGGTCTTTGGGAGGTGATTAGGGTCAGACGAGGGTGGGTTTACTGTCCTTGTAAGAAGAGATGAACTCATTCCTTCTGCCATGTGAAAATGTACAAGATGGCGGTCGTGTCCAAGCCAGGAAGACAATCCTCCCCAGAATCTGACTGTGCTGACACCAGGGTCTCACCCTTGCAGCCTCCAGAGCAGCAAGAAAATAAATTTGTGCTTAAGCCATCCCTCCCCACACCCCCCGTCTACGGTATGCTGTTACTGCAGCCTGAGCTAACATACCAAACGTGATGGACTTCTGCCTTTCTTTTAAGGAGCTCCTCTTTGTTTCTGCAGACGCTTCCTTTGTCATCAGTAATACTGGTCATGCAGGACTTACAGTGAGCTCCCCAAGCATTCAGGCCACCTTTTGTCCAATTAAGTCCATCTAAACCTATTAAAATAATTGTATTGGTGTGTTGGCAACCAGAAGGTCCTTGCTTCTCGTATGATAACCAGACTCAGGTGAGGACAAGACCTAGGACAGACGTGAGTGGACAGGAGGATGATGCGTCACCAGCAGACCCCAGCTGGAGGGGACGTGGGAGATTTACTGAAGATGCCTGATTGCCATGGGGATTCATCTTCTCAATCACCTACGCAGCAGTTGTCATATTTGAACATCAAAGAGTCAGCCGCCGGGATCCAATTGGCTCCCCAAGAAGTTGCACTTGCTTTGTGGATGGGAGGTGTTGGGAAATCTTCCCACTATCCCTCTACTCTGAAATATTCTTGCCCCAAGACAGAGAGAGAGAATCTCAGTGGGGCCGGACCCTAAATCATTTTCTCCAGTTCTGTGAGATTTATTCATGGTAAGGGATGGTTGAAATAATTACCTGTGGGCACTAACCTGTCGTCTTGCCATCTTGACTATTTATACTGGTCCATGCTGTGTGATTCAGAGCAATTTGCATGTTGGGTGTTACACTCACTGGCTATTTGGTCAAAATTCCCTTGAGAGGAGGAAATCATGTTTGATATCCAAATCCATCGTGAAGACATAGATTTGTTTCCAACAACTGCCATGACAAAATACCGATGGGGCTCTTTGAGCAGGAGAAATGTATTCTCTCAGTTCTGGAAGCTAGAAATCCGAGGTCGAGCTGTCAGCAGCGAGGGTTCCGTATGGATTCCCTGAAGAACAATCTGTTTGAGGACTCAGTGGTTTCCCAGGAATCTTTGGCCACTCTTGGCTTGTGGATGTATCTCTTCAACCTCTGCCTTGTGTTTTCACATGGTCTTCTTATAAGGACACTAGTCCTATTGGATCCAACCTTGTAGGATATCAACCTAATTACATGCACAAAGATCCTATTTCCAAATAACACCCTCTTTCGAGGCTCTGAGTGCATGTGAATTTTGAGGGGACACTCTACAACCCGGTGTCATGCCCTTGGCTAACATGTCCTCCTTTCCCTGTTTTCTCTCCATATGGGATCTTTCTGGTTCCTGCCAAAGTGGAAACAGACTTGTAGTGTGGGCGTCAGGAAGAAATAACACATCCTTGTTTCCTTTCTCCCGGCTGGGCCACTGACTTGGAAAGTTCTACCCTGATTAGCTCTGGTGAGTTTCTACCCTACAGTTCCTGGGAAATGGGCAGTTAGAAGGGTACAGAGCCCAGGTATAAAATGCTCAGCTGCCTCATCCTTCAGTGGAGACCCCATGCAATGGACGTCTGGTCACCCTCCTCCACCTCAGCTCTGCCAATCCTGAGCTGATGTATTAGTTAGCTATTTCTGTGTAACAAAAGTCCTCCCAAACTTAGCAGCTTAGAACAATACAGATGTACTATTTCACAGTGGCGGTGGGTCAGGATTCTAGGAATGAGTCAGCTGGGTCCTTTTCTTAGGGTCTCAACAAAATGCAATAAAGAATTGGCCGGGGCTGTGTTCTCATCTGAAGATTGAATTTCTCTTCCAGTTCATTCTTGTTGTTGGTGAAGTTCACCTTCTCCTAAGGGGATCCTCTGATTACGTCAGGCCCACCCTGGGTAATCTCCCTCTGATGCAGTCAAAGTTACCTGATTAGTAGCATTGTCCCAAGAGTGACATCCACCATGCTCATGGGTCCAGGTCATACTCCAGGGGAGGGGATTATACAGGGTGTGTGCACCAGGGAATGGAAATCTGGAGACCACCTCAGAATCCTGTGTACCATAGCTCCTTCCCATCCCGTCTGTGCCTCCGAGGTTGCAGTGTGCCTTCCAGAGAGCTCACCTGATGTCTGGCAGGTGCCTCGCCAAACGCCTGGGGTGTCCACATCTACTGAGAAGGGTCCCCTCCCTGCTCTGTAAAGGACGTTGATGGGCTCAAGGTGCAGGCAGCATTGCACAAACCAATTGCATTTTCCTGAAATTGGATCTCTCTGCTTTTTAAGAGGCACATATAAGCCTTGTTTCCAAGGAGGAAGTGTTCTTAAAATATCCTTTAAAACACCCCACAAATACGTGCGGGGCTTAAGAAAGCACATTCCCTCCTGTGACCCTGTCTGGGCTGTCTCAGACATTTTTCTGCTTGCTTGACCACCTGCCTGGTCTGGCCCCTTTGCCCAGAACATTCTCTTCCAAATGATGCCACTATCCTTAATTCTCCCAAGATAAAAGAGTGATAATCAGTCCCCTTGTGTGATGGACACATCAGAAGCCTGAATCTCCTCACCACAGCTTTGCACACTGTATGTGCCTGAGCATCAGATAGCCCCGTGCCCTTGTCTCCAGCCATGTGGCCAGGCTCAAAGGGGCTGGGACAGCAGACGGGGTCCACTCAGGGCTGCCTTGTCTAGGGAGGGATTGGGATTGTACCCCCAGGGACAAAGGGCTACATTACTAAGGGATTTGTAGTTTTATAGGACCTCCCTGATTCCTTGTAACTGAGGTAAGACATCATGTCCAGAACTTTCCATCCCCCGAAACTGAAGCTAGGTCCCCACAAAACACTGAAGCCTGTCCCCAGCAGCATATACTTCCAAGTCTATAGATGTGACTCCTGTAGGGACGCCGTAGACGTGGGATCACACAGGATTCGTCCTTCTGTGTCTGGTTTATGTCCCTCATCACGATGTCCCCAGGGTCCATTTGCATGATCGCAGGTACAGAACGTCCATGCTTCTCAGGGCTGAGCCATATTCCACTGTGTGCCTGGACCACATTCGCTCATCTGCTCATCTGTTGATGGACCCATGGGTTGCGTCCAACGGTGGACAAAGGTTCCCATCTGTCTACATCCCTGGTACCCTTGTTATTTTCCGTTTTTTTCTTGGTTGGTTTGGATATCAGCCACCCTGATGGGTGTGCTGAATCCCATTTTATTCCTCATCGAAAGTTCTTTTCCCCCCTGCCTGGAATCTGCACTGATGAAGGATCTGCAGTGACACCTTCTTCTGTGTCTTCACATGCACTTGACACCTACTGCTGCTGAGGGTACACCTGTCGTCCTGAAATTCACGCGGAACCTCCGGATGGCTCCCAAGTCGAGGACAGGATGTGTGATTTATCAGCATTGGTTTTGTTGTCTGGCTGTGCCCAGGGGACCTGAGTTCTGAGGGTTTGGGGCAACGGCCAGTGCCCCCTGGTGGCCCCACGTGCTCCCCACACTTCCCAGCATGCCTTGCAGGGAAATGCCACCTGAGCCGTCCACACTAAGATCCCGGGGTTTCGATACAACCTGGGCCCCCCTGACCCATTCAGGGGGACAATAGCGAGCGTTTGGGCCCCTTTGAGGATTCGAAAGTGGTGTCTTCACCTGATGAGACCCAGCGGTGGGCAAACAATGCTGGTGAGTTCACGCTGAAATTCTCCCAAATCCAACAAGGCCAGCGTTGGATGCCCTCTCTGGCTGCCACCTGGTTTTGCTGAGGTTAATTATTTTCATGCTCTTTGTAAAGCAGAACAAATTACGGTGAATTTGAGAGCCAGGGGCGGTAACATTAGGTTGGGGTAGGGTTCGTGGAGAGCAGTTACGGAAGCAGGATGGGATCGCCCAAAATGAGAACACCCACCCAATTTTTGCACTGGCTTCTTCCATGACCCGTATGGCAGGACAGTAAATCTGACTCAGTAAATGGACTCAGTCCCCAGTGGGCTCGAACCCAGGGTCATCACAGGAGGGCACAGTGCATGGCATGTTGTGGGGTTTTATAGTGAGTTACAAACTATGCCAGGGAAGGAACTGCGAATCATCTCACAAAATTAATTCTGGTTGTGTCAAAATCAAATCTTTCATAAATGTGCCAGCTTGAATGGTGGCAAACATTCTTTCATCCACCTTTGCCTGTATTTTTAAAGTATATAAATTGAGGGGCGCCTGGGCAGCTCAGTCGGTTGAGCGTTCGACTTCGGCTCAGGTCATGATCTCACGGTTTGTGGGTTCGAGCCCCGCGTCGGGCTCTGTGCTGATGGCTCAGAGCCTGGACCCTGCTTCAGATTCTGTCTCCCTCTCTCTCTCCCCTTTCCCACTCGTGCTCTCTCTCTCTCAAAAATAAACATTAAAAAGTTTTTAAAAATAAGAAAATGTATCAAGTGACTTATTTTTTTATATACTCTTCCCTCCTTATCATTGGTCCTATCTTGAGGCTGGCCTCAAATGCACAATCGTGCATCTTTGAGCTCAGTTTTTTGGAAGAATGGCTTCCTGTTTCCCAAACAATATCGCACCCGTTGCACATTCTCAACATTGGCAGGCAACGCCGGGCTCGTTTGGTTAATGTTGGGAAACCGAACGGAGCCTCCGTCATACGCGGGAGTTTTGTGCGTGGATTTAATCACCCGGACACAATGCCCAGTCGCTGCTCTTAGACCCACGTGTTCACAGACTTTCCAAGGCCATGCGACGAAAGGCAACACAAGCACAGAGAGCCCACAAACTTTGCAAACAGAGAATCTCATGCTCGAGGCTCGGGGAGCCTCTCGGAGAGGCTAGGTTTGCCTCAAGAGGGCTGAGCATTATGTAGCCGACAAGGAGAGTGGGGCTCAGCCATCGGGAGCAGGGATGTGAAGGTTCCTGCAGAGAAGCCACGAGACCCCACCGATCGAGCAACCCGAGAGTCCCTCTCGTTCTCCTGGGGAGCCGGAAACCACACACTCATACAATCACGGTCAACGCGGAGGGAATGTGTTTGCATCCTTAAGACAAACTGCTTGACTTCTACCCATAAACCAGAATGAAGAACCTTTATCCTAAAGCAAATACTCAATCGATTTCAGGCAGTGCCTGTATTTTTCTTTAACATAGTCAGCAGGCCCCGAGTACGTGCCCTGTAGGATCACAAAGGGGCTTCTGAAATATTTCCTCCTATTCCCTGTCTTTCCTGCGGTGATCATTCCCTTGGCTGTGCAACGTTTTTAGTTCGATGTAACATTTAAAAATCTTCAGTTATTATTTCTTTTTGAGAGAGACAGACGGGCCGAAAGAGAGGGAGGCAGAATCCCAGGCAGGCTCAGAACGTCCGCACAGAGCCAGACATGGGGCTCGAACCCAGGACCGTGAGATCCGACTTTGGCTCAGGTCCTGATCTCACAGTTCATGGGTTCGAGCCCCGCGTCGGGCTCTGTGCTGACGGCTCAGAGCCTGGAACCTGCTTCGGATTCTGTGTCTCCCTTTGTCTCTGCCCCTCCCCTGCTCAGGCTTTCTGTTTCTCAAAAATAAATAGACATTTAAAAAAAAAATCTTGAAAGACAACCACTTCTCTCATTAATTCAGCTTCTAAAACTGTTTGCCCAGATAATTTCCTTCATCCCTTTCGTGTGGATTGCTAAAGAGTCAGCGTTTAAGTGGTACTTCGGGCGTGACAAGTAGAGACAAGAGGGGTGGGATCCCCATGTCAGGAGGCCGGATGCAGACGTGTAAACCGTGAGCCCCCGTGCGTCCCTGCTAATGGCAGACGAATCAATCAAACGTGCACAGTTACAAACACTTGGACAGGCGCCCACGGTTGCCCGGGGTTGAGGGCAAGGGGCCGGGGGAGGGGGGAGGGACAGGCGCAGCCCAGCGGGATTTTAAACAAATACTTGATTTTATTTCTTTACTTTTATTTAAATTTTTTTAATGTTTAGTTATTCTTGAGGTGTGGGGAGGAGGGGCAGAGAGAGAGGGAGACATAGAATCTGAAGCAGACTCCAGGCTCTGAGCTGTCAGCACAGAGCCCAACACGGGGCTCGAACCCACAAACTGTGAGATCACGACCTGAGCCGAAGTCGGATGCTTACCCGAGTGACCCCCAGGCACCTCGTAATGTATCAATATCGGCTTATCACTTGTGACAAGGGCACCAAATGATTTTCTAAGTTCCTAGGTCTCCCCCCTCCACAATCTGCTTGGCTGTGGAAGGAGAGAGGTCTGGAGCGAGGATCCTGGTGTATCTGTGATGTCAGCCAGCACACCTGCCCATCCCTGGGTCACCCTTGTGCCCAGGTCACCCAGTGCACCTGCTTGTCCCCATGGAGGACACTGTTGGCAGAGTATTTGGAAACTATCTCTCCTGTGTGCTCAGGTTCTCTGTTAAGTCTGAAAGTCCACCACAAAAGCCTGTGTTCGCTATCCAGAAGAGTAATTCCTGAATTCTGTGAGTGCCACCAAGGGTACGAATGGGGAGCTGCCCTGGGCTGGACTCATGGGCAGAGGGACCTGAGGTCTGAGGAGGAAACAGGTGTGACTAAGGCTGGAGGTGGGGGGCGGGGAGGGCGGCTGAGCACTGAGGAGTAAGTCCTGAGAGCTCAGGTCTGTGTGGGGTGGGGGCAGGGGGGTCTCCCTGGAAAGCAGGCCGGGCTGCAGAGACAGGGGTGCAAGGGTGTCCTGGAGCCAGGCCCCGGAAGGCACAGGTGCACATTCAAGCTCCTTCCTCACTGCCCAGACCCCCCGCCCCTCACCTGTGCAGATGGATGGGAGGTGGAAAACGGGCTGTGTCTGGCACAGCCCTGGGGGCCCGCAGGGCTGTGTGCAGAACCATTCTGAGGCAGCACCCAGCCTGGACGGGAGGCGCTGCACGTGAGAAGCCCCAAGGCGGCCCCCGTGGTGACTCAGCTTCCCCTCCGAAGCCACTCCCTAGGGCCCCTGGGCCCGCTCCACACTGCGACCTCGCACACCAAGCCGCAGGCCGCGGATCATGTGAGTGGCACACCTTGGTCCCTGCAGAATTTCACAGCTAGGAAACAACAGCCCTGTGGCTGGATGAATGACACCCAGGGAGGCTCCCGGGTGGAGACACAGCCACGCCCCATCCCCAAGAGGAAAATGTTCCTAAAGGAGATGTGGATGTTGAGTACAGACACAGAGGGGGCTCTGTGCTGACAGCTCAGAGCCTGGGACCTGCTTTGGATTCTGGGTCTCCCTCTCTCTCTCTGCCCTCCTCTGCTCACTCTCTGTCTCTGTCTCTGTCTCTCTTTAAAATATAAATAAATAAACATTGGGTCGCCTGGATGGCTCAGTCGGTTAAGTGTCTGACTTCAATAAATAAACAAACGTTGCTTCGCCTGGATGGCTCAGTTGGTTAAGCGTCCGACTTCAATAAACAAACAAACGTTGGTTCGCCTGGACGGCTCAGTCGGTTAAGCATCTGACTTCAATAAACAAACAAACGTAGGGTCACCTGGATGGGTCAGTCGGTTTAACGTCCAACTTCAATAAATAAACAAACGTTGGTTCACCTGGATGGCTCAGTTGGTTAAGCGTCCGACTTCAATAAACAAACAAACGTTGGTTCGCCTGGACGGCTCAGTCGGTTAAGCGTCTGACTTCAATAAACAAACAAACGTTGGTTCGCCTGGATGGCTCAGTCGGTTAAGCGTCTGACTTCAATAAACAAACAAACGTAGGGTCACCTGGATGGGTCAGTCGGTTTAACGTCCAACTTCAATAAATAAACAAACGTTGGTTCACCTGGATGGCTCGGTTAAGCGTCCGACTTCAATAAACAAACGTTGGTTCGCCTGGACGGCTCAGTCGGTTAAGTGTCTGACTTCAATAACAAACAAACGTTGGTTCGCCTGGATGGCTCAGTCGGTTAAGCGTCTGACTTCAGCCCAGGTCATGATCTCTCAGTTTGTGAGTTCGAGCCCCGTGTCGGGCTCTGTGCTGACAGCTCGGAGTGTGGAGTCTGCTTCAGGATTCTGTGTCTCCCTCTCTCTCTTCCCCTCCCCTGCTCACGCTCTGTGTCTCTCTTTCTCAAAAATAAATAAATAAACATTAAAAAAACCTTCCACTGTCTGATTTTGGCATTCATTTGTGGGTCTTGGCTGCACTATTTTTTTTCACTGTGTTGTTTTTCTATTTTGCACATTCCTTTTACATATATTAATTGAAGTTGTTAAAAAAAAAGATGTGTGTCTTCTCCACCATGTGTCTATTTAATCATGTAATTATGTCTGTATGGCTTTGTGGATATTTACCTAATTCTTTGGGTTACTATGCAGTCTGCTGTGATTTATTGTGTGGTTCACGTTGCTATAGATTTGTGGGTTTCCTGCTCTGGTCCTCGACCATCAGCCTTGTCTCCAAGAAACCCTAGCCCCTTTTATTGGGGGAAGTGTGTTGTTTTTAAAGTTCTTTAAAAATGTGTAATATTAGGGTTCCTGGGTGGCTCAGTTGGTTGAGACTCCAACTCTTCAGCTCAGCTCAGGTGTTGAACTCACAGTCGTGAGTTTGAGCCCCGTGTTGGGCTCTGTGCTGGGCGTGGACCCTACTTAAAAAAAATCTTAAAGTTAATTATTGAATTTCTTATTTCTGCCCCCCCCCTTTTTTAAATTGTAATTTTGAAGTAATTGCAAATTCTCAGGAAGTTGGAAAGATCAAACTGAGAAGTCCCATGGGCCCTCTCAGCCAGTTTCTCTAACGATTAAGATTATGTAAAAATAACACACTTTTTTTTCTTTTTCCTTTTTTCTTTTTTGGTCCTACTGTCTGCTCATCCTGTGTACTTTCTCATCCCCAGCATTTTACAGCAAGCTTGAAT
The DNA here is from genome assembly GCF_018350155.1 of Leopardus geoffroyi. Classification (NCBI taxonomy): domain Eukaryota; kingdom Metazoa; phylum Chordata; class Mammalia; order Carnivora; family Felidae; genus Leopardus; species Leopardus geoffroyi. Next base: position 1,188,542 of record NC_059343.1, read on the forward strand.
TTAATTAATTAAGTGATTGAAACACTAAGAATTTGTGGTTTTGAAGTCTGGGTCCAGAACGGCTTTATCTGAATGACTGCAGGTTTTTTGTTTATGTTGCCTGGGTTTTGTTTTGTTTTGCTTTGCTTTTTTCTTAGTTGAGTGTGGTACCTGCTTTTTCTGCAGTGACTGGTTTTCTGTGTACTTGTTTCTTTTTCAGACGAGCTGGTTGACTTCCTTCTTGGTGTGGCTGTGGGAATCCTTCCTGCTGGGACAAAGCCAGTGTGGTGCAGACAGAAGTGATGTTTCTTGTTCCCTTTTAAAGTGAGGGTTTGGGGGGCACCTGGGTGGCTCAGTTGCTTAAGAGTCCTTCAGCTCAGATCACGATCTCCCATTTCGTGAGTTCGAGCCTCGCATCGGGCTCTGTGCTGACAGCTCGGAGCCTGGAGCCCGCTTCGGATTCTGTGTCTCCCTCTTTCTGCCCCTCCCCTGCTCATGCTCTATTGTCTCTGTCTGTGTCTCTCTCTTTCTCAAATATAAATAAACATTTAAAAAATTTAAAGTGAGGGTTTGGCCCTTGGGGGTCCCAGGCGTATTTTGGGGAGGGTTTCCTATGAGCTGCTCACATTTGCACCGAGATTAAGGAAAACAGACGCTCACCTTTGCTCGTCCTCCAACACCCTCAGGGAAACGTCCAGAGACTGGTTTGTTATAACCATTCTTGGTTTCACCTTCAGATTATTCCTTGGTTTCCAGCCAGCTCAGTGCTTTAGGGGGATAACTTTTTTTTTTAACTTTGAGCATTTTATTATTATTGTTATTTTTTATTTTATAGAGAGAGCGTGAGCAGTAGAGGGAGACAGAGAGAGAATCTTAACCAGGATCCCAGCTCAAGATGGAGCTCGATGGGGGCTCGATCTCATGACCCTGGGATCATGACCTGAGCTGAAATCAAGAGTCAGATGCGCAACTGACTGAGCCACCCATCTGCCTCTGTTCTTTAGGGGGGATGTTTTTACCTATCAAGACCCAGCCAATGACCGCCATTACTGATGAATATGCCACCAGCCGGCCTTGAATGATTCTGCATCCGTGTGAGGCAATGGACTTAGTCTGTGAAAGCTCACACCTTTACAACAAGGTGGAGGGATCCCATTCCTTGGTATTGACCCAAATGAGCTAAAAATGTATGTCCACAGTGGAACCTGTGACTTCAGATTCCACATGCGGGGCGCCTGGGTAGCTCAGTCGGTTAAGCATCCAACCTCAGCTCAGGTCATGATCTGGCTGACCTATCTCATTAGCATATGGCCCTCCAGGTCCTTCCCTGTTGATGAAAATGGGTTTCCTTCCTTTTCAGGACTGAGTAACGTTCCGTTGTGTGTACGTATGGATTGGGGGTTTCAGTGGACGTTCCAGAGCTTAGAAGCCCTTGAGATCCCACTGGAGTGAGGCCCGAGCTATAATCGAGCACAGGTGCCGATCTGCAGCAAATCTTTCTGGAAGCTTGTCTCATCCTGTATTATCTTCCAACTCTCCGGCCCCACTGCCTGTTGCCTCCCCTGCAAAAGGCAAACGACACGGTGAAGAAAGATATGTAAAATGCACGGATTTAGAGTCAGGACGCGAGTTTCTGGAGAAGCAGGTAGGAAGCATGGACACAGCCACCATGTCTGCTGGCCTCCTGGTGGAGAGAACACAGCCGTGACGTGAACCACACACAAAGCCACGCAGCTGGTCCCCAGCACACGCACAGTGGCCTCAGCGACAATCCCAGGACCCAAGTCAGAATTCAGAATCTGATATGGTGCCACATCTCGTCCCCTGGCAAGTGAGAAACAGTGTCTTGCTGAGACAGGAGGGGTAGGGGGTGGCTTCCGATGAGGGTGTGTATGTGCCAGGGAGGACGGTGGGAGTCTAATGCAAGTGGGTCATTATCACGGGGGGAGGTGAGGACCGCGGTGGGAGTGGGGAGGGCCGGGGATACAACCAGGACAGCAGGGACCATGACAAAAGCCTGTGGCATGACAATTACAGCCTAGCTGTGTCAGCTCTGCCCTCTTCCTGCATTCGGCTGCCACGTTTTCTGACCTCAATCATCTCCATTAGGTCCTAAGCACCGCGTGGGTGTTTGGGGGCAAATAATCTGCCCTGTCTCCCATCAAACAATGGAGGGCTTTGGGGGAACAGAAAGGACGAAAATAACAGGAATATATCTTCGTACAAATGAGACAAAGCAAGATTTCACAGCAAAAAGAGCTATATTTCACAAAGAAAGCCGTTCTATCCTTACCCAAGATCCCTATGTAAAACTTGACTTTGCTGAATGAATGAATGAATGAATGAATCTGGATAGATGGAACAAGAGTTTAAATAAAAGTGGTATTCCAAATTCCGGGAGGAAAATGAGCCTCAAAATTTTCAGTCACCAACGCGGAATAACACAGCACCAGGGTCAAAAAAAAAAAAGTCAGGATGGAAATATGGACCGGAAATCTGCGTCCTAACTAGAGAAAAGAGAAAACGTGTAGACAGCAGTTGGAACGTTCACGTGGAAGCCAGGAGGAAATCAGGAGCTGACTGGGTGGGGAGCTGGTATGAAATGGAATTAGGTGTTGGTGTGTGAACTCACCCAAAGCAGGAAGAGTGCATCTACCCAGAATGCTGTGTGCTGCTTTGCCTTTGACGTATATACATACCTGCACCTGCTCATAAATATGTATTGAAGGCCCATCCTGTACTACATGTTGTTCTAGGGTCCAGAGGCAGGTGCATGAATAAAGATGACCATATCAGGGGCGCTTGGGGGGCTCAGTCGGTCGGGCATCCGACTTCAGCTCAAGTCATGATCTCGTGGTTCATGAGTTCAAGCCCCGCATTGGGCTCTGTGCTGACAGCTCAGAGCCTGGAGCTGCTTCAGATTCTGTGTCTCCCTCTCTCTCTGCCTCTCCCCCTGATCACACTCTGTCTCTCTCTCTCTGTCTCAAAAATAAATAAATGTAAAAAAAATTTTTTTAAAAGACTGTAGAACAAAATAAATAAAATAAAAAAAATAACAAAATGAAGTAAAATAAAATTAAATGAAGTTAAATTAAATTAAATTAAATTAAATTAAATTAAAATTAAATAGGGACGCCTGGGTGGCTCAGTCAGTTAAGCAGCTGACTTCGGCTGGGGTCATGATCTCACGGTTCGTGGGTTCAAGCCCCACGTCAGGCTCTGTGCTGACAGCTCAGAGCCTGGAGCTGCTTCGGATACTGTGTCTCCCTCTGTCTCTGCCCTCCCGCATCTCAAAAATAAATAAACATTAAAAAAAAGATGATCATATCAGCCACCTCGTTGGGGAGGCCAACATGGAAACACGCATCTTGAACGTGTTTTCAGAAAAATGCCCGTGAATGGCTTCTCTTCTGCAGGCATGGAGGACAGAGGACACAGGAACCACCTTGGGCAGTACTGGAATGCTCCAAGGTGTTGGTGGCACAGATGACAGAGGTAGTGAGTGAGGTGGTGGCAGCCTCACATGTGTTGACCTGGGTGCGGAGTCTGTCATTCATGAGAAGAAATTGGTGATGCGCATGAGGGAGATGTGCAGGTCTCTACTTGGAGGCAGTCAGGGGGATGGAAGGGCCGTCGGCCAAGATCAGGAACACAGCACAGAAGGTAGATTTGGAGGAGACGATCTTCTCAAGGTGAACTGTGGAAATGGGAGCATAAGATGTGTCTGCTGTGGCCAGGGGAAGACACAAAAGGGTCAGCTGGTTTCATACGCCGCGGGTTGCGAGCTTAACGTGGGCACCTAGGGCTTGGGAGGTGATGGCCATAGGATCGGACCCAGGAGCCGGGGTCCAGAATGTCAGGCGGCGATCAAGAAAGAGCGTGCCAGTGCCTAAAATGTTCAAAACGTAGGGTCCCCCCATGACTCAGCCTTTCCACTGCTAAGGATATGCCCCATCCCCCACCCCAAATGAGAAACAGGTATTGAAATAAAACCAGCACACCCCTGGTCGCAGCCGGATGCTTCACAGGAGCCGAAAGGCGGAATCAACCCAAATGTTCTCGGGTGGACGAGACAGAAGCAGAACGTGCTCCATCCCTACAGTGGAATGTTACTCACGCAGGAAAAGGAATGCCACTGTGGCACAGGCCAAGCATGGCAGACCTTGGAAGCATTTCAACGTGGCATTAAGTGAAAGACGGGACACACAGAAGACCGTGCATGGTATGGTCCTGTGTCTACACAATACCTAGAATAAGTAAGTGCACACAGAGGGCAAGGCAGTACTGATCTCCAAGGGGAGGAGGGGGAGGGTTGCGGAGGGATGCGTGACAGATACAGGCTTCAATTTTTGCACCTGATGCAAATTTCACGCCTAGGTAGAAAGAAAGAAGTAGACAAGAATTGGTAACCGTGGAAGGCACAGACCGTGCTTTAAAGGGAGGATCGCCCACACCCCCAGGGGGTGAAAAAGACGACGCGTTCTTTCTGTTTCCGGGATGGCGACATGATTCTAGAAACGATGGAACCTGACCACGTGTATCACTAAGGAAGAGTGCATTTGGGTGACGCAGCCATCCGCCCCAGTGACGGAGAGCTGACGCTTCTCTGGGGTTGAGGAGTGAGTACCACCACCGTGAGGTTTGGCTTCCTTGGTCCTACAAGTGATTTAGCTCCAGAGAAATAGGGTCTGAATGTCGTGGGAGCACAGATGACGACATGATTCCCCTCAGAGGCTCGGAGGGAGCGTGCTACACGCGTGTGTTGGGCAGCCATTGTTGGTGGCCCTCGGTTGGGGACACAACACCTTATCTGTGTTTGCACGTCCACAGCACGTCCATGCGTTTGCACGGATGTCTCCTCTCTGTGGGTCTTTAACTCTGTCTCTTCTCTTCTTGTAAGGACGCCAGTCACATTGGACTTGGGCCCTCCCCAGTGATCTCATCTTGACGCCATTATAGGCAAACACCCTGTGTCTAAATAGGGCCCCATTCACAGGACCTGGGGGTTAGGCCTTCAACATCATTTTGGAAAGAGAGACACCCCAGGGCAGGGCAGGACGCATGTGAAGAATGTGGACAGGTGGCGAGTGGAGGAAAGGCATGGACGGAGTCAGCCCGTGGGAGGAGATACAGATCCGCATCGGATGCTTGAGGCAACGAAGGCCAGAGGAAGCTCGTGCCGGATGGACAACGTGGGGCCCGTGACAGGCCAACCCCATCTGGCTTCTTGTTTCCTGGTGCATAAAGAGTCCCTCCTGTCGTGGAAACACCCGGTGTCTCTCTGCCCTGTGGCTCACAAGGATTTATTGTGGTTTTCAGCCAGCTCGCTTAATGGCCTCTGAACATCTGCTAGGAATCACAATGCAAGTCTGGAGTCGTTATTCAAACCGGCAGGACTATTAACTATTAACCTTTTTCCTCTTTCCCCTTCCTGGTCCCCAGCATGTCAGGTCCTCAGTAGCTGAGAACGCACCTGAGGAACATTAACTATTATCATGGAAGTTTCCCAGTGAAGGTTAAGCCCAGGCATCAAGAATGCTGGTAATAAAACACAACACATGCACAAACACATCTCCAAGACCTTTCAGAATAACTACTGACATATCAGCTGAGTTAAAGGGAAAAAAATACTGATCATCAGGGAAATACAAATCAAACCCACAATGAAATACCACCTCACACCTGTCAGAATGGCTCACGTTAACAACTCGGGCAACAACAGATGTTGGCGAGGATGCGGAGAGAGAGGATCTCGTTTGCATTGTTGGTTGCAATGCAAGCTGGTGCAGCCAGTCTGGAAAACAGTCTGGAGGTTCCACAGAAAACTAAAAATAGAACTACCCTACGACCCAGCAATTGCACTACTAGACATTTATCCATGGGATGCAGGTGTGCTGTTTCGAAGGGACACATGCACCCCCATGTTTATAGCAGCACTATCGACAATAGCCAAAGTATGGAAAGAGCCCAAATGTCCATCGATGGATGAATGGATAAAGATGATGTGGTATATATATACAATGGAGTATTAGTCGGCCATGAAAAAGAATGAAATCTTGCCATTTGCACCTATGTGGATGGAGCTAGAGTCTATTATGCTAAGAGAAATAGATCAGTGAGTCATATGTGGAATTTAAGAAATGAAACAGATGAACAGAAAAAAAAGAGACAGAGGAAATCAAGAAACAGACTCTTAACTACAGAGAACAAACTGATGGTTACCAGAGGGAGGTGGATGGGGGGAAGGGGTAAAATAGGTGATGGGGATTAAGGAGTGCACTTGTGATCAGCGCAGGGTGGGTGGGTGAGTGTTGAATCACTACATTGTACACCCGAAACTGATGTTACAGTACATGCTAACTAACTGAAATTTAATTAAGAACTTAAAAAAAATAAGAATGAAAAATGTTATCTGAGTGTCCCAGGTAGACCAGAAGTCAAGTCCCGACTTTCGCCTGATGGCTGAATTTCCATTATTGCGCACGGAAACAGTGGCCTCCGGAGACCCCTATCCACTGGCACGTTTACCTATGAGCGCGTCACGTTGTAACTGACCTTTTAACGAGCCAGGACCCATCACTCTCAGATTGGGGTTTACCACGTATGCAGATTACGGGAACTGGTGGGTTTAGCATTGAGTAGAACTCTTTTTAAAAAATAAAAGTCTGCTTTTTATGAAAGGGAGGGACAACGCATTTCACGGATGTGGGTCGTCACTCTCTGTGTGTTGTACCTGGGAGAGCGGACAGACACAAAGGGTGCGGGGCATTGTGGGGACCGTGCAGAAAAGGGGTGGCTGTGCAGGGACATAGCTTCCTGGGATTCGTACAGTAGTCAAGGGCCAGGCATTCACGACCGGAGCATCCCATTCCTGACCGGAAGTCAGAGGGTCTACAAATGGTCTCCGGAGCCTCCCCCACTCTCACGGGTCAGGTCGAATGGTGGCCCCCCGAAAAAACACACATCCACATTCTGACCCTGTGGAACCTGGGAATGGGGTCTTACTTGGGAACATGGCCTTTGCAGATGGGAATAAGTGACGGATCTGAGATGAGCTCATCCTGGATGCCCCTAAATCCAATGGCAGGTGTCCTGTTTATGAATTTTCCACATTTTTCAGCTTTGGTGCCACAGCCCAAAGCCCGCAGTGAGTCCTCCTGGCCACCAGAGGGGGATATGCGGACAGGATTTGCTCCCTCTCAGGAGAATTTAAGCTTATTTCCCTATTATCCATAAATGTTTTGCTATTACGTCCACTTCTTCTTTGCCTTTAGGTTTAGAATGAGTGTGTTTGCTGCTATTTCAAAGGAGTGCAGGGTGGGGGGGGGGGGTTCATATATGTGCTTTCTCTTTTCCCCTCCAAAAAGTCCTTCCTCCCCCAAAGCATCAGCTTCCACAGGATCTAATGGGTGCTCCCTAATTACATGTGGTGCACTTTCAGGCAGGGCAGGGCCAGTGAGATCCAGGAAGGGCAGGACCCCTGAGATCCAAGAGGGGCAGGGCCACTGGGATCCAGGAGGGGCAGGACCCCTGAGATCTAGGAGGAGCAGGACCCCTGATATCCAGGTGGGGTACGAACACAGATCCAGGCAGGGCAGGGCAGGGCCACTGAGATCCAGGCAGGGCAGGACCACTGAGGTCCAGGCAGGGCAGGGCCGCTGAGATCCAGGCAGGGAAGGGCCGCTGAGATCCAGGCAGGTCCGAGATGCTGAGATCCAGGAGGGACAGGACCACGGAGATCCAGGCGGGGAAGGGCCACTTAGATCCAGGCAGGGCAGGGCCACTGAGATCCAGGCAGGGCAGGACCACTGAGGTCCAGGCAGGGCAGGGCCGCTGAGATCCAGGCAGGGAAGGGCCGCTGAGATCCAGGCAGGTCCGAGATGCTGAGATCCAGGAGGGACAGGACCACGGAGATCCAGGCGGGGAAGGGCCACTTAGATCCAGGCAGGGCAGGACCACTGAGATCCAGGCAGGGCAGGGCCGCTGAGATCCAGGAGGGGCAGGACCACTGAGATCCAGGCAGGGTCAATTAGATCCAGGTAGGGCTGGTAACATCCAGGCAGGGCTGTGGTCCCTCCAGAGCCTCCAGGGGAGGGCCCTTCCTGCCTCTTCCAGCTTCTGGGGCTCCAGGCATCTCTGGACTTTTGGTCGCATCCCTCCCATCTCTGACTCCACCTTCACGTGGCTTCTCTGCTGTGTCTGTCTCCTCTTGTGTCTCTTACAAGGACACCTGTCATTGGATTCAGGGTCCCCCTCATCCAGACGAGCTCATTTCAGATCCTTCACTCACTCACATCTCCAAACGCCATATTCCCCAGTGAGACCCATTCCCAGGTTCCTCAGGGCCAGGATCTGGATCCGTGTGTTTTGGGGCCACCATTTGACCCACTACGATGCTAAATATGTGTTGCCACTTCTTTGACATGGGCACTGGGCACTCACAGCGGGCTCCGGCCATATTGCCAGAGCACCCTCGAGGGCCCTTAGCGTCGGAGGGATCCCCTGGATCACGCAGAGTCCCAGAGGGCCCGGGAGGGGTCCATGGCGGGAGTGGGCTTGGGCAGGTGACTGTCTCCACCTGTCCAGGATGCTCTCCTCATTTGAACGAAGAGGAAAGATGTGGTGTCGGGCAAAATGCTTCCAACAGACTCTTCTGGTTTTCCTGTCTTCATGTTTTCGTCCACTTCATGTGTCCTGTCCTCATCCGTGGTCTCTGCTCAGCTGTGCTGGTCTTTGCTGCCTGACTCCAGAACCCTGCCTCGGTTTCCTACCTGCTCCGTGGGACTCGTAAGACCCTCCCCTCGGTGAATTGTTGACCAAATGTGTGTTTATCCCCTGGCACGTGACAAATAGTAGGAGAGATGGACAAGATAGAAATTCTATGCCTGGTTAAAGAAGCTCACAGCCAGGAGGGGGTCATGCAGTTCGTTTGTCAGTTTCCAGTCAATGGGATCGAAATCATTTTGGATGTTTCATTCATATTAGGTGTTCGTATTCCAAGGTTTTTGTCAGCTTGTGAATTCACAGTGGTCTCATTTCCCTGCACTAGACAAGTATGAAAGAAATAGCTTTATAGGATTTGAGTTTTTCAAAACAATGTTTACCTTTTTTAAAAATTGATTTATGTATTTTGAGAGACAGGGAGAGAGCAAGGGAGACGGGCAGAGAGAGAGGGAGAGAGAGGATCCCAAGCAGGCTCTATTGTGTCAGCACAGAGCCCAATGCGGGGTTCGAACTCACGAAATCATGAGATCGTGACCTGAGCCGAAACCAAGAGTCAGATGTTTAAACTGACTGAGTCACTCAGGCATGCCCATGATTTGACTTTTTTTTTTGACAGTGGAGCCCAAAAATAATTAGAAATGGAGACTGACATCAGTGACTTTCTCCTGGCCATTGCATGTATAGTGATTTGGGACATATCCTAAGGCATAACGTAGTATCACGAGCAAAATCCTATGTCGAGATGAATCACATAGCAGTTACGGATATTTTCCACCCAAGACTCAGAGGACTGAGAATAAACTTGTACTTTGAAAAACATTTTTTAATGTTTATTAATTTTTGAGAGAGACAGAGCACGAGCAGGGGAGGGGCAGAGAGAGAGGGAGACACGGAATCTGAAGCGGGCTCCAGGCTGCGAGCTGTCAGTGCAGAGCCTGATGCAGGGGTTGAGGTCACAAACTGTGAGATCATGACCTGAGCCGAAGTCAGATGCTTAACCGACTGAGCCCCCCAGGTACCCCAAGAATATGCTTGGGCTGGAAGACAGAATAGTATGAGCTCAAAACTGAGGTTGTGTGTTTGTCTCTGTTGGGGAGAACATTTATTTGATCCTGAATCATCACCGTGGATGTCTGTTCCTCCCAAAGGGAATTCGGAAGCCAAAGGTTTACCAGGCATCACCCGGGGACTTCTCCCTGCTCTCCCCACCCCCTATCTTCACGGTTGGTTCATTTCCATCAGAAACAAGCCAAGTGGAAAATGCCTTCCCTTCCGTTGCCTTCACCGGAGATGTGTCACGACCCGAGGCTGACATTTCCAGCTTGACTCAAGGATGTGGGGAAGAAAGGAAAGGATGAATCATTCTGTCCTGGGAGAGTGAGCTCTTGACTTCGGATCTGACCATGGGAGACAGAGGAAGTGGACGTTTGCTGAGACCCGAGACATCCCCTCTGAGCAAATTCAATCCTTCAATCCTTCTCGGGGAAAAACCACCACGCAGGCAACAGCCACTAAAGTAAAGGAAAGGATGGGGTGCCTGGGGGGGCTCAGTTGGTTAACCATCTGACTTTAGCTCAGGTCATGATCTCACAGTTCATGAGTTTGAGCCCTGCATCGGGCTCTGTGCTGATGGCTCAGACCCTGGAGTCTGCTTCCGATTCTGTGTCTCCCTCTCTCTCTCCTCCTCCCCGGCTCACGCTCTGTCTCTCTCTTAAAAATAAATAAACGTTAAAAAAATTACAAAATGAAGCAAAGCACGGACTTTACAGCACGAACTCAGTAAACGACGTTCTAAGTGACAAACACAGATAAGGGGAAAGGGTTAGGTTTTCCGGGAGACGTGACTTTTATAGCAGCTTTGAAACTGCACATCCGGGGGGGGGGCACTCTGTTCTGGACCACCCACCCCTTGCACGTGTCTGTCACTGGGGTGCAGAAAAGAGGTCGGACCCAAATACCTTGTCTTCAGTCTCTAAATTTGTGTGAACGCGGATATGGCACCAGCAACACTGACAGCTACAATTACCAGTTTTCCGCAGCCCCGGTGTCTTGCCTTATTTTTTGCTTCTTGGAAACAAGAAATAGGCGTGCATAAATTAACCCGAGGAGAGATCGCAACCCATAATTAGGCACGTTCGCTGTGAAAAGTATGGGGTTGGTAGCATGAGTCACAGAATATCCAATTTTCTCTTGATCGCGCACGGAAAATACATCGCATTTGAGTTCCTCTTCTGTGAGTCATAATGACAACCAAACCTACCAAGAAATAAATAGATGAAAAACAACACCAACAAACAAAAAAACGAAACAAAAACAAAAACAAAAACACCCCGGAACCGAAACAGCAGGTGTGAGCCACAGCATGCACCTGAAATTCCTAAAATGAGCCTCACGTCGTCACGTGCATTATTTTTGTGATGTAGTGACCGACGCTATTGGAATGTTCCTGCAAATTGAAAGTCGTTTGCTGCGGTTTCTAAATAGAATTTTTAATGATTCTTCTGAGGCGCTCACAAATTCTGTGGACGGATTTCTCCCGGCCCCAAGCTCTGAATCATATCAGTAGCTCAAGGGACCCTAGAAGGCTTCAGAGAACCTACTTGAGAATTAATTCTCTGTGCTCGAGCATTTTTTATGCAGAGGCGGGTCGTTCCAAATTTCGTCACGGAAATTTGGAATTTTTCTAAAATTTGGCGCATAAATTTTTTCTAAATTTTCTAAATTTTTCTAAATTTTTCTAAATTTTGGTAGTGCAAGCTTTGTTTTGTTTTTTCCCCCTGGAATTCTCCCTTTCATTCTGCATTTGAGATGTATTTGCTTAGACCACTGCAAATCCCACTGGTTTTCATCAGTAGTGAACCAGTTTAAAGTCACTTTTGGGTACGTGCACATTTATCTTTCTTTCTCTTGTCCTTTCCAGTGGTTTATGTGAAACAAAATATTCGCCCCAGAAAACGAAGTCTCTGCTACGTGGCACACGCTCCTGAAAAATATTGAGAACCTCTTGTGGCACACACAGCGTTCTAACAGGTGCACTCAGAAACAATGGATGCCATAAGTGAGATCTTTCAGCTGGTGGGGCGCATCGGTGGGCAGACACAGAAAATACATACACGCGCGTGTGTACGAAATACGCGTGTCACTGCATGTGCGATGAAAGTCAAACAGGATGAAGAATTAAAAGTGATAAAGAGCCCAGGACAAGGCGACATGTGAACATAGACCAGGGAGAGCAGAAGTAGTCAGTGAAGCTTATTTGTGGGCATTATAAGTTCCAGCAGAGGGAACAGTCAGTGCAAAGGCCCTGAGGGAGATTGCAATCCCTGAACAGCAAGGGGGTCCATGTGTCTGAAATGCACAGGACAATATAAATGCTGGTGGAATTGGAGGTCAGGCAGGTGGACTGGGTCCATACCACCCAGGCCCCTGTAGGCTTTGGGAACAAGCCTGGATTTTATGTTAAAAAAAAATATTTTCTTGCTTCCTGAGATTTACGTTTCTCTTTATAAATTTCTCAGTCTAGTGCTTCATTCATTATATAAAAACTAAATTCATTCCAAAAAGGTCAGTCCCCCTCTGCTTCCAATGAGAGTAACTTTTGTCATATCCCCAAAGTTTTGAAATGGTGATCGACTTATTGTCTTGTGTTGATTTCCTTTTTTTCCATTACCCAAAGCCATTTATTTAATTTTATTATTATTATTTTTTTAAGTTTACTTATTTATTCTGACAGAGAGACAGAGAGAGTGAGTAGGGGAGGGGCACAGAGAGAAGGAGAGAGAGAGGATCCCAAGAAGGGCCCACACTGTCAATGCAGAGTGCGATGCGGGGCTCGAACTCATGAGCTGTGACATCGTGACCTGAGCCAAAAGCAAGAGTCAGACACTGAACTGGCTGAGCCACCCAGGCGTCCTTCCCCAAACCCACTTAAAAGAGAGTTTTAAAATTCCAGTCCCTTGGTAGTTTTGTTTGTTAATATCTTGTGTTCAAATTCTAACTTCATGACATTATGGCTAAAACACTGTTTGGGTTAATGCTGTTTTCCTTTTGAGCTAACATAGGGCTTAAAAAACCTTAATGTGTATTTTACGGATGTGGGTTTGATTATGCAGCCATTAGATTTTCCTTCTACTATGTAATTTATACCCGTAATATCCTTATTCTCTCCTTGTCTTCTTAAATCTGTCATGGGTAAGTGTCTTAATGTGGGTTCTATTTCTGGCCACAGGGGAGATTAGGTGATTCAACCCAACACGTCGGCTGAAACAAATTGAAGGTGCTAGATGAGTCTGTCCGTAAAACGTTTTATTGAAAGCACCACAGGGGCGCCTGGGTGGCTCAGTCGGTTAAGCGTCCAACTTCGGCTCAGGTCACGAATTTGTGGTTTGTGAGTTCGAGCCCCGCGTGCTTCCTTGCTATCCCATCAGTGTGGTGATGCTTTTTAAAATTTTTAATGTTTATTTAGTTTTCAGAGAGAGGTCGGGGGGGGGGGGTGGGGGGGAGGGCAGAGAGAGCAGGAGACACAGAATCCGAAGCAGGCTCCAGGCTCTAAGCTGTCAGCACAGAGCCCGAACTGGTCAAAATTCAAAGTGAATGCTATTCTTGAAATGTCCTCTCACATTTCCTGGGCGAGAGGACAAAGGTTTTTATGTCCTTGTCCAGGCGGGGAAACTCCTCGGACATCTTTCCTGCACATAGATGCAATTCTTTTTAAAAAAAAATTTTTTTTTCAACGTTTATTTATTTTTGGGACAGAGAGAGACAGAGCATGAACGGGGGAGGGGCAGAGAGAGGGAGACACAGAATCGGAAACAGGCTCCAGGCTCTGAGCCATCAGCCCAGAGCCCGACGCGGGGCTCGAACTCACGGACCGCGAGATCGTGACCTGGCTGAAGTCGGACGCCCAACCGACTGCACCACCCAGGCGCCCCCATAGATGCAATTCTGAAGGTATATATCAGCAGTTTTCAAAGGGAAACTTGGCGGGGGGGGGAGGGGGAACCTTGAGTCAAAAGTATTTTCATAATAATATCGAGATGTGATTTATCCTTTTTGCTCTCTTATGAGCGTCCAGCAGACTTTTGTTATTTATTGGAGAAGCATAGTGGGGGTAACACAGCAGATTGAAAGCAACTATATTCTACTGGGCATTAAAGACATTTGCCAAAATGTAAAAGAATGCTATCTTTGTCACTAATAGTATCACATGAGTGAGACTGGAATACTTACATCATTTATGTCATATTATGCACGAATAGAATATATTCATCGTATAAGACTAAAATATTCTTAATACACTAAGAATATAAGAGAGTCATCATATAGTAAGAACACATTATTTGTGTTAACATGTAACTGCTTTATGATCATTGCTTTTTAAAAAAGAATTTAAAGTTTATTTATTTATTTATTTATTTATTTATTTATTTTTAAATGAGCAGATACTTTTTAAAATTTTTTAATGTTGATTTATTTTTGACAGAGAGAGAGAGAGAGAGAGCGAGCATGAGAGGGGGAGGGGCAGACAGAGAGGGAGACACAGAATGCGAAGTAGGCTCCAGGCTCTGAGCCATCAGCCCAGAGCCCTATGCGGGGCTCGAACTCACGGACCGCGAGATCGTGACCTGGCTGAAGTCGGACGCTTAACTGACTGAGCCACCCAGGCGCCCCTAGCCTTTTGTTTTTTATTTTATTTTTATTTTTTTTTTTAATTTTTTTTTTCAACGTTTATTTATTTTTGGGACAGAGAGAGACAGAGCATGAACGGGGGAGGGGCAGAGAGAGAGGGAGACACAGAATCGGAAACAGGCTCCAGGCTCCGAGCCATCAGCACAGAGCCCGACGCGGGGCTCGAACTCACGGACCGCGAGATCGTGACCTGAGCCGAAGTCGGACGCTTAACCGACGGCGCCACCCAGGCAGGCCCCTCTAGTCCACTCTTATACTGAGTCAGTGTCTCTTCAACCCCTTAGTGTTAGGACCCCTTTACATACTAAGTAATGATTGAGGGAACCCGAATTTTGTCTATGTGATTTATACTAATCATAGTGAGAATAAAACTGAGAAGATTGGGGTACTCCTGGCTGGCTCAGTCAGGAGAGCACGCGACTCTTCAGATCGGGATCGTAAGCTTGAGCCCCATGTTGGATGTGGAGATTACTTTAAAATAAAATCTTTTTTAAAAAGGTGAGAAGATTGTTACATATCTATTGACTGACGTGTTTTAAAGCAATTATCAGGGGCACCTGGGTGGCTCAGTCAGTTAAGCGTCCGACTTCAGCTTAGGTCATGATCTCATGGTTCGTGGGTTTGAGCCCAAGTCGGGCTCTGTGCTGGCAGCTCGGAGCCTGGAGCTTGCTTCGGATTCTGTGTCTCCCTCTTTCTCTGTCCCTCCCCCACTCATGCTGTCTCTCTCTCTCTCTCTCTCTCTCTCTCAAAAATGAATAAACATTGATGGGGTGCCTGAGTGGCTCAGTTGGTTGGGCGTCCGACTTCGGCTCAGGTCATGATCTCTTGGTTTGTGAGTTCGAGCCCTGCGTTGGGCTCTGTGCTGACAGCTCAAGCCTGGAGCTGGCTTCAGATTCTGTGTTTCCCCCTCTCTGCCCCTCCCCCACTCATGCTCTGTCTCTGTGTCAAAAGTAAATAAACATTAAAAAAATTTTTTTAAATAGGGGGGACAAGAGACAAACATGAACTCCACATCTAGGAGTCTGTGGAAGAGAAGCCATGACACTAAGCTAGTGAGGCAAAGGGAGGTTCCTGAGAATTTCTAACTGTCCATCTGCCCTCTTGCAGATTAGTGGCAGAAATTCACACTACCTACCCAGTACTCCTCTCCCCAAATCCCATGCTCTGGATTTAGTTTAAAATGTTCCTGAATTGATAGTGTCCTTAGGCACAGTGACAAAATTTGAAACATCAAATACACAATAACTTCCATAGGAAAGGGCCCTAATCATTCAGAATGAATGACATCATTATATCATACATTCAGCCTGAGCTTCAATCTCTATGGGGTTGAAGCAAATAAAATATCTTCTCTGGAGGAATATTCTTTCTTCCTAGACACAAGGAGCGTGAGTGGTTCAAATGTAAAGATGACTAAATCCATAAGCACTTATGTCACTGGGACATGGAACAAACACAGGAACAAAGACTTCAGAGGTCTGAATGACCAGATACAGATGGCAGTGTCACCAACCCAAAGAAAGAAAAGCAAGCTTGATTGGAAAAAGACCAAATCGAGCTCCTAGAAATGAAAAAATACAAACAGTGATATTTGAACCTCAGTGGGTGGGGTTAAAAGTGGATAAGACATAACTGAAGAGAGAATTAGCGAATTGGAGGGCTCCACTATCCAGAAGCCAGCAAGGAGGGACGTAGAAATGAAACAGGGGAAAGAGATATGAAGAGGTGTGGAAGGTACAAAAAGAGCTGAGAAATGTTAGAAAGACAGGAGAGAGGAAACATCAAGAGACTTGAAGAGTTGATGGCTGAGAATCAACCATCCAGAATCCAGAATCCCAAGGGCAGCAACCCACATGTACAGGAAATAACATCAGTCCCAAGAAGAACACAAATACACACACACACACACACACACACGCCATATGAAATTTCAGGACAACAAAGACCAAAAAAAAAAAAAAAAAAAAAAAAACACCTATCTTAAAAGCAGCCAGAGAATAAAAGAAATTTACTTTCAAAGACTTGATGGTTAAGGCTTACAACAGACATTTATTAAGCAGTGGAAACCAGAAATATAAAAACGAAAATAAAAGAATTGATATAATGAAAGGAAACAGACCTCAGAGAAAATAGATTCCCAACGTGGAGGTGGAAATCAATACAGTTGCAAAAACAATACCCTAAGAACATTTTCATGAGTAGACCATCATCCCTAAGAACTTTTGCATGAGTAGACCATCATCCATAAGAACATTTTCATGAGCAGACCATCATCCCTAAGAACGTTTGCATGAGTGGATCATCATCCCTAAGAACATTTTCATGGGTGGACCATCATCCTTAAGAACATTTTCATGCACGGCCCATCAACCCTAAGAACATTTGCATGAGTGGACCATCATCCCTATGAACGTTTGCATGAGTAGACCATCATCCTTAAGAACATTTTCAGGAGCAGACCATTATCCCTAAGAACATTTTCATGAGCAGACCATCATCCCTAAGAACATTTGCATGAGTGGCTCATCATCCCTAAGAACGTTTTCATGGGTGGACCATCACAGAAAGAAAACATAAAGAATATGCATTAAGAAAACCATAATTAACCCGAGTTGGAAGCTGCAGAAATATAAGCAGTGAGGAAATCAGAAAATGGCAAACATATAAGCAAACCTATATAAACAGTGAATGCATAACACAGTAATACTCAGGTCTTGTGGGGGTGGAACATTGGGTGATAAAATGGTCTGAAATTAGCGCTAACCAAAGAAAACTTTCTACGGAAAAAGATTGAAAGTAATTTTTGGAGTGTGCAAACTTTATACAAGGGATGTCATGCTTCATATTATCTCATGTGTTAAGTGTTGATAAAATTGATATATCCTACCTGAGGGGTCACATAAAATGTGATCTTTTATGCCTGCATAGCCCCAACTTGATGCAGACTCTGCTGGGATACTTGTGGATTGAAATGTGGAGGGCGTCTATTTAATGGATATCATCTACACAGAAATAGAAATGCCAGCAGGAGCCATGCACTAAGGGGTCATCCCTCAGAACCTTGAATGGACAGGACACCCTGGTCACCAGTCATTCTGCTGTACCTGGCATGCACACACACACACACACACACACACACACACACAGAGATGAGACAGAGACAGAGACAGAGACTCAGGCAGAGTCAACTTTTCGTTGACCTAGAGATTGACTTGTTAAACCCAGCATATTTTATTTGCTTTCAGATTGACAGCAGGTTACCAATCAACGCCGAAAGTCACCAGATGGACACGTCACTGTATATGATAAAGGGGACATTTTGGTTTCAAAGAATGGGACTGTGGAAGTGAATGATAGGATCCTACCTGTCACATCAGAGAATTCTACATGACAGCTTCTTTCCTTAAGTCCTTCTTCTTGGGATGAAATGTTCTATTCTGAGTCCTCCCTCTGTTGGCTCACTCACTGGTTAGTTTATTAAAAGAATTAATAGCGACGAGAGAACAATATAACAGATCCACCCTTATATATGACATGCTTATAACTCAATTACTTTTTAAAAAAATCTACATTATGCTTTTTTTTTAACTTGGGAGATACAGTCTGAATATCTGTCCAACCTCAGTTTGTAACACCAACTGTATGCAACTCACATGGCCATCTGAGCAGGGAACACAAGAACCCTCATGTCACAATAGCAGGTGCTCAGACACGTGGAACCAAGTTCAAGTCTTGAGTCTCAGCATTTAACAAGGGGAAACTTTTGGGAGCAATTATGCACATTCCTTGAATCACTTTCAGTCACCCAGGATAATCGTCTCTGAAAAGATAAGAAATGTTCAACTTCCTTCTTTGGAAATTTAATTTTAAAGCACAATCGAGAACTTCTGTTGAACAAAGCATTTCTCAGCAGTATCTGAGAAATAGTATCTTTCCCATGGTGATTTTCACATGAATTCACATCGTCCTGTTTCATGTAAATGAATACCTTTCTGGTTAAATCATTGGGGAAGAATATGAACTGATGGAATCATACATAAAAGAGGAGGACTCCTGAATTGGATTTGCTTTCACTTCTTTGGACAATAATAGTTAAGTCACCACTACTTTGTATATTCAACCAATATTTACTGGATACTGACACCATGTCAGCCAAGAAGACCAGAAAGACAGGTAATATCTTTCTCTCTCACCTCCTGCCATTGGCCTGTGGTCCTTAGTGGATGCCCAGTGGTGCTCAAAAAAAGTTAGCAGTTGAATCACAATTCCACTCGTTACAAAATCCAGAGCAGAGGCTCTGGGAGAAGCATTCTGATATCTGCCTTAAACTGTGTTTATTCGGCACATTCCGGCCCCCAAAGAACTTCTCCCTCTCTACTTTATCCCAGGAAGACAGTGGTCTGACCGATGTTCCCCTTTGGGCTGTGGAGCATCCTCAGTGGCCTGGCAACAACGAAAAGCGATGATAGAACCTCCTTGTGAGACAGCGTCTAAGTGGCCTGTTGACAAATTGGTCTGGTCTGAGCATCCTAACTGATTTTCAGTGCAGTTTCAGTTCCTTGGGAATAAATTAATGAAAACTGAACGGAATGTTGTCTTTTTTCTCTCCTTTAACTTCCCTTCAACAAGTATTGGTTTTTCTCTGCGGGAACTTAGTGTCCTGAACAAGTGTAGGCACAAAAATCTTCACTTTGCTACCTCGCCCTTCGGGGAGAACTAGCAGGAGTGAGGATGAGCCATCTCTGGTTATGGCCATCTGGATACTAAAATACTCGCTTGGCTCCATCAACTAATTTTGAAACAGTGGCTTTAGATGCGTGGCGTGCATCTGTGAGAGTGAACTTAGATATAAATCAAGAAGGGATCCAAAAAACCTATTTTCCAAGGGAAACTACACTGGGGAAGAGTTGGAGGATAAAATGAAAAACAATGCTATTTACTTAGATCAGACACGGTTGTATCCGACTGGACTGAAGGCACAAGTCTTATGGCACAGCTTATGCCATACCTGAGTCCCATGGGGGAACCACAGAAAATCAAGGGTGCCAAATTAGACATTTACTTCTGACCGTTTGTGGCTGATGGTTGCATTTTGGCCCCATTTCGTGAGACCTGGTTGTGTGTTCTCAGCAAAAGTTAGAGCTTGAGATCCAAACCTTAGTGAATCTGGGAGGACAGCCTACCTAACTGTTGTGACTCAACCAGGCCTGCCTATGACCCCACAGGTTCAAATAATGTTCAAGGAGGTCAATGTCATCAGGCTTCCAAGATGAAGTGGCAAAGTGTCCAGGTGGATGGGGCCTGGTGAGGGAAAGCCACGCAGGGAAACCTTGGAAATTGAGATAGGGAAACTTTGTTATTGGATAAGCCATCCATCCATCCATCCATCCATCCATCCATCCATCCATCTATCCATTCAGTCATCTCTGCTTCCATCCACCCATCCATCCATCTATGCATCCACCCACTCATCCATCCACCTACTTAGTCATCCATCCACCTATCTATCCAACCATCCACCTATCCAACTATCAACCCATTTATACATCCTCCCATTCATCTAGCCATCTAGCATCCAACCATCCATCCATCCATCCATCCATTCAATCATCTCTGCTTCCATCCATCCATCCATCCATCCATCCATCCATCCATCCACCCACTCAGTCATCCATCCAAATATCTATCCAACCATCCACCTATCCAACTATCAACCCATTTACACATCCTCCCATTCATCTAGCCAGCTAGCATCCAACCATCTATCCATCCATCCATCATCCATCATCCATTACCTCATGCTTGCATGGCATGCATCCTTTCATCCATCTGTTTAACATGCACGCACGATAGGTGAAGAAATTCTCAGCCTTGAGGACACAAGGCATAAAGACATGGTCCAGTGAACAGAACTCTGGGCTCACAATCATGATTGGGGCTCCAGGAAGAAAGAACTTGGACACAGTGGGAAGGGAGAGAATCTTGGGCTCAGTAATTCAGATGCAGCAATCCCTTACTTTACAAGAATAATTGACCACAAAGGGCACCGTGGATTATGATGTAGGGCCCACGTCAACATCCAGTAATCAGCACCAAGGTGCTCCCTAATCGGGTAGCCTAGTGACAGAAGGAACATAATTCTACTCTGTCCACAAAGGTGCTGCTACCAGAAGGGGTTTCTCTGTGGTCAGGTTTAAAGCTCCTTTGCTCAAGTCCAGATTGATCTAGGAACTGACATGGAAATAAGCTTCTTAGTGGAGATGCTGGAAGAGGGGAGTGAAGGACTCTCTGGATGAAGCCAAGGGCAGGAATGAGGAAAATAAAATCCATGAGCAGAAGCTAAAGAGAAGGTGCAGAGGGGAGAAGAATCTGGAGTGGAGGCTGGAACAGAGGCAGAATTTTCACTGGTGAAGGGCACAAAAGAATATTTAATGTGGGGGAAATACCATAAACATGGGGCAACAGTTATTCATGAGGGTTTGTTTGCAGGACAACATAGAATCTAGGGCAGCTGCAAGAAACATGGCGGTCATGGAGGATAGATGGTCTGGGGCAACTTGAATATAGGAGGAGGTGGACAGGTGACCTTGGACTTTGTATTGTTGGCACTAAGACAGCGGTGCAAGCATGGGAAGTAGAAGGTCACTCTTCTGCATCACTGGGATTCCAGCGGAGAAGAGCACGGAAGCTGGGAAACCAGTTAGGGCACGATTGTAATTGAGATTTGGAAAGAACTGCTCACAGTAGGAGGATGACGACAGAGAAAGAAAGGTGCAAGAGAGATTTTGAAAAGTGAGGTAGGTGCAAGGATGCGAAATAGAATGAACTGATAGAAGATGTGGGCAACAGGGGGGGCGTGTCAATGGTATAATTAAAAGTGTTGTGTGAACAAGAGAGGGAAGTTTTACTGACAAAATGAGGCATCTGTGAAGATATGTTTGTGGGAAATTCAGATTTTTAAAGGAAAGTGACCCCTTCACAATTCAGCTTCACAGACTGATAAAACCCTTGCGGTTGGGCTGCAGAAAGCAGTCAACTATTTTTGACCAGCTTAGTTTTAATTTAGTTAAAAAGCAAAAATAATTTTTTTAAAGTTTCTCTTGGGGTGCCTGGGTGGCTCACTCGGTTCAGTGTCCGACTTTGGCTCAGGTCATGATCTCACGGTTCATGGGTTCGAGCCCCGCGTTGGGCTCTGTGCTGACAGCTCAGAGCCTGCTTTGGATTCTGTGTCTCCTTCTCTCTCTGCCCCTCCCCTGCTCATGCTCTCTCTCTCTGTCTCTGTCTGTCTCTCTCTCTGTCTCAAAAATAAAAGAAAATAAATAATCAATAAATAATAAATAAAAAGTATCTCTCTAATACAATGTCCAAAAGCATGAGGCAGACCCAACCAGCAGAGGAAGCCAGGGACTTCAGCAAAAACGTAGGTACCATTAGACTCAGAAAGCTGACTCAGGGCACCTGGGCTTTCTTTGCCCGTATGTGGTTGTGTGGAAAGGAATGAGAAAGGTGAGTAGGTTTCTATAGACTTCAACAGTCTGCATAGGCTGAGAAAAAGAGAGAAACAGCTCCTTCAGTCTGTTCAGGATCGTGTTTCAGATGGGGGCGTCCTCCCACCAAGAACTTGATAGTCCAAGAAATAAGTCTGCCTGAGATTTAAAACTGAGAGGGGCTCCTGGGTGGCTGAGTCAGTTAAGGGTCCCACTCTTGGTTTCAGCTCAGGTCATGATATCATGTGAATTCAAGCCCCACAGCGGATTCTATGCTGACAGCACAGAGCCTGCTTGGGATTCTCTCTCCCTCTCTCTCTGCCCCTCTTCTGCACACTCTGTCAAAATAAATAAACTTGAAAAAAGAAACAACAGCAAGAATCCACACTCACATCTCACCAAATGGATGCGACCAACCATCTGTTGAATGCCATCTGAGAGCCTGTCTATAACTGTTTAATTGAAGACTTGGGGGACACCCAACATTCCAATTAAGACGACCTGGCTCTGATCTCCCGGAGGCAGGCAGAAATGTGGCTGGGATGTAATACATGGGAATCCAGTTAATGACGCTATTCTGGGTATACAGAATGGCTGTGTTAATTAGAAGAGAAACAATCAGCCTCCATCACGATTGCCCAGAATGTTCAGTGGAACAATGAAATCTTCACATGATGGATGTTAATAAGCTGTATATACAACTGCATAGCCTCACAGTTTCAAGTTTTTATGTATATAATATAAAATGCATTATTATAAGAAAACATACTAGTGTATGAATCATGTAGATACATATATCTGTGTGTCGTATATATCTGTATGTGTGCGTAGGATGTATTTCTAGAGCTGAGTAGGCTGAGCGTATTAACATGTGGGGTCAAACGGTCAACAAGTGTCTATACTGAGTAGCATCTCATAGCTCTAAAAGACTAATGCCCACCGTGAGCTTCTAAGGAAAGGAGGTCCAACAAGAAATGTCTCTTTGCTATTTGTACATGGAGTCTTCTGATATCCGCCGGCCACCTTTCTGATTCAGTGTTCTGTGGGATGTAGTTTGGGACAATCTGGCATATAACACAGAAGGGTGACTGTCCCTTGGCCACGCCCATCTGTCCCTGACTGTAGGGTACACACGTGGGCCAAAAGATGCCCAGTCTTGTGGCAGAGCCTGTCCTGTTACCCAGCCAAGTCCCCTTTCTGTTCCCCCCATGGGGATGGGAGGTGAAGGCATCCCCTGGTTACTACAACTCGGCTCACTGTTTGCTCCCTCTTGAAATGTGTGTGGCCAGGACATGGGTCCAGCCCACATAATGGTGTTTGCCTTGTTCTTCCTCCTGTTCATACAATCCTATTGGATGGAACAGAAACAGGACGATAAGAGCTCAGAGCAGCCATCTTGACCCATGAGGTAAGCCTTGATTGGAAGCCACATATCACAAGTAGAATAACAAAAAGGGGGGGGGTGCCTGGGTGGCTCAGTCGGTTAAGCGTCCGACTTCAGCCAGGTCACGATCTCGCGGTCCGTGAGTTCGAGCCCCGCGTCGGGCTCTGGGCTGGTGGCTCAGAGCCTGGAGCCTGTTTCCGATTCTGTGTCTCCCTCTCTCTCTGCCCCTCCCCCGTTCATGCTCTGTCTCTCTCTGTCTCAAAAATAAATAAAGGTTAAAAAAAATAAAAAAAAAACATTATTATTAGAATAACAAAAAGGGGCTTGGGACCCTGACTGAAGAAGTAACACACTGGCCCTGAATTTCGGGAAAGGGAAGAAAAGTATTATCTTGTGAAAGCCACCATTATTGTGGGTTTTCTACATTCACAGCCATAGTTATCATCAACAAGTCCAAGTGTCTATCCTTGCTTGGTGGTAAGTATGACCCCATAGCAGGAATAGAACTTTCTGACTCTGTGTTAGTTATGATACTCAGTCCACTCAGCTTCTATAGACAGCAGCTTCTCTTCTGGTCCTACCTTAGCTCCCTATGCAGATCCCGCTATCTGCACAGAGGGATGCCACCCTAGCCTGATCAGAAGCATATCTTTTACACCAAATCGAAGAGTAACACATGGTTTAGGAGGTGATCCGTTGTAAGCTGAGATGCCATGAACTGAGTCCCAGAGTAGTCCTACCAACCCCAGCCTGAGCCTCACAAAACTGAGGGCCAGATGCTGGTTTCTGATGAGTTCACTCAGGTAAATGCCACCTTATGTGGGTTTCTTGGCTGGGAAACACCACAGATGTCATGATATTGGATTGCTCCTTGGGCTGAGGTGGTGACGATGGTGATGGTGATGATGGTGATGATGGTGATGATGGTGATGGTGATGATGGTAGTGGTGGTGATGGTGATGATGGTGATGGTGATGATGGTGATGATGGTGATGATGGTGATGGTGATGATGGTGATGATGGTGATGATGGTGATGGTGATGATGGTGATGATGGTGATGGTGATGATGGTAGTGGTGGTGATGGTGATGATGGTGATGGTGATGATGGTGATGATGGTGATGGTGATGATGGTGATGATGGTGATGATGGTGATGGTGATGATGGTGATGATGGTGATGGTGATGATGGTAGTGGTGGTGATGCTGATAAATGAGCACATACTACTTCGTATTGACTTTGAGGTGACAATTTCAAACCAAGTTGGAATTTATAAAAAAAAAATATATAGGAAGGTCTTAAGAAGAGTCTGAGGCTAGAGGTACAACTTTGAGTCATGTGCATGGTGGAATTAGAGAATAAAGACTCTGTAACCAAATCCATTCTGCGAGATGAAAATTTCCATCATGTCGGAGTTGATAACTCCTGCGACCTTAGCAAGGGTCCGACTTGGCCGTGAGTCACATGTGTTCATTCACTTAGTCTTCACAAAAATCCTATGAGTTGGGTGCTGTGAGTACCCCAATCTATAGATATATACATGAAGCCAAGGGTATAAAAACATGCCCAAGGTCACAAAGATGGTCTGGGGAGATCTGAACACAAATCCCAACAATCCCAGGATATGAACACAAGGATATCACGTGCATAGTCCACACTATTCACGTGGCTGAGAAGAAGGGGAAGAACTCAAGTCTGGAGGAATCGTGGCCCTTGGGGAAAGACAAGAGAAAGAGCAGGATGGAGATACCAAGAGAACATGAGGCAGAGAAGAAGGTGGTCCCGATGATGAACCAGTCATGGCTGCCCAGACTGGGAGCTGACAGAGGACAGGGAAGCGAATGGACACCATGTGCAAGAGACATGTAGCTGATACCAGCAGGAAGCACCTCATATGAGCATTTGCACTTGCAAGCTTGTGCGTAGAAGCCATCCAGGGGAAGTTGCAAGAAACTGAGTTGAGGTTGGGGTGGCAGCCATGGGGCTGGCAAAGAAAAGGGTACCATTTTCAGTGGACCGCGTCTCGCAACTGGACCTGTGGTTTTGGTTTAGAGATTAAGAAGAAATTGTCTCGTTAGAATGATGAGGTCACGGCATGAATTTCCAAGGGACGTCTTAATTTTCTGGGTGTTGTGTTGTTTTGAAAGAGTTAGACCCTTTCTTCCAGCTGTATCTTGAGTTCAATCCTATGAACGGAGCCACGGACTTTACCACAAGAGCCCACGCACACGAGCTTCTTGCCAAAAAAAAAAAAAAAAGAAATAAATGAGTGGCAGGTGGAATAGCTGTGAGCTGCCAAAAATCTAACAAACAGCCCACTGTCAATTACTTGTCATGGGTTTCTTGGTGCTTTGCAAAGGCTTATTTTAGCTTTTGGGAAAATCTACTTATCCCAAAATAAACGCCTGCAGTGGGCTGCTGTAGGAGAAATAGAGCCACATCGTTCAATGGAAGGCTGTGCAGGGGAATGAGGCTGGGTTAGTACGCCTTCTAAATTACTTTACAAAATACCAAAGGAGCTAAGCTACCGGGACCCTTCACAATGAAGAGTATGCAGCACACTCTTGGTCTTAGAAACTGCAAAAAGAATTAGGTTTGTAAACTGTGTCACGCGCAGAATTGGAGGGTCCTCCTTGAGCATTAGGAATTGTGTTGCACCAACCCTATATACCCATGGACTTGCCCGATTCCAGCAACGGACGGTTGTATGCCATTGGATGTGAGATATTTGTTCTTTTTTCTCTTGTAGTTTATTTCTCAGCATTGGGGAGTCCATCCAGCACGAAATGGAATTGGTGAGGTGAACGTGTATAAGCACTGAACCTTTCCGGTTTTGGTCCTGGTTTGAGATTTTCTTTTTCAAGATCTAGATGCAAACACTCAAATGACAACCTTGGAGGTAGACGTTTCATGAGCTCATGTCCCAGCTAGAAATGCATATTTTATGCCAGCCATGCCTTCAGTGATACTTTTTTAATCATTTTGCAAAAACACCTGAAACTCTATCATCTATTTCCAAAACTGATACATGGCCCATAAGACTCATGGAGACCCAGTTCTATGACAATTTTTTTTCTTCCTCATCCCATAGAAGCACACAGCTGTCTACCCTCTCAGGGTGCCCTGTTATATAGACATTTCTTTTCCTGAGCACATTCTAGCCATTTTCCCCAAGTCTTGCAGCCCCCGTGAAAATGTCTACCCTCCCCCTTTCCACTTCTAAACTCTGAATCTCATGGACACAATACTAAAGGTGTATATCAGTCCATCTTGACCCATTTTTGTCATGACAGAATTAGATGATGATACACCTGCTGGGGTCACTAGTCACTTGGAGACAGACTAATCCCCTGGTGTAAGCCACTAATCTCCCAAAGCCAGCCTGGACAGTCTCTCCATTGATTATGATAGACGGATTTTGATGACTCATTCAAACCCCAGCAAAACAAGTCAGTATCTATGCGTGAGGATATTTCATAGTCTATTTTCCAGCATCCTGAAAACAGGAAAACTACAGAACATTTCTGTGGACATATGGTTGCCTCCTCTTTTCCAACACCCAAGGTATTTCTCAAGAAACAGAGAGTTTAGAATGTTCTACAATGTTCTAAATGGGCATCCCAACCTGAGCCATCTGAGAGAGTCCTATAAGTTTCCATCTAAATATAAATGGGAAAGTTTGGTGACTCATTTCTCAAATTCTTTTTTATTTGTGTGTTTAGGTGTCTCTCCTCTCCCCATCACTGGGTGGCAGAGGAAAGCCTTTGTAGCTGGATGAAATGAAGCCTTCCCACAGCAACCAGAAAACATCAGACTCACTCAGCATCATCTGGTAACCCCATGAAAAGGTTATCAATAGCCATCAGCCAGAGTTCAGCTGTTGGGCGTGGTTGAAGGGACTAAGGATGCCAGGCTTCACACAGCCAAGTCCTATCAAGGAACCAGGGTGGGAGGTGAAGGAGGCAGACGTACCCAATCTGCCAGGAGACCACGGAGGAGGTTGAAAATTAACCTTGGACCATGCACAGAAAGAATTCATTGCTTCTGACCGCTACACTGCCACCACGAGCAGAAGATCATTATCAGGGAGGACACATCATGCTCTGTGAAACGAATTCATTCCCTCCGTGCACGTGGGTTTATTTATCACTTTCAACGTGTGAGGAAGGTGATGTGAGAAGTCTTAAGACATCCTCTTTCCCAAGGCATCCACATGTGTGAATGAATAATAAAGTATCTGGGGAAACAGAACATGTGTATGATGTCTACCACAGAAGTATAAGGGGGACTGGCATTTCAAATGGCAGGGTGGTTCTTGGGGAGTAGTGCTCAGGAGAGCCCTTAAATGGGGGAAACAGTCGTGTTCAAGTTTGTTTAAGTTTCCTGCAGCGGGTAGCACAAATTTCCGCAAACTGGGTACACAACAAAAATGTATTCTGTGTGGAGGACAGAAGTCCAAAATCAAGATGTTGGCTGCATTGGTTCCTTCTGAGGGTTGTGAGGGAAAATCTCTCCCAGCTTTCGTGGCTGCCATACTTGGCATTTCTGGGCTTGTAGATGCATTATTCCAACTCCCGCCTCTGTCTTCAGCTGGTCTTGTTGTCTACATTTCTCTCCCATCTGCTATAAGGACATGAGTCATTGGCTTTGAGTCTACCCTACGTCTTGGGATTCTTACCTTAATAGCATCTGCTGCAAAGACCCTTTTGTAATTAAGGCCACAATCCTCAGGTACCAGGGGTTAGGATGTAGGACACATCTTTGGGGGGACGGCGATTGAGCCCACTACAGACCTTGAGCAGTGTAGTGATACAGGAGAAAGAGAAAACAGCATGGAGATCCGTAAACTCATGAGCCTTCTCATCTCCCCATGAAGGAGTGCCCCGTGGCATCCTGGGCATCCATGAACTATGCAGAAGCTCTTGTCTATGTCAACAAGTCATAGACTCTTATGACTTGAAGTATGTCCAAGACTTTTGAGTATGTTCGTCATTGGAGTAGGACCAAACTTTGAAAACCTAGACCGATTAGCATTGATAGTATCCCCATGTGCAATGATTCATTAGCAACTTCAAGAATGTGACTCTTTTTTCGAACTATGGGAGAATAGGCTACCTGGGAAATGCTCAGGACAGATCACTGGGAGGTCCAACTAAGAGGTTCAGCGAAGAGTTGACATGCTTTTGGACTCTTGACGGTGTTGTCTGTGTGTGTGTGTGTGTGTGTGTGTGTGTCTCATTTACTTCTCTCCTGATCGAATGGGTCCTTCCCGTTCTCTTCTTCTCCTTTTTCTCCTCATTCTAAATCAGTCTTAACAACAGCCTCAGTAAGAGCTCAAGGATGCTTAATCCACCTTTTCCACCCTGGTTCAGAGCTTCTTGAGTGTCTGACGAAGTGGCCTGACACGGATTCTTTTTTTCTTCTCAGCTCTGAGTAGGTAGAGGTGAAAGCATTCATCCCACGCCCGGACAGGAATCTAACCGTGATGGAGTGGATCCCCATTCGCTGCACACGTAGACGCCTGTCGCGAAGCTAGCTCGACTTTCAGGAAATGACGCTCATCTGCACAACGAAACTTCTGTTGAAGAGTTCCGGGCGGGGGAATATGATGGAGGTGTCCTTGAACAGGACTTGGCAGCCACCCTGGGTGCGGACAAGTGGGAGCTCAGAGATGCCAAGCTTGGAGGTGATGAATTGCTTCCATCACCCGGCGGAATTTCTGACTCCCCAAATCCAAATACCCCACATTACGCAATCCTACTGTCTCCGTTGGCTTTGTCCCCAAGAATGAGCTGTTCTGGGCGGGGAAGCACACAGCAATGCAGGATGCTTTTGCGCCTATCTCTTTCTCTGTGAGTTGTGGATATTTCTGTCTCAGTTTGCCTGTTGGCTTCACTCCCTCGTCCTGGTGCGTCTACAGAATGGTGCACAAGACAGCAGAGACAAGACCCAGACACGTCTTGGTCCCTCTATTGGGTTCCTACAGTTAAACTGATGATATCACCTTCCTATGTGTTCAACCAGCACCTAGAGCATGAAGTCCATCCTGTTCCCTTAGTTATTGGACTGGCTCTTAACTTTACGTCCTGGTGCAAGTCAACCACGGTTATGGCCACGAAACCTCTGGGTGGGTGTGACATCACCACGAAACCCCCAAACCCTGCCCATTGAGAGGTGGCTGGTGCATCATTAGGCAAGATGCCTCATGAGTAGGGTAAGAGCCTTTCTGAGGTCATCAACTGAGAATAAACAGTACCCGAGCCATGTTGCTGACAAAGAGTTGATAGCTCACCTGATAGCTGGATACATATAATTTTTTTTATTTATTTAATTATAGTTCAGAGGTAATTTCTAAACAGTGGGGCTGCATTGCCTGTAGAGGCTCCAGGGGAGGGACCTCTCTGCCTCTCCCAGCTTCCGGGGCTCTAGGCATCCCTGGGCTCATGGCCACGTCCTTCCCGTCTCTGCCTCTGTCTTTATGTGGCTTCTCCTCTGTGTCTGTCTCCTCTTCTGTCCCTTATAAGGACACCTGTCATTGGATTCACGACCACCCTGACCCAGGATGAGCCCATCTCAGCTCCTTCACTTAATTCCATCTGGAAAGTCCTTGTTCTCATTTAGGGTCACTTATTCACATGTTTTAAGGGTTTGGACCTGATATGTTGGGGGACTGATATTCAGGCCACCACACCTGGTAGAGAAGGTCTCCTTGGGGCTGGGCCACTCATTCCTGCCGGGCACCACTGGGCCGGCTCAGGAATCTGAGCTCTGTTTCCTCTGTAGCACAGACTCACATGCTAGATAAAGCGCCTCATATCCTTAACAACCAGGAAAGGCTCACTGGAGCTCTGTTCCCTTAAGACTTCTCAGTGGAAAACAGGCATTTCTGGGCGTAAAACCAGCAGAAGGGGAATTTCCATGGTTTTGCCCATTTTGTGGTTCTAGTCGTCTTTCCAGATAGCCGGAAAGCAAGGCACGCAGGGTTGTAGTTCATGCCAAGATTTACAGAAGGGAAAGGTTTCCAAAAGACTAATTTAAAAGGTGAGAACCAAATTAGGAAAGATGCCCTTTCTTCCCCCGCAGAGAGCAGCAAGGACTTGGTAATGAACCTGACGGTGTAATTTGGGATTTTGGAAGTATTGTCAAAAGGGTCAGGAAGAATGGAAATGTATCTGGTCGCAATCCGTGAGTGACGCAGGTAACTGTCAGCACATGCCATTTTGTGCTTTCCAGTAATTAGAAACAGGTGCTTCTTGTGCACGAGTAAAGCCATATGTGTGTGCTGGGCTGTTTCCCAAAAGGATGGGTGAGGGAATAGAGCTTCTCTTTCTTTAAAAAAAATTTTTTTAATGTTTATTTATTCTTGAGAGAGAGAGAGAGAGAGAGAGAGAGAACATGAGTGGTAGTAGGGGACGGAGAGAAGGAGACACAGAATCTGAAGCAGGTTCCAGGATGTGAGCTGTCAGCACAGAGCCCAACGTGGGGCTCAAACTCATGGACAGCGAGATCATGACCTGAGCTGAAGTCAGATGCTCAGCCGACTGAGCCACCCAGGTGCCCATAGAGCTTCTTTTTCAAAGCTCAAGTCCATGAAGTCCATGGAAGACAGCATGTTCCACACCATGGTATTTGTAGAGCCC
This sequence comes from Leopardus geoffroyi, assembly GCF_018350155.1. Classification (NCBI taxonomy): domain Eukaryota; kingdom Metazoa; phylum Chordata; class Mammalia; order Carnivora; family Felidae; genus Leopardus; species Leopardus geoffroyi. Next base: position 1,219,444 of record NC_059343.1, read on the forward strand.
CTCCCCCTCCCCCCTAACATCTCCTTGAAAGAATTTAGGGATTGCGTAAGTGTCCTTTAACATGGCAAGGCTCCCATAATAACCTATTTCCTGGCTTCTGTATTTCCGATGCTTTGACATCCTGGTGCCTAGCTGACCTTAGAGGGACGGCCCCTCCAAGAGCTGACCAGTTCCTTGGGAACTGTGAGTAACCAGCTGTCTCTTTCCCCCATCTTTATTGAGATACAATCGACGAATAAAACTTGTACATATTTAAGGTGTATGGCTTGGTGTTTTGATAGACGTACCCATTGTGAAATGGCCACACGCAAGCCGGTGAACATATATCCGTCATCCTGCAGAGGTACACAGATTTCCATGTTTGTTTGTGGAGATCTGGCGTCACGGGGAAGTTCAACCATACAATACAGTATTGTTAATACAGTCACTTTGCTGTAAATGCCACCCACCAACTACCTTCTCCATGGCCCTTTCAGATCTGGTGGCCGTCCTACACCTGAACGATAGGAAAGCCCGTGTTTCAAAATGGTTCCCTGCCCTGAAATTTCTGCCCAAAGCGTTGCGAGGTTGTGGTTGAAGTAGACGTTCTCCTGTCATCTGCCGTCAAGAGTCATCTCGGGGGCCCGTGTGCTCCAAGCAGCGGCAGACATCACTCCTTGTCAACCACATGGAGCCACAGAACTCTTTTTGGCTTTCATCAGAAAGTTCACATATCCCCGCGTGGTTGCAATATACCACGGCCTTCTTACAATGAGGATGTACCACGTGCCCAAAAAGCTACTATCCATTTTGTTGTCATTTGCGATGTATTTGTGTTTTTATCTGGAAAATATTGATGATGCATTTATAGTTGGCACATACTATTTATAAGTGTTTTCCGTTTATGGGCAGCTTATGGTGCTACAGTCTCTTGTAGTGATTCATTCGCCTTTACCCTGTTCACTTCTCCCCACCATAGACCTTACCTGTCCCACTGAAGACCTTGCCTCTGCATATTGTCCCGTCACCACCACCTCCTTAACCTATGCTAGGAATGTTACTTGCTACACCACACACAGGTTTTAAAAAATCTGACGGCCTCCACGCTGAGGGTTGGGACTGGAATATACAGGAAACCTTTCCATGCAGGGCTGGTCTGGAAATTTGCCCTCTGTGATTGCAGGGGACCATGCAGCCAAAGAGCAAATGAGTACCTTCCCGTACTGGTAATTACCACCTGGCCAAGGCGTTGGTTTGGGGCTGTGGTCCCTCCCTCATGCCTTGTACTCAGGAGGGTGGTGAAATACCTCAACAGCTATAATTCTTAGGCAGGTGTTGAAATGCCTCACTGAGTACAATTAGGAGATGCTGATTAAATGCAGGACGCCGAGGGGCGCCTGGGTGGCGCAGTCGGTTAAGCGTCCGACTTCAGCCAGGTCACGATCTCGCGGTCCGTGAGTTCGAGCCCCGTGTCGGGCTCTGGGCTGATGGCTCAGAGCCTGGAGCCTGTTTCCGATTCTGTGTCTCCCTCTCTCTCTGCCCCTCCCCCGTTCATGCTCTGTCTCTCTCTGTCCCAAAAATAAATAAACGTTAAAAAAAATTAAAAAAAAAAAAAAATAAAATAAATGCAGGACGCCGAGGGGAAAGTGAAAGAAATAAGATATGCCTTGAGGAACCTGGTTTCCTTGGAGAGACTCACCAAGTATTATGGGCTGAATTACATCTCCTAAAATTCCTATGTTGAAGCCCTAATCCCCAGTGGTTCAGAATGTCAGTAATCGGCTATCTCTTTGTATTTAGAGGTGGGGTATTTATTTATTTATTTAATACAGCTTTTTTTAAAAAAATTTTTTTAACATTTATTTATTTTTGAGACAGAGACAGAGCATGAACGGGGGAGGGGCAGAGAGAGAGGGAGACACAGAATCGGAAACAGGCTCCAGGCTCTGAGCCATCAGCCCAGAGCCCGACGTGGGGCTCGAACTCACGGACCGCGAGATCGTGACCTGAGTTGAAGTCGGACGCTTAACTGACTGAGCCACCCAGGCGCCCCAAGAGGTGGGGTCTTTAAAGAGGCGATCAGGATAGGAGGTCCCGGGTGGCTCAGTCAGTAGAGCCTTTGACTCTTGGTTTCGGCTCGAGTCACGATCTCGTGGTTTCATGGGTTCGAGCCCCACATTGGGCTCTGTGCTGACATCGTGGAGCCTGCTTGGGATCCTCTCTCTCTCCCTCTTTCTCTGCCCCTCCCCCACTCACGCTGTCTCTGTTTCTTTCAAGATAAATAAACTTAAAAGAAAGAGGGGATTAATGTAACATGAGGTCATATGGGTGGGCCCGAACCCAATAGAACTGTCCCTATAAGAAGAGCAGATCAGGACACAGACACACATGCAGGGACGACCACGTGAGGACACAGGCAGAAGACAGGATCTACATACCAAGCAGAGAGGCCTCATGAAAACCCAGCCTCGGCCCCGCCTGGATCTCAGACTCCCAGGCTCTAGGACCGTGAGAAATAAACGTCTCCTGTTTAAGCTGCCCATCTGCGGTAATTTGTCGTGGCAGCTCGAGCAGACTAATTCAGAAGGCAAGCGGAGGAGGGGGAGGGTGCCAGATGGGTGTCCAGGCAGAGGAAATGTCATTTGCATCATGATTAGAAATTTCCATAGTGTGCAAACCTTAAGCCCTCCCTTCCTTATTTGTTCCTTTGTGGGCTCTACAGACCCATCCTGAGAAGGAGCCCACAGTTGGTTATAATGGGAAAGATGAAGAACTCTACGTTCATTGCCTGCATGGCACCAAGATGGGTCAGGTCTCTTCTCCTTTTTCCTGTTGTTTGTTTGGCCTCCAGGTGGCCGTAACCCTGGGAGAGGCCTCCGGGCTCCAGCCTGGGTTGGGGAAGCCGATGGACCCGGGTGGGTCTCCCGCTCAGAGGAAAGTGGCAACAGAAGGGGGCCTCCCTTTGGCTGCAGGCCAGGCTCCCACAGACCACTCAAACATAAAAGGCAAAAGCCACTGGCAGGCTGGGGACACGGGGCAATGGGGAGTGGCTGTGTAATGGGTCCTGAGTTCCAGTTTTGCAAAATGAAAAGAGTTTTGGAGACAGATGGTAGGGATGGCTACAGAAGCATGCGAACGTACTTAATGCCACAGAAATGTACACTTAAAATTGGTTAGGGTGGAAAATTTTGTGTTATGTTATTTTGCAACAATTTACAAAAACAATAAAAAGAACCATTTGAAAAAAGTCATCCGGGGCACCTGGGTGGCTCAGTCGGTTCAGCGTCCGACTTTGGCTCAGGTCATGATCATGGGTTTGAGCCCTGCACCGGGCTCTGTGCTGATGGCTCGGAGCCTGGAGCCTACTTTGGATTCTGTGTCTCCCTGTTTCTCTGCCCCTCCCCTGCTTGCTCTCTGCCTCTCTCTCTCTCTCTCAAAAATGAATAAACGTTAACAAAAAGTCATCGAAAGGTTCCAAATCACAATGGCCACAGAAAGGCATTGAAGGTGTCTCCAAGGCTGTCTACAGAAATACCTGCTTTCCCCTCAGAGCTGGTATTGTTTCTTGAATCCACTGAGTATGTGCCCAGACGTCACAAAGCTAAGACCAACCATTGATGCATATATAATCCCGTGTCGAGCAAAGGTCTATGCTATGCAAACGTACAATACTGGTTTCCATTGGGCGCCATATTGCAGTGTGACCTTCCAGGGAGGTATCGCACCCAGCAAATGATGAAACTGGTAGCGTATTGAGAAAGTAACTCGTCCAGCTTGTGTTTTCTGGGTGGTAAGGCAGAGCTCATGCATATGGAGTGTGTTGAAGGTTGCCTTCACTTTACAAAAATAAATGGTGTTTTCCAAAGAATCCCTGCGTATAAATGTTTTGCTGAGTGTGGCGTGCCTTTTTCTCTTGGACCTTCACGGTGGCAGGATGAAGTAGGCATTACCACCCGCATTTTACAAGTGGCTGACCTCTTATTCAAACTCAGGAATGTTGTTCAATTGCTCAGCAGAGCTCTGTGGCTGGGCTACAGGGAGAATTAAATTGGACTTTGAGTCTAAACAGTGAATGAAGGGTACATCTCCTCTGCTGCTTTCCTCAAAGTGTCTGTCACCTGAGGGCTGCTTGGTGGCTTTAGGAAATGAGCGTTTGATGCACTTGTTAAGGACAGAGGGAGCTGTGGGAGGTCAGGGTCCCTTTAGGCAGAGTCTGCCTTGCTGTCCCGATCCATTCTTAATGAATGCAGGTGTTAGAGCTCAGACAGCACGAGCCCCAGGCAGCGGATCAAGCCGCCATACCCCTGATGCGCTGCTGTGTGCACAGAACTTCTGCACACATTCTGTGTCTTTGGCTGCTGCCTCAGATTAAAGGTAGCACTGCCCGCCACATGATTTTTGAATATAGAACAGGTAAAATATTTCTACCTGATGCTTTCCAGCTCATGAGGCATGGTAGCTGTTTCTACCGGGATTTTTTCTTGGGTTTATCCTCCATGATGCTGCATATCTGAGCTGGTCATGGGTAACTTAGGACTCTCCATCTGCTGGCTCGCATGGTGGAGATTGTGATGGTGTAGACGGTGCTGGTGGTGGTGATCTTGATGAAGCTGTTGACTATGGCGATGATGATGGTGGTGGTGGTGGTGACGGTGATGATGATGATGGTGAGGGTGATGGCTACCAACAAATTTGGGTCCGTTACTCCATGTCTGCTTCTCACAGAGCAAAGTTCTGCATCCTTAATTTCATGGAAGTTCGTCTTCTCAATAAGATCGAACTTGACCATCTATTTAATTCTGTAAATAGCACCTGACTTGTAGCACGCATGACCCTTCACCTCTGACCTATTTGCTTTTTTCCCTACAATCTTACCACTTTCTTTATGGATTATTACCACATAATAATATGTTGTCATTATGCTCATTGGTCACTATCCCAAGCAGGGATATAAGCAGAATGAGAGTGAGGCCCTTTGGTTGTTTTATTCCCAAGTAGCCCATAATAGGTGCTCAGCAAACTCCCATAAGGTGGTAATGTTACAGCTCCCACTGAACAGAGAAGGCAATAAAATAATAAAGAAGTGACGATAGTGAAAGAGAATGTAAGACGTGGAACCCAAGCCTTCCATTATCTGTGAGCTCTTGACCACATCTTTCTCTGAAGCTTACTGAGTAAAAATCAGTGGTTATTACGGTTTGGGGATTAATGCACTTTCCACACAGATTTTAGAGTTACCTACATACCAGAAGCCCCACCACTACATGGTATTCTCTAGACTTTTTAAATTTTTTTTTTAATGTTTATTAATTTTTGAGATAGACACAGACTGTGAGTGGGGGGAGGGGCAGAGAAAGAGAGAGAGGGGGAGACACAGAATTCAAAGCAGGTTCCAGGCTCTGAGCTGTCAGCACAGAGCCCGACGTGGGGCTCAAATCCACGAACCGTGAGATCATTTCCTGAGCTGAAGTCAGATGCTTAACCGATGGAGCCACCCAGGTGCCCCAGCATTCCCTAGACCCTTGAAACAGGAGTGAGTTTCAATGGTGCCTTAGGGCAGCTAATCAGATGTCGTTCCATGAGATTTGGACACAGTGGAAACCATGTCTCTACCGCAACCATGGAGGCGTTTCATTTTCCAGGCCAAGAAAAAAGCCAATAAACGTTTGAAAAGATGTCAATATCGCTACTCATCAGGAAAACGTAAATAAAACCCACAATGAGACACTGCTTCACACACACACAGCAGCATGGTTATGATTTAAAAAAAAAGAGAGTGGGAGAGAGCCAAAGCATAAGAGACTCTTAAAAACTGGGAACAAACTGAGGGTTGATGGGGGGGTGGGAGGGAGGGGAGGGTGGGTGATGGGTATTGAGGAGGGCACCTTTTGGGATGAGCACCGGGTGTTGTATGGAAACCAATCTGACAATAAATTTCATATTAAAAATAAAATAAAAAATAAATAAATAAAAATAAAAAGACATATAACCACATGTGTTGGTGAGGACAGACAAGAACAAGAATCTTCATATTAGGAAATATTCACATTAGGAAAAAAAGTGTACTCGTTTCTTAAAAAGTTGAACGCATTATTATCATATGACTTAGCAATTCCACTGCTGCGTGATATTGCAAAAAACACCTGTACACAGATATTTACGGCAGGATTACTCACACTAACCAAAAAGTAGACAAGACCCAAATGTCCATCAATGGATGGACAGATAAACAAATATGCTATACTCACACAACGGAATATTATTCAGCCATAAGAAGGGAACAGAACACAGATATGTGCTATCATGTGGATGAATTTTAAAAGTGCCATGCTGGGGCGCCTGGGGGGCTCAGTCGGTTGAACGTCCAACTTCAGCTCACGTCATGATCTCGCGGTCTGTGAGTTCGGGCTCTGTGCTGACAGCTCAGAGTCTGGAGCCTGCTTCGGACTCTGTGTCTCCCTCTCTCTCTCCCCCTTGTCTGTCATGCTCTGTCTCTCTCTTTCTCAAAAATAAATAGACATTAAAAAAAAAAACTAAAAAAAAAAGGGGGCGTGCTAATTGGTGGGGCCCCTGGTCAGCCCCGTCGGTAGGGCACATGACTGTTCATCTTGGAGTTGGGAGTTTGAGACCCAAGTTGGGTGTAGACATTGCTTAAAAATCACAGCTTAAAAATTATGCTAATGGGACATTACACTAATTGAAAAATATTATGCTAATTCACATGCTAATGGATAATCACAGTAAAAATATATGTCCTATAGTAAATTTCTTCCACCGTATTCTAGCTCAAATGGACTCAGTTCTAATTAGCTCTGCCCTGTATGCTTTTTCAGTCTCCATAATGTGCCGCCATGAAGGTTCAGGGTTTGGACAAAACAGCATTCTCAGAAAGTGTTCCGCCCTATGAACAAATTTCCCCTCTGAAGCCCGGACACAGGGTTAAAGGACACTGAACTAAGTAAGTGGGCAAACATCTAAGATGCTGTTCCTTTCGTTTGTGAAATGTAAACGTATGAGCCATTATTTATGGTGTTTCAAATAAAATTACCATCTCCCCACAAGAATAAGAAATTTATTTATCTAAGGAAACCAAGGGCGGGGGACGGTAAACAATTTCAGTGGATTTTAGGCCTCCGTGAAGAGAGAGAAGGAGGCTATATTTCTGTTTGGAGGGATCTCGTTATTTGGTTTCATCACAGAAATGAAACCCCTCTCCTTGGAAACAGTCAGACGGGCAGAAAACTCCCCAGAGGTGCCTGGAGCTGTCAGCACATATAAAGCATCTCTGCTGTTTTCCCCCAGAAGCACTTTTGTTCGATGCATTTCCAGAAGTTTCTAAAAGCCTCCTGGCGAAATTAGACGCTGCCCTTCTTGAGACAGAACGTCACACGATTTTCTTGAAAATCCGTAATATTGGGTAACAACGAAACTCCTGGGGAACGAGCAGTAAGCCCGCCTTGATGTGGAGACAAGAATTGCTTCAGAAATTCTCCTTGTGATCACAACAGTGAGAAGACAGAGTTGTTTTTGTAAAAGCAAACAAAATACCCAGTCACGCGAAACCCAAGTCCCCAGGGATATTAGATACGTCTGGTGTCTGGCTGGAGAACATCGTTCAGTCCTGGGAGCGGAAAGCAGAAAAGGCTGATTAACAGGACGTTGCTCTATGTTGCGGTCAAGTGCAATCTCAGAAAGCAATGGATAGAAGCACAAATAAAGGTTAACCCAATGGTCCCAGCCTGTGGCTGGAGGCACAGAGTTCTCGTCTGAAGTGTGTGAAATCATCCTGCACACGTATACCGTTTCGCAAGTGTGTGAAAATTCCTCCCAAGTGAATAGAGAGATCGCTACGTCAGACATTTTACTGAACAGGGTAGCTTGGGTCATTCGTCAGTAGCTCCGTGGACATAACATTTTTGAGTCCCCACACCTGAAAATATTGGAATTGATGAGTGTATGCCAAAGGGAATGTGCCCATTTAGAAGACCGGTGACCTTCCCCTGTTGACATCGAGGACCTTTCCTTTGCTCTCAGACGCAACGAAATGGGGGACCAGGAGGAAAAAGCAAGGTCAGTTTTCGGAAACACCAATCTCATCCCGTTATTCCCTTATTTGAAAACAGGTTGGTTCCTCATCCTTCGGTAAAATAAATAAATAAAAATAATAAAATAGAAAAAGAAACCCACATCGGTTCCTCTCCATGGTCTGCAGGATGATTTCAATTTCCTGGTCCAGGATCCAGTCTGACCTTCTGTCTACGTCGAACCCAGTGTGGCCCACCAAGTGAATTATTGCATCGTTCAACCCTGTCGGGGCCCTGAGGCACAGGTGTTTTCCACTTTGCAGCAGGGCAACCTCCTCCCGTCCACCTGCCGGGTCAGTGGCAGAGCCTTTCTTCCCCCCCCTGCTTGGGGTTGGGGGGCAGAGTGGGAAAGGGGCAGCAGGCGGTGAGCTCTACTGGGAAGCAGACCTGGGAGCAGGGACTCAGCTAATAGATTAGTATGAGGAGGTCACCACCGGCGGCTGGATGTGGCCTGGGACCGGAGCTGCTGGAGCAGAATCCATCGTCACTGACCCCAAATGAGCTCAGGGCCCTGGGGAGCAGCACTGGCCTGGCCCGTGGCCCCCACATTGATCACTGCCAGCCTGTCATGGGCCTCCAAGCTTCCAGGGAAAATGCATTATCTCTTTGTAACTTCAACCCCGCTAATAAACGGAAAAATAAAAACTACCAAGTCCCCATCTTGAGGTCTGGAATGAGCAAAAAAAAAAAAAAAAAAAAAAAAAAAAAAGTAAGTCAGTAACATCCAAAGGCAAATGCATTTTTGTGTATGATGGGACTTCTGTCCGCATGGAGACTGGAAGGTCTGTGCATCCTGGTGGTAGGAGGCGCGGCGGCAGGGCTGCTGAGCGGAGAGCAGGGAGCCGGGGGTGGCGCTAGCTAGGGGACGCGGGATGCCCCCACCAGACGGGAGTGGGTGGCAGCTCGCTGGAGGCAGGTCCCTTATGCCCAGGGAACGTTCAGCTCTGAGTCTGCAAAGCTCAGCGATCCTAGCGGGTTGCAGGATAAGCATTTCTGCCCTACAGGAAGTGGGTGGGAACCACGGGATGCAAAGCCACACCCACCAAACGATGGCGCTGGGGCTTTTGCCAAGAAAGTTTTATTAGCGCAGAGTCAGGTGCACGCCTTTACACATGTCCGGGACTAACTTCTCTGAAAAACCAGCATACGTGAGTTGCACCAAAAATCTAAAATAGGTACTCTCTGGTCCTTTACACAGAGAGCTATCCAGCCTGTGAACTTCAGTATCAAAAAAAATAATAAAAATAAAATAAAATAATAATAATAATAATCATAAAATAAAATAAAATAAAATAAAAAATAAAATAGTGCCGCCTCAGTGGCTCAATCGGTTAGGCATGCAACTTGGGCTCAGGTCATAATTTCACGATTCACGAGTTTGAGCGCCTCCTCGGGCTCTGTGCGGACAGCTCAGAGCTTGCAGCCTGCTTCAGATTCTGTGTCTACCTCTCTCGTTCTGCCATTCACACTACCTCCCCCGCTCTCTCTCAAAAATGAATAAACACGATAAACATAACAAAAATAAAAATAGAGTGAAATAAAATAATAAAATTCTTCCAAAGTTATCTTTAAGGTAAATGCAAACCGATAGGTTCATAATACCTCATCCATGCTCTGTGGGGTTTTCAAAGATAAAACAAGAAAAAAGACACATTTTAAAAGATGAACGAAGGCATCCAAAACAGTCAGGCATATTTTTTTTGTGGTTGTTTTGGGGGAAATCTGCTTAAAAGCTGAACTTCATTATAGGCTCAGCGCTGACTCGCGATGGAAGTCATCGAATGGTGGGAAAGTGATGATACTGGGGCTCGGAACCTGGCGCCATCACCTAACCCTAACCCTAACCCTAACCCCTAACTGTAGCCCTAACCCCTAGCCCTACCCCTAACCCTATGGGAAACAGGCACGTGTGTTTTATCCCACATGTTGGAGCTCTCGCTGCCAGAGCAGGGCTGGAGCCAACGCAGCGGACGGATGCAAGACCAAACAGAGAAGTGTCAACGAGGACACTCAGCCCTGGCAGCAGTCTTGGTTCATCACCACCCAGCTGGAATGAACCTGGGGCCTCTTCATTTCCGGGCTGACGGACGGGCTGTATTTTAGAAAGCTGGAAAGAGGGTCCTTTCCGGATGTCTACGCTGTGCAAATGTGCCTTCACAGGGGCTCCCTGTGATTCCCTGCAACTCTCTGTTCCCCATACCCACTCACAACTGGGTGCACCATTCACACACACACGTGAGCATAAAACCATACATGAAGTGTGCACCCGCACACATACATTTGCTCGTGTAAACATGCATGCGTGCACACACGTGCATCTGCAAACATGCATGCATGCACACATGTGCATCTGTAAACATGCATGCATGCTTGCACACATGTGCATCTGTAAACATTCATGCATGCGTGCACACACCTGCATCTGTAAGCATGCATGCATGCACACATGTGCATATGTAAACAATCATGCATGTGCGCACACACCTGCATCTGTAAGCATGCATGAATGCGCGCACACATGTGCATCTGTAAACATGCATGCACGCACACACAGTGCAAATGTAAACATGCATCGTGCACACACGTGAATATGTAAACATGCATGTGCACACACATGTGAATATGTAAACATGCATGCGTGCACACACATGCGTATGTAAACATTAATGCATGCACACATGCATGTATAAACATGCATGCGTGCACACACGTGCATCTGTAAACATTCATGCATGCGTGCACACACCTGCATCTGTAAGCATGCATGCATGCACACATGTGCATCTGTAAACATTCATGCATGCGTGCACACACCTGCATCTGTAAGCATGCATGCATGCACACATGTGCATATGTAAACATTCATGCATGCGTGCACACACCTGCATCTGTAAGCATGCATGCATGCACACATGTGCATATGTAAACAATCATGCATGTGTGCACACACCTGCATCTGTAAGCATGCATGCATGCGCGCACACATGTGCATCTGTAAACATGCATGCACGCACACACAGTGCAAATGTAAACATGCATCGTGCACACACGTGAATATGTAAACATGCATGTGCACACACATGTGAATATGTAAACATGCATGCGTGCACACACATGCGTATGTAAACATTAATGCATGCACACATGCATGTATAAACATGCATGCGTGCACACACGTGCATCTGTAAACATTCATGCATGCGTGCACACACCTGCATCTGTAAGCATGCATGCATGCACACACGTGCATCTGTAAACATTCATGCATGCGTGCACACACCTGCATCTGTAAGCATGCATGCATGCACACATGTGCATCTGTAAACATTCATGCATGCGTGCACACACCTGCATCTGTAAGCATGCATGCATGCACACATGTAAACATGCATGCGTGCACACAGTGCAGTATGTACGTGCACACACATGCACATGTAAACATTAATGCATGCACACACGTGCGTGTATACACATGCATGTGTGCACACATGTGCACACGCAAACATTCATGCATGCACACACGTGTGTATGTAAACATTCATGCGCGGACACACGTGCATATGGAAACATTCATGCACACACGTGCATATGGAAACATTCATGCATGTGTGCACACACATGCATGTGTAAACATTCATGGACGCACACACGTGCACATGGAAACATTCATGCATGCACACATGTGCATGTAAATGCATGTGTATGTTTCTCTCACACATACATTTAACCATGCACAGTCTTGTGCACACTCATATATATATACATGCATGCACATATATGCATATAAATATATGTGTGCAGGAGTGCCTGGGTGGTCCAGTCGGTTAAGCGTCAGACTCTTGATATTGGCTCAAGTCATGATCTCACGGTTGGTGAGTTTGATCCCTGCATCAGGCTCTGTGCTGACAGTGCAGAGCCTGCTTCGGATTCTCTCTCTCCTTCTCTCTGTCCCTCTCCCACTCATGCTCTCTCTCTCTCTGTCTCTCAAAATAAACTAAAAAATTTTAATGTATATGTGCACACACATTCTCTCACACACATTTAAGCATGCACACTCGTTCGTACTCACACGTGCACACACTTTCCTATGCGCACACGCACATATGCACACATTCCTGCAAGCATGTGCACACACGCATGCACACACATTCATGCACGCAAGTGCACACACACGCACATGTGCATATTCTCCTGCATGCACGTGCACACACATCCTACACACACGTGCGTGCACATTCCTGCATGCACGTGCACATACACACGCGTGCACACACACTCCTGCACGCTCCCGTGTGAACCCTGAGGCATCTGCGATGTTGACAGTGTACATGAAACAACGTTGAGCTGTTTACGTTTGGATGGTCCCTCCCAATGCAGTGAATCTGCTACAAAACCCATCTTCCTGTTTGCAAGCCGATCCTCCCCTGCCAGGTCTGCTGTCAGGGGTAAGTTACCTCCGCCTTCTTAGGGCACTTCGTGAGGCAAAGAGCCTTCGGTCAACTTCACAAGGAGCCCTGGGATGCTCTGCCCTACCCCATGCTCTGCGGGAGACCGGGGCCTACGACCGGCTCTCTGGTGTGTAAGTCCTCCCTCCTGCTTGTCTCTGCAGAACCACCGAGGAGAAGAGGCTCGACGACAATGTGACAATGTCATCACCATGTCGACCACCTGCTCCCGTGGTTCTCATTACTCTGGGGCTTCGCAGAAGGAGACACCGAGGCAAAGTGTGGCTGCACATCTCTCCTGGGGTTGTGGGTGTGCAGCTGGGCAGCCCCACCCTTTACACTGCATGTGGACACAACTGTCTCTTGGACTTGGCCTCACGACTCTCCAGTAACATGAGTCTCCTTTGCTTCTGGAATCACAAAACCGATCCCTGCCTCAGGGCCTTTGCACATCCTGATGGATCACTCTGCCATCCCGGATATACATATGACCCACTCCCTCTCATCAGGGAGGTCTTGCTCAGATTAGATATCATCCCTTCTCTGACCCTGTATGAACTTTCTCTACCTACTTCTGTCCCTTGCCTGACTTCATATTTCTACCTTGGTGTTCATCATTCTCTGAGTTCATGTGTATTTCAAATTCAGACCTATATTTGTATGTATTTACATCTATCTATCTATCTATCCATCTATCCATATATCTTGTCTATCTATCTATCTATCTATCTATCCATCCATCCACCCACACATCATATCTATCTATCTATCTATCTATCTATCTATCTATCTATCTATCATCTATCTGTAATAGTGGTTAAAAACTGGGGGCGATTGTGCCCTCAAGTAACATTGTTGGTTGTCACATGGGAACAGGAAAATGGTGCTGCCATGTGGCGGGTGGAGACCAGAGATGGTGCTCAACAACCTTCAGTGCCCAGGACACCCCACATCAAAGTCACTCCCTTCCAGATGTCAGGAGTCCCCAGGGGAAGATGGTCTGGTCTGGCAGATGAAGGCATCTTAAGAAACTGAATCTTTTCTGCAAAATCAACAGAGTGGGAACATACCCCCCCCCCACCCCCCTCCCCGAAGTGTGCACTCTGGTGCAGAGTAGTCTCTGAATCAGCCCTTGGGTCTGAGAAGCTGTGGTTAGAATCTCCACGACCTCACAGTGAGTCTGGCCTCGGGGAAGGTGCTGTTCCCAGGCAAGCGGGGCCCCGTTGTGGCATCTTGTCCAGTAACCCTTCTCGCAGGACCCGGACCTTTTATAGAAATCCGGTATTGAAAAATTCATGTTGCAGACAGCGTCAGAATGCAAGACGTCTCTGCTCCCGCGCTTTGAGAAAGGAGGGTCCGGGAGGGATGATCCTCACGGGATGGTAAGGCGTGGCCACCATCAGGAGAATTGGCATTCTCTGTGTGCACGTGTCCCTGGAGGCCGGATCAGTCTCCTGTCACACACGACCCCACACTCAGGGGCTGAAAACAACACGCATGTGTGGTCCTGCCATTCTGGAGGCAGCAAGTCTGGACAACGGCTCTCGTGGGGCTAAAATCAAGCCTCCTGCGGGGCTGGGTCGCTCCAGAGGCTCAGGGGAGGATCCGTTTCCCTGCCTTTGTGAAGGTTCTAGAGGCGCGTTTTGTGTATTCCTGTGTTTTCCTGGTTCCTTCGTGCGAAACCATCAGGTTAGCCTTGTTAAACCTCCGTGTTTGACATCACGTTGCCTTCTGTCTATCTGACCTTCCCGCCTCCCTCTAGACCCATCCCCGTGCAGTCCTTGTACGGGTTATGTCTCTAACCTGTGATTTTCAGCAACTTGCACGCATGATTCTCCTACAGAGATACCGTGAGCCTGCATGAAGGTTTTTGTTTGTCTGTTTTTACGTGAGGGAGCTTGGCAAGCATTACGATGTCGACGGGACGTTCTATGGAGGCTGGAGGGGTCGGTCAATGCACAGTCAGGAAGGAGGTGAATTCAGGGAGTCTTGCTTTCGGCTCATGGTTTGTGAGGTTGAGCCCCATGTCAGGTGTAAGAGGGCGTTGTCTTTGCACAGGTGTGGAGGCAGCCTCAGAGGGGGGCACCTGGCTGGAGAGTGCATGCTCTCAGGTGGGGGTCCCCCCAGCATCCCAGACCCTCACAGCTCTGAGAATGTCACCCCGGGACACCTCTCCTCCCAAAAGCAAGCAGCAGTGGTCCTGAGCTCCTGTGGGTCTCAGGGACTGTTTTAAAAATTTATTTCTTCGTTTTCGGTCTGGAATGAAGTCGTAACTCACTTGGAATATTAATGGAGGCTTCAGCTCTGCTAATGTAAAATCTAGTGCACATAGCTTTAAATGTTTGCAACAGCACAGTATTTGGGGGGGGGGTGCTCGTGGTTCCCTAAAGGGAGCAATTCAACCCCCAGGGACACTTGGGGGCTGTCAAAAGGAAGGGGCTGCTACGCCATGTGATGGCTGGAGACCAGAGATGCTGTCCAACACCCTATGGTGCTCAGAACGCCCCACATCACAGTGACCCAGCCCCGGATGTCAGCCTAACAGATTCTGTATGTCTGTCTGCCATGTGTCTGTCTAGCTATGTATGTATGTATCTATCATTTATCCCTATGTCTATCTATCCATCTATTATTTACCTATCTATCTATCTATCTATCTATCATCTATCCATCTATCTATACACCCTTGTATCTACCTATCTATCCCTATATCTATCTATCCATCTATCTATCCCTGTATCTATCTACTATGTATTATCTATTTATCTATCTATCTACCTACCTATCTATCTATGTATCTGTCATCTATCCATCTATCTATACATCCTTATATCTATCTATCTATCCCTATATCTATCTATCCATCTATTATCTATCTATCTGTCATCTATCCCTCCTTATATCTATCTATCCATCTATTATCTATCTATCTGTGTCATCTATCCATCTATCTATCCATCCTTATATCTATCCATATTATCTATCTATCTATCTATCTATCTATCTATCTATCTACGTATGCATCCATCCATCATATCTGATGAGGTTTTTGGGGTGACAGTGTTGTTTGTGGGGTCTGGACCCAACAGCCAAGAAAGAATTCTTGACGTCTTTGGTGCAAAAAAAGGTGATTTTATTGAAGCTCGGGGGCAGGACCTGTGGACAGGAAGAGCTGCCCTGGGACCTTGAGGAGAGACTTAGTTATATAGTATGGGGCTGCGGGAGGTAAAGTCCAGGGGAAGTTTCCAGTGAGATTTTCATGTGCCAAAGAAGTCTCCCAGGATACTGGAGGCTTGGCCATTGTCAGGCTAAGGCGGTTTTTCCCTCTAGCAAAGCATTAGCATTAAGACAGTAGGGAGTTTCTGGAGAAACGTTTTACTCTGCCTGCCTCAAGGATTTGCCAAAGGGCTGCAGGTTAGAAGGAAATTGAGTTTTATCTGCCATTTCCTTCCGCCTTTGTTCCCCCCATCACTGTGGAAGGGAGGGTGATGTTGCGGTCCAGGAAATCGAGTCTATAGGTTTCTGGAGATTAGTCTATTGATAAGATTGCCTTTTTCTTATAATTTACTAAGACATTTGTAAATAGGTGGAGACACAGGTCCTGCAGGAGTATGATCTCTATTCGTTAACCATTTGTTTTCCCCCTTTCCTTTGTTCTTGGACAGCCATGAGTGCCTGAGGAATATCACGCATTCCACCTGGGGGGGGGGATGGGGGGTGTTTGCAACCTGTCAGCTTGGTTATACTCCCTCATCAATATCTATCTATCCATCCATTTATGCATCCATCACATTATCTGTCTATCTACTATCTATCTGTCTATCGATCTATCGATTCATCCATCCATCCATCCATCCATCATTATCTATCTATCTATCTATCCATCCATGAGGTATGGCAGTGCTTTGCAACCAGAGACAACTTTTTACTCCCCAGGGGACACTTGCTGATATCTAGCGACATTTTAAAAAGATGTTTACTTATTTTGAGAGAACGTGCGTGTGTAGGGGAGGGGCAGAGAGAATCCCAAGCAGGCTGCTTGCTGTCGGCCCAGAACCCCACGCACAGCTTGATCCCACGAACTGGAAGAGAAAATCACGGCCTGAGCTGAAATCAAGAGTTGGACACTCAACCGACTGAGCCACCCAGGTGCCCCTAGGGACAGTTTTGACTGTCACAACTGGGGGTTTGCTACTAGGATCTGCCGCGTGGAAACCAATACCTACAGTGGCCAGGATGTGCTGCCCCACAGGATAAAGCAACCCCAAATACCAAGCTTGCCTGGATGCAGGATATCGGAGACACCTGAGCATATGCAGCAATATCATCCCATAGAAATTATGCATGTATAAGTGTGTGTGTGTGTGTGTGTGTGTGTGTGTGTGTGTGAGATTCACCAATTTGTTTCAGGGATACATACACACATATACATATATCTACATATGCATGTGAACATATGCATATGCATGTGTCTATCTGTGAAACAAAGGTCTGAAGAATCCAAGGTCTGCCCACGTGGCTACACTTCCTGGCTCTGTCCCGCGGGCCTCCGGCTGGGGATTCACAAAGTCCTGATGTCCTCCCGTCCCTGCTGAGACACATCCACCAGACTTTTTGCACGAGGGCCGCCATTTGTTCTGGCCGACGGTGCTTTTGGTCGTTGCCGTCGGGGAACTATTTTGCATATGAAACCTCCCCACGAGCCATTTTTCCTAATACCCGAGGCACATACTGAAAGCAAATCCTGTGACTTCTGACAGCTTCCTGAGTTGTGTTCATCACCCAGGACCGTTTTTATAACTCCCTGCGACCGCCACCCATTTGCGCGGAGCGTCTGGGCTTCCTGGGTTCTTAGGCCAGTGACTGCCGTATTTCTCTCCTTGTCGGTGTTTATAAAAAGTGCCACGGAAAGGATTTCGAAGACGCGCAAAAATGATGAAACCTGTTTGTTCCCGTTTTGAAGGCTTTGCTCACATGGTCCCCTTTCCTTCAGAGATGCTGGAGGGAAGGTGGGAGACAAAAAAGCCAAGCAGCCTGCAGCCACTTGGATTCAGATCTACAGCCCCAGGGAGGAGAGGCCAAGCCAAGGGTTGAATAGGGACGGTCTGCTTTAACCAGGGCCCTTTCAGAGACTAGACTGCCCAGATATTTGCACCTTCTCAATAGGCAGCCTCAGTGTAAGGCAGACAGGTCTTTGAAGAGAGGAGGTGTGTGTTTTTCCCCCTGGGGCCTCGATTCTGCATGCGAAGGAGCATTTGACACATTGCAGGATTTTGTGTTTGAAAAGCAAGATAGGTAGCCGTCCAGGGTGTGTCGGGAGCTGTGTTCAAAGCATCCAGTCTGGAAACAGTGCTTGTATGGTCAGGTGGACGGAGACCAAGGGGGACCCTGCGGAACACCTTTGCCCTCTGTTTCTATGCGCGTTAATACGAGTGCACAGTTCAGAGGCATTTAGCACGTTCGCCACATCGTGCAGCCATCACGCCCATCTGGTTCCAGAACATTCTCATTCCCCCAAAAGGAGACCCCATGCTTTACCCCCTCCCCCAGCCCCTATAACCACTAATCTTTCTGTGTCTATGGATTTAAGTATGTTAAGACGTTTTTGAGGCTGGTTCTTGGTGTGTGTATTAGTATTTCCTTTTTCATGGGCAAATAATATTTCAGTGTAGGGATGTATGCTAATGCATTTTTCTTTTTGAACTACCATTCAGGCTCAACGTGGGGCTTGATCTCACGCCCCTGAGATCAAGCGTCTCATGCTCTGCCCACAGAGCCAGCCAGGCACCCACTAATTCTTTTTTATTATTTATTTATTTTTAAAAAGTGTACTTATTTTTTTAATATGAAATTTATTGTCAAATTGGTTTCCATACAACACCCAGTGCTCCCCCAACAGATGCCTTCCTCAATGCCTATCACCCACCCTCCCCTGCCCTCCCTCCCACCCCCCATCAACCCTCAGTTTATTGTCAGTTTTATTTTTTTTTTAATTTTTTTTTTCAACGTTTATTTATTTTTGGGACAGAGAGAGACAGAGCATGAACGGGGGAGGGGCAGAGAGAGTGGGAGACACAGAATCGGAAACAGGCTCCAGGCTCTGCGCCATCAGCCCAGAGCCCGACGCGGGGCTCGAACTCACGGACCGCGAGATCGTGACCTGGCTGAAGTCGGACGCTTCACCGACTGCGCCACCCAGGCGCCCCTATTGTCAGTTTTAAAGTCTCTTACGTTTTGGCTCCCTCCCTCTCTAACTTTTCTTTTTTTCCCCTCCCCCATGGGTTTCTGTTAAGTTTCTCAGGATCCACATAAGAGTGAAACCATATGGTATCTGTCTTTGTCTGTATGGCTTATTTCACTTAGCATCACACTCTCCAGTTCCATCCACGTTGCTACAAAGGGCCATATTTTATGAAAAGATGCTCAATGTCAGTCCTCATCAGGGAAATACAAATCAAAACCACACTGAGATATCATCTCAGGCCAGTCAGAGGGGCTAAAATGAATAAACCAGGAGGCTCTAGATGCTGGAGAGGATGTGGAGAAACGGGAACCCTCTTGTACTGTCGGTGGGAATGCAAATTGGTGCAGCCACTCTGGAAAACAGTGTGGAGGTTCCTCCAAAAATTAAAAATAGACCTACCCTATGACCCAGCAATAGCACTGTTAGGAATTGACCCAAGGGATACAGGAGTGCTGATGCATAGAGGTACTTGGACCCCAATGTTTATAGCACTACTTTCAACAATAGCCAAACTATGGAAAGAGCCTAAATGTCCATCAACTGACGAATGGATAAAGAAGATGTGGTTTATAGATACAATGGAATACGACTTGTCAATGAGAAAGAATGTGCTTATTTTGGGAGAGAAATAGAGCATGAACAGGGGAGGAGCAGAGAGAGGGACAAAGAGAGGATCTCAAGCAACCTCTGAGCTGTCAGCACAGAGCCCGATGCAGGACTCAAACTCACGAACCATGAGATCATGACCTGAGCCAAAGCTGAGAGCTGGAGGCTTAACCGACTGAGCCCCACAGGTGTCCCAGGAATGCATTTTTAATGCGCCCGCACTATCCTAAAATGAAATCATAGATACTTACCCCCATAGTCCAATTGAACGATAGCCACGTCATGTCCACATAATACAATTTAGAATAAAGCGACAGGCAGTGCTTGGAGACGATGAAGCAGGAAGATGCTTGCGTGTGGGATCCCCAGTGAAGGTGTCGGCCTCAAAACAGAGGCTGCCCCAGGCATGCTGTGTTCTCACTCAAATGCCAGAAGCTGCAACCTGAATTTCTGCACAAGTTGAACGATGCAACCAAGGGCAATCTTGGATTAATGCAGCGGTTGCTTGGCTGGAAAACGCAACGATGGCATTTATGTGTCAACAGAGCATTTGGTTCTAGACTCGGGTTAGTTACACAGAATGTTCACCTGCATCTGGGCCAGACGTTGAGAAGGCATGTGGGCGTGGGGACATTCTACATGAGGTGGCCCTGTCTTGTGCCTTACAACACGTCTACCATGCTGGCATCGTCCTGCTAAATGCGACGGGGAGATTTGTTTTTTTCAGGGTGCTCTTCTCTGTGTTTCCATGAACCGTGTGGAGAACGGCCAGAATGGAAAACCACCGGGCCATGGGGAAGGGAAGCCAACAACTCATCAGGTGTAGGTGACTTGGACCCAACTCACAACGGGGGCATTACTCACACAGTATTACTCACTTCTGCAGCCTGAATCCCCATGTACAGCCAACCTCTTGCGAGGGCAATGACCATAAAAAGACTCATTGAACAAAAGAGGACACTCTTTGCCCAAGTTATAGTAAATAGACATCTCCCAGTGTAAGTGTCGATCAAAGCACCGTGCCCTACACATTAAGTACATACTTAAGGTATACCTCAATGAAGTCAGAAGAATAAAATGAATACCCGCCCCCCCCCTAAAAAAAGGCCCTCGTAGTTACCACGCTCTGATTTTCTCTAGGATATTTTCCATGAAAACCCAGTTGGCCGCACTTAGCACCACGGTAGACCAGCTGTACCCCACGGTCTTCTTTGAAGGACAATGTAAGTGGGTCTCGGGTGACTTAGAGCAAACAAAGTTTTTAAGGCACTGCTGGACCCGTGACAGTAAAATTATTTTTAAATCTACACGTCTGGGAAAACTTAAACACACGCTTGAGTAACCCACGGGCTAAAGAGGAAAACAAGGAGACAGGGATGGCAGACCGTATCTGTGAGACATAAACCAAGTCAGAGGGAGAAATGAGGGACACAGAGGGCTAGACGTCCAGAAACCAAAAAATAAATGGCATTCGTCAAATCAGGAAGTCGGACGATACATCCCAGAAAGAAGGCCAAGAATTGTAAAGAGAAGCAAAGGAAGAAATTAGACAACTGGTGTAACCAAAAATGATAGATTAGCAACTAAACGCACACACTGGTAGAGCTCTATTCCTGAGCAGGAGAACGCACGTCATTGGTTCAGAATCTCAGAGCCACAGATTACTACACGCACACGTTCACGCACTGTCCCTTCAGGGCCCATGCTGGAAACCAGGAGGGACTTAAGTCTGGGTTTGTGTTTGTGCTTTTAAAGCTTTTGGTAAACAAGCAAAAAATGTAGACCCGATGCCTAGGATACCGGTATCCAGATGACAAAAAATACAGCTGCCACTACACTTCCTTGAACAACACGGCGTGAACTGTGCAGGTCCACTGAGATGCGGGTTTTTTTCAATGAATACAGCACAGTCCTGTAAATGTATTTTCTCTTCCTATGATTTTCTTTTTTTTTTAATTTTTTAAATTTTTTTAAATTTTTTTTTTTTCAACGTTTATTTATTTTTGGGACAGAGAGAGACAGAGCATGAACGGGGGAGGGGCAGAGAGAGAGGGAGACACAGAATCGGAAACAGGCTCCAGGCTCTGAGCCATCAGCCCAGAGCCCGACGCGGGGCTCGAACTCACGGACCGCGAGATCGTGACCTGGCTGAAGTCGGACGTTTAACCGACTGCGCCACCCAGGCGCCCCCCTATGATTTTCTTAATCGCACTTTATTTTCTGTAGCTGATCTCATTGTAAGAACACGGTATATAATACACAGAGCATTCAAAATGTGTGTTAGTTGACTATTTATGTTATCGGTCAGACTTCCGGTCCACAGTAGGCTCTTAGCAGTTAAGTTGTTGGGGGGTTAAGAGTTACATGTGGATTTTTGAGTGCACAGAGGCTGGGCAGCCCTAACCCCTTGTGGTTCAAGGGTCAAGTGTGATCTCTCCACTTGAATGGCAAATCAAATCCAGACTTTGGATGCAAAGGCACGGGTGGCATACATTTATTCCTGAACTTCCCTTAGGCAGACTGCATACATGGGTCTTGTCCTCTCAGCAAAGCTGGGTGCACACAGGGTGGGTGTCAGCATCATCATTCAGTAGACGATGCATCACAGAGACCCAAAGGCTTAATGATGGCACCCAATGCAAGACTTCATGCTTCCCAAAGCTCCGATCCAATGGAAATGAGCATGGAATGCCCTCCTTGACCCATAGGCCAATCCAAGAACCTTCCCCAATCCCGCCTCCCCACCTGGCCTTCCTTGGAGGGAGACCAGTGCACCTTCTCTGGTTGTGTTTCCTAATAGCCAAGACGAGAGGTGCCCATGCCACCTGTTCATGGTACAGACATCCTCAATATCCAGTTGGCATCTAGACAGAGCCTTTGTACTTCACGGACCAGCCTTTGGTCACTTGAGTGAGCTTGTGTTTCCTCAGAACCTGGCTTGTAGCAATGACTGACTGACTGACTGACTAAATGACTGAACAGATGAATGAACGATGGGGTCCCTCCCGCTGCTGAACCCAAACAGAGCTCATTGTTGCTGCACCGAGGGAAGAAAAGAACCTCTTTAACGAGAAGACAAACACACATCATGAGCCCAACTACCGAATCGAGTCTTGCCCGCGGATGGAAAGTCGTCACCCTGGAGCGTGCACGGAGACCTTGTCCACTCCCCTAACGTGAGCCACAGGCTCAAACCCAGGACCTCCAGTGCCTGCCAAGCCATGGATTCCGCTTTACTCACCCAGAGATCCGCACGATTTCTCCAGCTTCTGGGAAATGTCTCCGAGGAATTTTATGATCCGGTGTCGAGGGAACAAGCTACCTTCTCCAGAACTATGTGGTTGTTTTCTTCCCTCTCTCTCCCAGGGAGGAAAAGAAACATAAGGGCTGTCACGTAACAAGGAGGAGGAATCTGAGGCCAGGGTCCTACAACGTTCAAATTGTTTGTGAAGCGCGTCTTCTCAGCTTGGGGACTGTGGCATCTGTCAAATCCCGGCGTGTGTGTTATCTCAGCGGTGGAAGATGTCGGCTTGGCCAGGAGCCATCCTGAGCCTCGACTCGGAAAGTACCTTTGTGATCATGGACACGGTCGCTGGCATTTGTGTACAATGGCCTCAAGCTGCAATAGGTTCTCTGATGACATATAAATGCTCCAACGTTGGCACCTTCCAGAACTCAAGATTCTGTTTTGTGGTGCAAATTCCCGGCTGTTCAGAATACTAGATGAGCCACAGCTCGCTCTTGGTTTAATCAAGGAAGGGATTCTAGTTCTAAAAGACATTAGTCCGGAGTCTAGGGCTTTAGTGGGATATCTGAGCAGTCTGAGGGCGTGCCGATACCCAGGGCTGGAAGCTGTAATTCAAATATGCCTGGCTCAGGGGAGGGGGGGCGGTGCTTGAACTTGGCAGACCAAGAAGATGCCTTCAGAAGCTCTACAGAAATGCTGATTTATCCAGCGGAATTGCTCCTGGAATTCTGTTGAAATTGGAGATGACCAGCAATCCTTTTCAGAGGCTCCCCCAGTGGGCAACCAAAACCCACGAGCCTTAGTGGACCTTCAGAAACATCTTCAGCATCTTTGTTGAGAAGGAGGTCTCTGTAGGGTTTACCACCTTGGCCACGAAAACACAGAGAACTCACCCCGGGCATTTCACGTCTCCCAAACCAGAGCAAAGACATTCCTTTGCATTTTATTAAGTTCCCGTTAAGGGACGCTCCATTCCCGAAGGAGAACGCCTCATGGCGCCAGTCCATCCACCCTGAACATCCAAGCAGTGAACTATAAAGCACCTGTCCCCGTGTCCAGTGTGAACCCCACAATGGAGGAGCTGCGGGCTGTGGTTCCAAAGAATGCATGTGCCTGGAGTTGACATCGGGTTTGAGTCTTTGGTGAGATTCTGTCAACTGAGGGAATGGAGAGTGAGACGACCAGCCTGCGGTCACTGGTCTGGAAATGGCATCTGCAGTCCAGAGGCACACACACAGCGTCCTTTCTATTGCATTTCCAACGGCTAGTTTGTCGTCGTTAGAATTTGAGGACATCTTCAGACGGAGGACTGAGCCATCCTTGCCCGACTGGGGGTGAGGGTGAGCCCTAAAGTCAAGGATCCTGCCCAGTAGAGTGCGTGAGACATGCGGAAGCGTCGGGAACTGTATGAGGTCCTATCAATTTCCATCAGATTCTATCAGGTTCCAAATTCCTATCAATCGGTTGGTGGCTTAGAAGCATAGGAGTTCACCTTCCCCCAGCTCTGGAGACCCAGGCGGGGCAGGGCTCTTGAGATGCAGGCGGGGCAGGGTCACGTTCCCTCCAGAGGCTCCCGGGGAAGATCCTTCTTGCCTCTTCCACCTTCCGGGGGCTCCGGGAGTCCCTGTGTGTGGCCGCGTCTCTCCAATCTCTGCCCCCATCGTCGCATGACCTCTTCCTCATTTGTCATGAAATCTCTCTCCACTTATTTCAGAAGAGGAAAGTTGGGATCACGTTGGGTCTGCCTCGAGAAGCCAAGATGACCCGCTTGTCCTAATTCCCTCCCAAAGATGATCTTTCCGAGTAGCATCACATTCACAGGTTCTGGGAGGGTAGCACGTGCAGGTATCTTTTGAACCGGATTGTGCTTCACCTCCTAGAGAGACCGACTGGACATAACCCCAATGACCGTCCAGGTCTGCCTGACTTCCACTGCGTGTGCCGCCCCTCACGTCCCTGGTGGACAAGCTGCCTGTGCCTACGGATCCGCAAGGAACCAGAAGGAAATGTCCGGCTCAGCTGGGCTCTGATGAACTGTGCTCACCGCCCACGACTGGGCATCACATATTTTTATGACTCGTCTAGTTTCCTGGAGTAAGTATAAACCGGGTCCTGCAGATGTCTCTAGGAAGGGTGCCAATGGAAACCTTAACAGACATTCTGTTAGGGACACAACCCATGGGGACACAACCCATGGCAAGAGCTGTGCAGACCCCTCTCTTCCTCCCCATCCTACAGATCTCTACGGGGAGTGCCATCCCGGACCCTGTCCGCCCACCTGTTGTGTGGAATCCCTGACTGGCATTGGTCATATCCACATGACGATGGGCTGGAGCTCATGACAGCAGACCTACGGGCAGAAGGTGGCAGCCGGGGCCGGGTCACTGTCAAAGTGTGGAGTAGAACATGGGTTTCCACCTCAACCTGGACCCAACAGACTGAGGAAGGCTCATGTCTCTCTGTCTTGGGGACCCAGGAGTCCAAGCTGAGTGTCCAGAATAGTGGGTGCGTGGGAGAACAAAGGACTCACGGGACCCAGAAACCTCTGGAGACCCGACGCTTCATGCTCGTGTCAAAGTGCCTGTGTCACTTGGAACGTGTCTCCTCAAAGCTACTCCCTGCCGTGTGTCACTCAAGAAACATGGAACACTTGGGTTAGGCAGCATTTAATGGTTCCTGGCACTTGGGAGAAACTTGGCACACAATTTATGGCTCACGGCCACTTGGAGGCTACACTCAATATTTCTTCTGTTCCCCGATTTCCCACAAAGGCAGGACAGCGGACAGGAGACCGTTGGGGACAGAGCCCTGAAGGCAGCAGCTGTGGAAAAGGCAGACGCGGGGATCGGTCACAGACCTGCGTTTGCCGGGCCCGAGGCGAGGTCTTCCCAATGTGGCCGTTACTCCAAGAGGGTGTCTTGGGTCACGTCAGGGATGCCGGTCATCCGGCAACTTGTGGCCCACAGCTGTCTCTGGAGATCTCGGTCGTACGTGACCGTCAGAGACTTGGTCTCTTTCTCGTTGTAAAGGTAGCGGCCGCCGATTCCCTCCAGGTCCGGGGTGACCGCTGCATAGACGGAGGTCCAGGCTCCCTCATCTGGGGTCTGCGGGGACAGGGAAGAAGGCCAGGACGCGTCGGCTTTGGGAGCACAGCGCGCGGGATTCTCGGGGCCCCCACAGACGCGAGTTTCCAAGGGGGGTGGGGAGGGGTGGCAGCGTTCCTGGGCAACGGCCACCGCGTAGGGGGACAGCAAAGTGCAAAGAGAAGCTGGGAACGCAGACAAGACACGTGAGGGCTGAGCCCTGCGTCTGGCGCACCGCGGCAACGTCACAACGTGGGCACGGTCCGCGGGGCGGGGGACCCAAGAGGACCTCAGGACACTGCAAATGGTGGTGACCCCAGGACCCTCGGGGCTGTGATTCCGCACCCAGAAGCCAGCAGAACGTCCCCTGAGCTGCTTACGGCAGGCTGAACGCTTCGGGGGGCTTATGTTGCTTAATAAACTTACGGAAATCCGCCCGCCCCAGCCCCTCAACCCTTCTCACGGGCCCCGTCGGTCTACACAGCCGACCCCGGAACAACACGCGTCCGCTGCGAGGCGGATGCTTTTCGGGAAATGCCACAGTCTTGGAAATGCGTTTCCTCTGCCTGACGAGTCTCTGGACCGCATTCTCCTTCTCTGTCCTCCCCTGTCGTGAGAACACAGCGCAAAGCACACACGACGTACCCAACGCGGTCAACCTGTTCACGGGACCTGCGAGCCTGCTCGTCCAAGGGAGGCCTCCGGGCCTCACAAGGTGGACGTGCGTCTTCATCTGCACGGGGGTGGGCCTTCCCACGCACGCGCACACACTCCCACGTGCACACCCCCCCCACGGACACGCACACACTCCCACGCACGCGCACACACTCCCATGCACACACTCTCACGTGCACACCCCCCACAGATACGCACACACTCCCACAGACACGCACACACACTCCCATGCACACACTCCCACGTGCACACCCCCCCCCACGGACACGCACACACTCCCACGCACGCGCACACACTCCCACGTGCACACCCCCCCACAGATACGCACACACTCCCATAGACACGCACACACATTCCCATGCACACACTCTCACATGCACACACACACCCCCACGGACACGCACACACTCCCACGCACGCGCACCCCCCCCACAGATACGCACACACTCCCATAGACACGCACACACACTCCCATGCACACACTCTCACGTGCACACACCCCCCCCACGGACACGCACACACTCCCACGCACGCGCACACACTCCCACGTGCACAACCCCCCACGGACACGCAACACTCCCACGCACGCGCACACACTCCCACATGCACACCCCCCCCACGGACACGCACACACTCCCACGTGCACACCCCCCCACAGATACGCACACACTCCCATAGACACGCACACACACTCCCATGCACACACTCTCACGTGCACACACCCCCCCACGGACACGCACACACTCCCACGCACGCGCACCCCCCCCCCAGATACGCACACACTCCCATAGACACGCACACACACTCCCATGCACACACTCCCACGTGCACACCCCCCCACGGACACGCACACACTCCCACGCACGCGCACACACTCCCACGTGCACACCCCCCCACAGATACGCACACACTCCCATAGACACGCACACACACTCCCATGCACACACTCTCACGTGCACACACCCCCCCACGGACACGCACACACTCCCACGCACGCGCACCACCCCCACAGATACGCACACACTCCCATAGACACGCACACACACTCCCATGCACACACTCCCACGTGCACACCCCCCCACGGACACGCACACACTCCCACGCACGCGCACACACTCCCACGTGCACAACCCCCCACGGACACGCACACACTCCCACGCACGCGCACACACTCCCACGCACGCGCACCCCCCCTACAGTTACGCACACACTCCCATAGACACGCACACACACTCCCATGCACACACTCTCACGTGCACACACCCCCCCACGGACACGCACACACTCCCACGCACGCGCACCCCCCCACAGATACGCACACACTCCCATAGACATGCACACACACTCCCATGCACACACTCTCACGTGCACACACCCCCTCACGGACACGCATACACTCCCATGCACACGCACACACTCCCACGTGCACAACCCCCCACGGACACGCACACACTCCCACAGACGCGCACACACTCCCACGTGCACACTCCCCCTCATTGACACGCACACACTCCCATGCACACGCACACACTCCCACGTGCACAACCCCCCACGGACACGCACACACTCCCACAGACACGCACACACTCCCACGGACGCGCACACACTCCCACGTGCACACCCTTCCACAGATACGCACACACTCCCACAGACACGCACACACACTCCCATGCACACACTCCCACGTGCACACACCCCCCCACAGAAACGCACACACACCCACGCACGCGCACACACTCCCACGTGCACACACACCCCCACAGACACGCACACACTCCCACGCACGCGCACACACTCCCACGTGCACCCCCCCACAGACACGCACACACTCCCACGGACACGCACACACTCCCACGGACGCCCACACACTCCCACGTGCGCACACCCCCCCACGGACACGCACACACTCCCATAGACACACACACACACTCCCCCGAACACGCACACACTCCCACTCCCACGCACGCGCACACTCCCACGTGCACACCCTCCCCACTGATACGCACACACTCCCATAGACATGCACACACTCCCACGCACGCGCACACACTCCCACGTGCGCACACCCCCCCAGACACGCACACACTCCCACGCACGCGCATACACTCCCACATGCGCATCCCCCCCCACGGACACACACACATTCCCACGGACACGCACACACTCCCATGTGTGCAAACACCCCCATAGACACACACACACTCCCACATGTGCACACCCCCACGGACACACACACTCCCATGCACGTGCACACACTCCCATGGACACACACACTACCATGCACACACCCCCACCAACAGACACACAATCCCAGGGGTACAAACACACTCCCACAGACACACACACACACTCCCACGTGAACACACTCCCAGAGGCACACACAACCATACACACACACACTCCCATGCACACACACTCCCACGTGTACACACCCCCCCACAGACACGCACACACTCCCACGCACGCGCACACACTCCCACATGCGAACCCCCCCCCCCCACGGACACACACACACTCCCACAGACACGCACACACTCTTGCAGACACACTCTCACGGACGCGCACACACTCCCACGTGCGCACACACCCCCCATGCACGCGCACACACTCCCACGTGCGCACACCCCCCCCACGGACACGCACACATACTCCCACGCACACACTCCCATGCACACACCCCCCCACGGACACGCACACACTCCCACGCACGTGCACACACTCCCATGTGTGCAAACACCCCCATAGACACACACACACTCCCACATGTGCACACCCCCACGGACACACACATTCGCATGCACGTGCACACACTCCCATGGATACACACACTACCATGCACACACTCCCATGCATGCACCCTCACATGCACGCGCGCACACACACACTCCACGCACACACACACTTCTATGGACACATACCCCCATGTGCACACACACACTCTCCCATGTACACACACACACTCCCGTAGACACACACACTCCCAGAGGCACACACAACCATACACACACACACCTCTATGCACACTCATACACGCATGTACACACATTTATATGCACATACATTCGCAGGCACGCAAGTCATGTACAGACATATTTACCTCCACATGCATATGTTCTCACACACATGTATTCATATGTATTTTCACATGTACACACAGGCACTCCCACTCCCACACATATCTTCACAGTCACACGTACATACTCATGCACACACCTATGCTCATGTGGACAGTCATGTACCCACATGCACACATCCATTCCCACGCACACACACACATACTCCGATACAGACACATAAGCTCATATTTACATACCCGCGCACACATTTATACACACGTACACTCCCATGCACATGCACACAGTCACCCAAGCCATCCCCGGGCAGCCAGCTCTGCTGACACACGAAGGGGCAAGGAAAAGAGCAGTGTCTTGGCTAGAATGCATCTTGTGAAGAATTAATCACATCCACTTACCCAACTATCATGGCTTAAATACATGATAGATGCTAGGCTTAAAAAAGCAACCGCTGATCGTTTGTAGAACATTTTAAAGCCTCGGGCTCATCATGAAGACGGAAATGAGATTTCATTTGTATTCTTTAATTCCTAAACGTTTTGACAGCTCGTGAAATAGATGGTTTTATTCATTTATTCCTCATTATATCTCATATCACATCCTAATCATCACCCATCAGAGCAATTATAGGTCATGTCCGCGTGAGAGGGAGGGTGTCATGATAAGTGTGGAGACGCACGTGTGTGTACAAGTACACACACACGTACACACACGTGCTTACAGGCACACACATGCTCACATGCACACACACTCACCTGCACGTACTCATCCATGTGCACACACATGTGCTCACACACTCACCCATGCACACACACATGTGCTCACACATGGTCACATGCACACACATATACTCATACATGCATACACTCGCTTGTACACACACTTGCTCACATGCACACTCACTTGTGTGCACACATGCCCACGTGCTCACACATGGCCACAGGCACACACACATACACATGCACACACTCACATGTGCACACACATGCTCACATGTACACACGTGCTCACACATGGCCACATGCACACACACACACATGCACACACTCGTGCACACACGTTCACACATGCACACACACGTATACACACGTGCTCATGTGAGCACACACGTATTCAGGCACATGCACACACACTAGCCCACACGCACACACACGTGCTCACCCACAAGCTCGCATGCCGTCACACACCTGATTTTAACCTTTGGGGATTTACCTGCACCCCCTGGAGGATGAGCACACACCCAAAGCCTCAGGACCCGGGTTCAGATTCCTGCCTCACCACCTGTTCCCTGGGAGACCTTCGCCAAACCAACCACCCTCCCAGGACCCTTTCCTCACCTGGAAAACGGAAACGATACAACTAGCTTTTCCACACGAGTATCAGGGGAAATGCGCGACGCCTTGTGAGTGAAAGGCTTTTGGCAAAAGTACAAACATGGCTCCAAGTGATACACAAGAACCACAAGGGAGACGACTTCTGAGCCCGAGGGGGCTCGCAGAGCGGGAAACGCCACAGGCAGGGGGACGGCCAGCACAGCTGAGTAACCAGGGGGAACGTCCCCCGGGCCCAGCTCCAGCCTCTGTCTGTGCCGCAGCCTTCCTGCTGAGCTGGACGGGGCTCAGCGAAAGCCACAAGCCTCAGGCCAGCTGATCGGCGCCCCCCAAAACTCATACGGTGAAGCCCTCGCCCTCGGCCCCCAAAATGCGTTTGATTTGGAGGTGGGTCTTTAAACGGGGGATTATGGTAGAATGAGTCGTTAGGATGGGCCTGACCCAAGGGGATGGGGTCCTTCTAAGAAGAGAGGATGAGCAAACACACAGACGGGACAGAGGAGGAACAAGCCTCTGCCCCTTCCTGGGCCTCACACACCGCCTCAGCCCTGCCTGATCTCAGACCCCCAAACTCAGCCCTGCCGGGATCTCAGCCCCCAAACTCAGCCCCGCCTGGATCTCAGACCACAGGCCTCAGCCCTGCCGGGATTTCAGACCCCCAGCCTCATCCCTGCCTGGACCTCAGACTCCCAGCCTCAGCCTTCCATGGATCTCTGACTTTCAGCCTCGGCCCTGCCTGGATCTCAGACGCCCAAACTCAGCCTCGCCTGGATCTCAGACCACAGGCCTCAGCCCTGCCCGGATTTCAGACCCCCAGCCTCATCCCTGCCTGGACCTCAGACTCCCAGCCTCAGCCTTCCATGGATCTCTGACTTTCAGCCTCGGCCCTGCCTGGATCTCAGACGCCCAAACTCAGCCTCGCCTGGATCTCAGACCACAGGCCTCAGCCCTGCCTGCATCTCAGACCACCAACCTCGGCCCCGCCTGGATCTCAGACTCCCAGGAACAGCCCTGCCTGGACCTCATTCTCCCAGCCTCGGCCCTGCTTGGACCTTAGACCCCCAGCCTCAGCCCTGCCTGGACCTCAGACTCCCAGCCTCAGCCCTCCTTGGATCTCAGACTCCCAGCCTCCGCCCTGCTTGGAATTGAGACCCCCGACCTCAGCCCTGCCTGGTTCTCAGACACCCCCAGCCTCAGCCCCACCTGGACCTCAGACCCCCTGCCTCCACCCTGCCTGGACCTCAGACTCCCAGCTTCAGCCCTGCCTGGATTTCAGACCTCCAACCTCAGCCCTGCCTGAATCTCAGACTCCCAGCCTCAGCCCTCCTGGATCTCAGACCCCCAGCCTCATCCCTGCCTGGACCTCAGACTCCCAGCCTCAGCGTTCCATGGATCTCTGACTTTCAGCCTCGGCCCTGCCTGGATCTCAGACCCCCAAACTCAGCCTCACCTGCATCTCAGACCACAGGCCTCAGCCCTGCCTGGATCTCAGACCACCAACCTCGGCCCCGCCTGGATCTCAGACTCCCAGCCACAGCCCTGCCTGAATCTCAGACTCCCAGCCTCAGCCCCACCTGGATCTCAGACTCCCAATCCCAGCCCTGCCTGAACCTCATTCTCCCAGCCTTGGCCCTGCTTGGACCTCAGACTCCCAGCCTCAGCCCTCCTGGACCTCAGACTCCCAGCCTCAGCCCCGCCTGGATCTCAGACTCCCAATCCCAGCCCCGCCTGAACCTCATTCTCCCAGCCTCAGCCCTGATTGGACCTCAGACTCCCAGCCTCAGCCCCTCCTGGACTTCAGACTCCTAGCCTCAGGCTTCCATGGATCTCTGACTTTCAGCCTCGGCCCTGCCTGGATCTCAGACGCCCAAACTCAGCCTCTCCTGGATCTCAGACCACAGGCCTCAGCCCTGCCTGGATCTCAAACCCCCAGGCTCAGCCCTGCCTGGATCTCACAGACCAACATCAGCCCTGCCTGGATCACAGACTCCCATCCTTGGGACCCTCCTGGACCTCTGACACCCAGCCTCAGCCCTGCCTGGACCTCAGATCCCAGACTCTGCCCTGCCTGGATCTCAGATTCCCAGCCTCGGCCCTGCCTGAATCTCAGACTCCCAGCCTCAGCCCTGCTTGTATCTCAGACTCCTATTCTCAGTCTTACCTGGATCTCAGAACCCAAACCTCAGCCCTGCCTTGATCTCAGAACCCAAATCTCAGCCCTGCCTGGATCTCAGACTCCCACCCTCGGCCCTGCTTGGAACTCAGACTCCCAGCCTCAGCCCCTCCTGGATCTCAGACTCC
Organism: Leopardus geoffroyi; assembly: GCF_018350155.1. Taxonomy (NCBI): domain Eukaryota; kingdom Metazoa; phylum Chordata; class Mammalia; order Carnivora; family Felidae; genus Leopardus; species Leopardus geoffroyi. Next base: position 1,252,513 of record NC_059343.1, read on the forward strand.
CGGCCTCAGCCTGTCTGGATCTCAGACCACCAACCTCGGCCCCGCATGGTTCTCAGACTCCCAGCCACAGCCCTGCCTGGATCTCAGACCCCCAACCTCAGCCCTGCCTGGATCTCAGACCCCCAGCCTCGGCCCTGCCTGGATCTCAGACCCCCAAACTCAGCCCCACCTGGATCTCAGACCCCCAGGCTCAGCCCTGCCTGGATCTCACAGTCCCAGCCTCGGCCCTGCCTGAATCTCAGACTCCCAGCCTCGGCCCTGCCTGAATCTCAGACTCCCATCCTCAGCCTTGCCTGGATCTCAGAACCCAAACCTCAGCCCTGCCTTGATCTCAAACCCCCAGCCTCACTCCTGCCTGGATCTCAGACCCCCAGGTTTGGCCCTGCCTGGATCTCAGACTCCCATCCTTGACCCTACCTAGACCTGACTCCCAGACTCACCCCTGCCTGGACCTCAGACCCCGAGCCTCAGCCCTGCCTGGATCTCAGACCCTCAAATTCAGCCCTGCCTGGATCTCAGCATCCCGGACTCAGCCCTGCTTGGATCACAGATTCTTGGCCTCGGCCCTGCCTGGATCTCAGACCCCAAACCTCAGCCCTGCCTGGATCTCAGACCCCCAACCTCAGCCCTGCCTGGATCTCAGACCCCCAGCCTCGGCCCTGCCTGGATCTCAGACCCCGAGACTCAGCCCCTCCTGGATCTCAGACCCCAAGACTCAGCCCCTCCTGGATCTCAGACCCCCATCCTCGGCCCCAACTGGAGCTCAGACCCCTAGCCTCAGCCCTGCCTGGATCTCAGACTCCCAGCCTCAGCCCTGCCTGGATCTCAGCCTCCTGGCCTCCAACCCTGAGTGGATCTCAGACTCTTGGCCTCGGCCCTGCCTGGACTCAGACTCCGAGCCTCAGCCCTGACTAGATCTCGGACCGCCAACCTCGGTCCCGCCTGCACCTCAGACCCCCAGCCTCAACCCTGCCTGGATCTCAGACCCCAGCCTCAGCCCCACCTGGATCTAAGCCTCCCACGCTCAGCCCCACCGGGATCTCAGACCCCCAGGCTCAGACCTGCCTGGATCTCAGACCCCGAGCCTCAGCCCTGCCTGGATCTCAGACCCCTAGCCTCAGCCCTGCCTTGGTCTCAGACCCATAGCCTCAGCCCTGCCTGGATCTCAGACTCTTTCCTTCGGCCCTGCCTGGATCTGAGACTCCCATCCTCAGCCCTCCCTGGATCTCAGACCCCCATCCTCGGCCCTGCCTGGATCTCCGAGGGAGACAATGAATGTGAGTTGTTTAGGACACCCAGTCTGTGCTGCTTAGTTGCGGCAGCCTGGGGAACCCTAATTCAACTCAGTAGATGAGTTTTCCTCTCCGCCTGGGAGCGTTCCCTGCGGAAGGCTCTAGGAACAGCTGGCCCGGCAGGTGTCTCTTATCTCAGGAAGGAGCTGTGTGCACCCACCTTTTCCAACGAGCAGGTGGTTAGGTTATACCTTCACTCGTTTGCTACACGACGAGTCCGGGGCAGGACATGGTCAGATTCGGCCCCACGGACCTCAGAGTAGGAAGGAAGACTGCTATCGGCAGAAACTTCTCAGCCATGTGTCCCGCGAGCGCTGGCGTCCCCGTTTGCACCGAATGCGCACGTCTCCCCCAGACCCTTACGGGAAAGCCCCAACCCTCAATGGGACGGTATTAGCAGGTGGAGTCTTTCGCAAGCGATCAGGGTGCAATGAGGTCGTGGTGGGATCAGTGCTCTTCCCGGAAGAGGACTTTGCCACCTGAGCGAACGCACCCATGCCCCAACCCCAAGCTCTACATTTGAAAGACGCCGTGGTCTAGGTGATGAGAAGACCACGAAGACGAAGGAAGGTTTGTCCTGAATCTCTTTGAGCTGGAACCCCGCACACCCCAGCGGCAAGTGTGGGCACAGCTGCTTTACACCTCCCCTCCGCTCTCACGTCTCCCCTTTGCTTCTCTCTGTTTTGCGCTCTTCTTTCCTGACGTCCCGTGCCTGTGGGTCACGGTGGAGCGGTCCGCCATTGGCCGAGCACCAGGCTGTAGGCTGGATGCCCCAGGGAGCCACCATGCCTGAACCTTGACAAGGAAAGCCCACGTGCGTCGACTGTTAATGGGGCCAGCAGAATAAAGCCCTCCCGCTCTTGGCGATCCTTTGCACTGGGATCCTCCCTAACTCAACTTTTCCTGTGGTGGACGCCATGTTGGGAAGAAGACAAGGTCAAAGGCTTCCTCTCCCATGACCTCTACAACCCGAACCTGCAGGGTAAAGATGTGGGTGATATTTCACGACCCATAAGCTCAAGCTTGGGGATGTCCATCCCCAGGGACCAGAGTTGTTCATCCTTTCTTCTTCTTCCCCGGGATCACTCTTTGGCTCATTCAGTCATGGAACTCACGTCCTAGAGAAGTTCAGCCCCAACCAGGACGGGTAAATGAGGCAGACCCTCCTTAGCTTAATTCGCCAAAGAACCGTCCAGAGGATGGGATCCAGGTACGCAACTGTGTTCAAACTCACTGGCGACTCAGGTCCGTGATCATACACATCATGGAGGCAGATCGGGAAGGACCTAATTAAGACGGATATGCGGAAAGCCCCACATCACCTGCATTCTGTCTCTGGCCTCAAGCAACACCAAGGACAGATGACCACCATCAAATCCCCCAGCAAAATCTGATTACCTGCCCTCGTGCAGTTGTAGTGGAGATGAGCGGCTTTCTGGCTCACTCCCAGAATGATGAGGTGTGTTTCCTGGGCGGTCTGTGCTGAAAAAATCAGTCCCCTTCTGCATAGATAAGAAGGTTCTCTAAACAATGCTTCCTCTGGCATAAATAACATACCCCATGTTATCAACAGCTTGTAAAAAAAAAAAAAGAAGATCATTCTTAAAGACTTGGAAGACGTCTAAAATGTGAAACCAAACCCAAGAGTGAAATGTGTTGCTTTTATCAGGGGCAGGGGGGTCGCTGGGGAACCAGACGCCCGCTGGGAGACCAGGGAAGAGGGCTCTGTGTATTTATAGTTAAAGGTTTTCTCTGCGTGAAGCCACGGATGGAACTGGAAGCTACAGACTGTTTCAGTGCGATTCAGTACAGCAAATGTCTGTGAAATGCTCACCGATATTTTGTTGGCTCTCGGGGCAGAGAAAAGCTATTCTGAAAACAACCCCCGCCACCCTGTAGCTTACAAGAGCCCGGGGCTGTGGGGTCGACCGTTGGGCACAGATGCCTGAAAAAATAATACCAAAATAAGGATGGAATTTAAAGCGTGCTAAATACAACCGCCAGGGAAACATGAATGCCTTATAATCACATAATTATAGAGGGCTTTACAGTTTTGGAAATGCTTTCACACATATTCGGTTAGCGATTTTCACAACAATCTTTCCAGATGTTATTATCCAGAATTAACAAATTACCCAAGCGAGGGGCATTGTGGGTGGTGGGAGCGGGGGAGGGTCAGGGTGGGGTCGTGCTGAATGCCCACGTCTTGGTTTTTCCATAGACCCCAACCCTCTCCCTCTTGGTCCTGAATCTGCCTCCCCGGTCCCCCGTGCCGATGGTTCATTTCTCACCTCCTTTCATGTGTTCGTCTGTGGAATGAAAACCTGACTCTCCTCCGAGCCACAGACGCACATTCATGGCAGCCCAGTTGGTACATGGGGAACTAGAGACCCTACTTAACCCCCTCAAGGTCAAGCCTTCCCAGATCCCCACCTGGGCATTTCTCATCGCCCCATGTCTTGGACTGGAATCACCATTACTCTCACTTTCCTAAGTCAGCAACCCTGGAATTACCATGGAGTCTTTCCTCTTTCATATGCCACAGTCAACCAGTCAAGATGTCTTGACCTTCCTCTCTCCCTCTCGAGCACATCCAGTGCCCCCTGCACCAATGCAATGGCCTCTAAGTGGATGGCTCTGATCTCACCTCATCACTGACGTTCCCCAACTGGCATCCAGAGCTAACATCCTAAGGTGCCCATGGGCTTGTAGCACATGGTAAGCTTGTCTCCCGGACAAGCTTTGGGATGGGGCTGGGAACGGCTGCTCTTGGGAGAACTGAGACAAAGGGCAGCTCAGTTCCTTTCTCGGTCTTGAGTTCAGACGGCAGACACAGTGGAGACAGGCGTGGTGTCCGTTTGACCACCCGCCATCTTGACCCACTTTCTGCATCACACATAGCTCCAGCATTGTTCATCCTCCTTGGACCCTGGCCCAGTCTTCAACCCACCTTCCAAGGCTCCAAGCCCAGTCAAGCTTTCGCCTCCTACCCCCAACACTAGGGTAGACCACTGCCACCAGATTTCTCCTTTTGGCACTCATGAAAATGCCTGCAGTCAAACCAAGGGATAGCTAGTTGAGTTCCCGTCACCCTGGTGCAACTATGGGCAGTGGCCACCCCAATGCCCCCATGAGCACTCTCGATCGCTCCGTGCCTGGAAGGTTGCCTGAGATGTCCTCAGTCTGTCTCAATGGACATCCTGCACTGACTCCCAGCTCCACACCTCCTGGGGGATCCCATCTGGTGTGATGTAATCAGGATATACCTGAGAGGCGGGTCTTGTCCACCTGCTCTAGAGAGGAAGGAGCTGAAGCCAACACACTTGGCAAAGACACAAGAGAACGGTCTTCAGAGATGAGACCCAAGGGAGGTGAAACTTCCAGGAATTTATCACAAACTTGGTGGCTTAGTACAGCACAGATCTATTCTCTCCAAATTCTACAAGGTTACAGGTGTAAAACGTATCTCAGTGGGCCAAAATCCGAGGGTTGGCAGGGGCTGCCTTCCTCCTGGATGTTCCGGGGGAGAGTCTGTCTCCTTGTCACTTCTTTCTCCAAGTCTGACCCACCCTCCTCTCCCTTACGAGGACCCCTGTGATGGCGCTGGGCTCTCCTGGATCGTCTGAGATATCCTACCACAGGTTGATTCCACGAGGGAAGAGGAATGGCGGTAGGTCCCTACAGCACGACAGAAGGTCAACTGTAGGTTGTGATCACAGTGTGCTTGAATCTTGTTGAACGAGGGGGGAAGGATGGCTGGACGTGTGCCCTTGAGTTGATTAATGCAACCTGCCATCCTCCGGACACATCCATCAAAAAGCAATCAAGTGACCCAATGACCGGCTGATCCAAATGCATATTAAAGAGAACCAGCCGTCACTAGTCGTACATGCTGCGGGGACGTGGCCACATCCTACACTGTCAATTTGTTTCATTTGAATAGGAGACCCACCTACTGTGGGGAGACCTACAATCAGACCTGGGATTGTTTGAAACAAGCCCCACACAGGGGTCCAGAGGCACCCGGCACTGAGGACCGTGCTCCTCCTGGTCCCCACTGATCCTGAGGCAGTGAGGCAGGTGCATGGGGTTGCTGTCCTAACGCCACGGTCCCCACACCTGGCAGATGCGTTTTCTGCATCGGCACTGGCACCCCTGGGTCTCACGACCGCTGAAAAGCTTCATCTACACTCATACGGAGCCTGGGAAAGTAGAGACCGACAGACTCGTGCCAGCCTCCTGCTTCTTCTCAAGGAACTGCGCCACGCGTCCCCGGGGCGCTCCCAGCCGGGTCTGGGGCAGGCCGAGTGAGGCTGCTCTCTTGGCGTGAGACAATATTTCCAAGTCCCTTTGCTGGAGGAAGGAGACACCCGATGATGAGTCGGTAGGAAGGCAGATGGGAAAGGAAGGGCGGTAATGAAGCCCTGAAGGGAGCTGGGGGGTGCAGCTGGTTCACGAGGGGCGCTCGGATGAGACCAGGGGCACGCGTGGCGGGCAGGCCTCGAGAAGAGCTCCCCTGGCCGTCCTCATTAATTCCAACACTTGTCGAAACCCACAATCCTCGAAGGGACCAAGCTGTCAACGCTGACTCAGGGCGAGGGAGGAATCCTCAAGAAAGCGATCCGCGTTAAAGAGAACGTTGAAATCCGAGTTGGAACCATCCGTGTGAAAATCTGCAAACCCACAGAGCTTCCAAAGGCCAATATTTTCATCAGGACATTAGTATCTCAACCTGACAGGGAGAGCACAGGGAGGGATTTGTGTTTCTGGGGTAAATATGAGTACACAAGTCCCCAGCGAACTGCCTGGGGAATGGGATCCTCTGGTGTGGGGGCCATGAATGGTCGACGACAGGCAGAATCATTCTAGAAACCGGGGACCCTGCACTCTAGGATCCACGTGATCCCAATAAGGGACTTGAGGGAAACAAAAGCAAAGACACAATCATCTCCCTAGATCCCAGTCAACTAGATTGCCAGTTTTCTGGAAAGTGCCAGATAGTAAATATTGCTGGCTTCATGGGCCATCTGGTCTCTGCTATAACTACTCCGCTCTGCTGTTGAAACACAAAAAAACACGTAAATGAAAAGTGTGTGTGTGTGAATAAAACTTTATTGGCAAAACCACGTGGCCACTGAAAATAGCAAATAAGACATGACCCAGCAATATCATCTGTTAGCTAATTGCGTAGAGAGTAGGTAGGAGCATTTTCAAGAGAGGCACAAAGAAGGGGCGGGGATGGGATTATATTCGCACCTTAAGTCGTCATCTGGCTTCACAAACGCAAGACTGAAAATCCATTAAAAACAAGACGTCAGCCACAGAAATCAAGAAAGGTGCAAAGGCCGGAGGCATTCTCAGCCCTTGAACCATGTTTGTGTAAAACTGTCCTTGAAAGCCCATGGAATTCTCCGGGACATGCAGACGGGAGAACCTTCTAGAACCTTCTGAGGCCAGAGCCCACGGTGTCCCCTAGAGACACTGGGACGGAAACAGCACTGGACACGCACGGTTGATGCTCTACGGGAACGTCGTTGGAAACCGCAAAGAACGAGAAACGACCCAGATGTTCCTGACCAAGGGGATGCATGTAAGATTTCAAACACTTAATATGGACTTATTACCTGTGGGTTAAATTGGGTCCTGGCCCCCAAAACACATTTGGAGGTCCTAGCTCCCAGTAGGGTGAAGGGCACGTTACTTGAAAACAGAGTGGTTGCCAATGTGACGAAGGGAAGGGTCTGAGATGAGCCCATCCTAGATCAGGATGGCCCTGAATCCGATGACAGGTGTCCTCATAGGAGAGGCAAGAGGAGAGACACAGACACAGAGGAGAAGCCCCGTGAAGACAGACACAGAGACGGGAGGGACGTGGCCACGAGCCCAGGGATGCCTGGAGCCCCAGAAGCTGGAAGAGGCAGGAAGGACCCTCCCCTGGAGCCTCAGGAGGGAGCACAGCCCTGCCTGGATCTCCGTGGTCCTGCCCCTCTTGGGTCTCAGTGGCCCTGCCCTGCCTGGATCTCAGTGGTCCTACCCCTCCTGGATCTCAGTGGCCATGCCCTGCCTGGATCTCAGCGGCCCTGCCCTGCCTGGATCTCAGTGGCCGTACCCCTCCTGGATCTCAGTGGCCCTTCCCTGCCTGGATTTCAGTGGTCCTGCCCCGCCTGGATCTCAGTGGCCCTGCCCCTCCTGGATCTCGGTGGTCCTGCCCTGCCTGGATCTCAGCGGCCCTGCCCCTCCTGGATCTCAGTGGTCCTTCCCTGCCTGGATCTCAGTGGCCCTGTCCTGCCTGGATCTCAGTGGTCCTGCCCTGCCTGGATCTCAGTGGCCCTGTCCTGCCTGGATCTCAGTGGTCCTGCCCCTCCTGGATCTCAGTGGTCCTGCCCCTCCTGGATCTCAGGGGTCCTGCCCTGCCTGGATCTCAGTGGTCGTACCCTGCCTGGATCTCAGGGGCCCTGCCCTGCCTGGATCTCAGTGGTCCTGCCCCTCCTGGATCTCAGGGGTCCTGCCCTGCCTGGATCTCAGTGGTCCTCCCCTGCCTGTATCTCAGCATCCCTGCCCCTCCTGGATCTCAGCGGCCCTGCCCCACCTGGATCTCAGTGGCCGTACCCCTCCTGGATCTCAGTAGCCCTGCCTGGATCTCAGGGGCCCTGCCCTGCCTGGATCTCAGTGGTCCTGCCCCTCCTGGATCTCAGGGGTCCTGCCCTGCCTGGATCTCAGTGGTCGTACCCTGCCTGGATCTCAGTGGCCCTGTCCTGCCTGGATCTCACTGGTCCTGCCTGGATCTCAGCGGTCCTGTCCCCACTGGGTATCAGACTTCTGGCCTCCAGAGCTGGGACAGGATAAATTTCTGTGGTTCTTGCCATCCCGTCTGTGGTCATTTGTTTTCGCTCCCCCAGGAAACTGATGTACTGAGAAAAAAAAATCACATATTATTCTACTTCCCTAGGGATCAAAGAAAGCAAAGTTAAATTTCAGAGACACACGTGTGTGAGAGGCTGATAACAAGACAAAGTCGATGCCCTGTGTGGGACGGGGGTTAGATTTTGCAGGTGCATTTTGGGGAAACCCTGGGCACTTTTTTTTAATGTTTATTTATTTTTGACAGAGAGAGAAAGAGAGACAGAGCATAAGCAGGGGAGGGGCAGAGAGAGAGGGAGACACAGAATCCGAAGCAGGCTCCAGGCTCCAGGCTCCGAGCTGTCAGCGCAGAGCCTGATGCAGGGGTTGAACTCACAGACTGTGAGATCATGACCTGAGCCCAGTCGGAGGCTCAACCGACTGAGCCCCCCAGGTGCCGCCCGTTGGCAGTATTTCTAGTGACATCTCTTCACCCCCGAAACGTCAAGACATCACAAGACAAGTACGGGTATTTACTGAGAATTAATGAAGCACCCGTGCAAGGCGTTAGGATCCTGGTCTTGGCAGGTCCAAGATGCGGGGTTCCGGGGCTCCCCCGGGAGCAGCAAGCGATTCTCAGACACCAACCCCTGGGCTCTGACGCGTCCACTCTGAGACACCTGGATGTGGCCTCAGATGCCACAGGGTAGGACTGTCCCTGACCCCCCACCTTCAGCTGCCAATCGCAAATTCGGGTTGTCATCCCTGCAGTGGAGTGACCTGTGCGTAGACTGGAGGTTCCTCCAGAGCCTCCTCGGTTCCCTCAACCCGCCAGAGGGGCTCGCCGGGGCGCGGGGGAAACATCTCACTGCCTAGCTCACTGGGTGATCATCAGAGGCGTAGGTCAGACTGACTCTAACTGCAGCCACCGGCCCCCTTCCCCACCCCCCTCCCCGGAGGTCAGGGGGGCGGGGCAGAAAGTGCCAAGCCTCTCCTCACACGGTTGGTTCCCCTGGTAACCAGCCCCCCAAAGACTGGGGCTTCCCAAAGGTCCCCTCATTCGCATAACAAAAGACACCCCTCTGGCTCTCCCGGCCGGAAATTCCAAGGGTTTTAGGAGCTCCTGGCCAGACCCAGGCGGGAGACCAGAGATTTTTATCATAAATCACAGAGTCACCAGCACCGGGAAAGACATCCGGGAAAGGAAAGACAACTTACTCTTGGGACAACAAAGGTCACAGTGAGAAATCTCAACGCCTCCCCCCGCAAATCAAGTCACACGTCCCTCCCGATTAGCTTGCTGTGACGGCCATCGTATCCTATCCCGTGCTCTCTTAGTCTCCTGTTGTCTTGTCCTATATTATGCGACCTAACTGCATCCCGGTTCTCCTCGGCTCTAGTCTACCGTAAAAATCTGGCAATAGCCCAAACCTAGAAAGACGGGACCACTGGGTAAGTAAACAGATATGTCCTCACCGTCCGTTGAGTTTTCTTCAAATCCCAGGTAACCTAAAAGCTGATGTGGAAAGAAATACACAGGGAGGGAAGGGACAGAGCAGGACAGTGAATTCAGATCAGACACAGGGGTGTGGGCAGGGGTGTAGGAAACCTGAGCCTTCCCCTCCAGGATCAGCGGAGGAGGGTGGGCGTTGGGACCACGGGGTGGGGGCGGGGACCGTGATCAGTAGGCAAGTCTCCCTTCAAACGCCTTCCAGACTGATGGAGGAACTGGTCCCAACAAGACAAAAGGCAATGAGGGGGGGGGGGGTGGATCTCTAAACGTGACGTTAGCACAGAAACCGGGAAACTTGGATACAGCTGGCCGTCACCCCACTGGGGGCAACAGGGACTGGGAGGGACGAACATCCAAACAGAGGCGCTGGTGGGTCCAACGGGTGGGATTCGGGCTCAGGCGCAACCTGTGCGACTTCGCGGTGGCAAAGAGGAGGCAGCCTGCGCCCTCCTGGTAAGGACGCTGAGGGACGCAGAGGGACAAAGCTCCCCAGAGACTCCGGTGTGGAGAGCACCGCCACATCCCCTGGAGGCAGGGGGTAAGCTGGGGCCAAGACCGCGCCCTTCCGACGCCCTTCCGGGGCGCCAGGGGCGCCAGGGACGCCGGAAGCAGCGGCCAAAGAAACGACGTTCTGAAATCAACCAGACTTTGATTCAGAAACGCGTGCGCGAATCCTGCCGTCTGCCCTGTAGACAAACACCAGCGGCGGTTTGACTGCACACGCGGGCGGCTCCCACCGCCGACTGTTGTTGACCCGAGGGGTGCACCCGGCCGCGCGTAAGTGGCCCCGAGGTGGCCGCCCCCGGGCCGCGGACGGCAGGGCCGAGAACCGCCAGGCGAGCGTCGCAGGCTTACCTTGAACGCCCACCAGCCGAGCATCTTCTGGATGAGACGCGTGCCCCAGAAGACGTGTCTGTACAGGTCCGTGTCGACCACCCCCGGGTCGGCCACGTTGGCGGTCACGGGGCTCCCCTGGGCGGCCAGCAGTCTCTGCAGGTGGTAGGTGAACAGGACGAGCGCCAGCTTGCTTTGGGCGTAGGCGCCGTGGGGGGAGTAGCAGCGGCTGCAGGGGCAAAGCGGGACACGCGTCAGACGGTGACGCACCTGTCGTCTGTCGGGTCCCTCACCTGCCCTGTCTCTCACCTGTCCGGTCCCTCACCTGCCCTGTCCCTCACCTGCCCTGTCCCTCACCTGTCCATGTTCCTCACCTGTCCCATCCCTCACCTTTCTGGGTTCCTCACCTGTCTGAGTCCCTCACCTGTCCAGGTCCCTCACCTGTCTGCGTCCCTCACCTGTCCCATCCCGCACCTGTCCACTCCCTCATCTGTCCGGTCCCTAAGCTGTCTGCATCCCTCACCTGTCCAGCCCCTCACCTGTCCGGTCCCTCACCTGTCCACGTCCCTCACCTATCCGTGTCCCTCACCCGCCCAGTTCCCTAACCTGTCCGCGTCCCTCACCTGTCCGGTCCCTCATCTGTCTGGTTTCCTCATCTGTCCGCATCCCTCACCTGTCTGGTCCCCCACCTGACCAGGTCTCTTACCAGCCCTGTCCCTCACCTGTCCGTGTTCCTCACCTGTCCCATCCCTCACCTGTCTGGGTCCCTCACCTGTCTGAGTCCCTCACCTGTCCCATCCCTCACCTGTCTGTGTCCCTCATGTGCCTGGGTCCCTCACCTGTCCACGTCCCTCACCTGTCCCATCCCTCACCTGTCCGTGTCCCTCACCTGCCCCGTCCCTCACCTGTCTGGGTCCCTCACTTGCCCTGTCCCTCACCTATCCGGGTCCCTCACCTGTCCTGGTCCCTCACCTGCCCCGTCCCTCACCTGTCTGGGTCCGTCACCTGTCTGGGTCCCTCACCTGTCCGTGTCCCTCATCTGTCCCATCCCTCACCTGTCTGGGTCCGTCACCTGTCTGGGTCCCTCACCTGTCTGAGTCCCTCATCTGTCCCATCCCTCACCTGTCTGGGTCCCTCACCTGTCCGGGTCCCTCACCTGTCCGTGTCCCTCACCTGCCTGGGTCCCTCACCTGTCCACGTCCCTCACCTGTCCCATCCCTCACCAGTCTGGATCCCTCACCTGTCTGCGTCCCTCACCTGCCGCCTTCCTCATCTGTCCGGTCCCTCATCTGTCTGGTCCCTCACCTGTCCATGTCCCTCATCTGCCTGGGTTCCTCACCTGCCTGGGCCCCTCACCTGTCCACATCCCTCACCTGTCCGTGTCCCTCACCTGCCCAGGTCCCTCGCCTGTCCGCGTCCCTCACCTGCCCAGGTCCCTCACCTGTCCCATCCCTCACCTGCCTGTGTCCCTCGCCTGTTGGGAGTCCCTTACCTGCCTGCACCCAAGGGCCTCCCACCTGCCCTCTGCCCTGGAGTATCCTAACTGGGTTTCCACTCCCCTGCACATGGGGTTTTTCCCGTTTGTAGGACCTCCATGCGGCCTCAGCGCTCAGGAGTCATGCAGGTACCTGGCGTTACGCTCGAGAACTGAGCAGAAAGCCATACATTTCAGCGTTTGTAAGGATGTGTCAATTCTCCCTGTCTGCCTTTATTTTTTATTTCATTTAAAAAAAAACGTTTATTTATTTTGAGAGAGAGCACGAGCAGCAGGAAGGTGCAGGGAGAAAGACCGGGGGAGACTCCCAAACAGGCTCCACACTGTCAGCACAGAGCCTGATGCAGGGGCTCGGACTCAGGAACTGTGAGCTCAGGACCTGAGCCGAAATCGAGAGTCCGACGCTCAGCGGACTGAGCCACGCCTCTAACACGAGATGAAAACAGCCCAGAGCCCAGCTCTGGAAGCCTGGGATGTATGGGACGGGCCTGTTTTTATCTTTCAAATCATTTTTCAGCCGTGAAGTACGTAGTTACGTTTCATAGTCCATTTACAGAAACCCACGTTTGAGTTTTGTCAAAGTTGTGACATCTGTCGTCTCATAATGTGCTTGGAACATGATTACAACGTTTTAAAGCCGGTGTTTTCTTTGTTCCTTTTTGTTTTTTTTCTTTTCTTTGGTTTTCTTTTTTTTTTTTTGTTTGTTTGTTTTTTAATGTTTTTATTTATTTTTGAGACAGAAACAGAGCATGAGCAAGGGAGGGTCAGAGAGAGAGGGAGACATAGAATCCCAAGCAGGCTCCAGGCTCTGAGCTGTCAGCACAGAGCCCGACGTGGGGCCTGAACCCACGGACCGTGAGATCCTGACCCAAGCTGACGTTGGATGCCCAACCGACTGAGCCACCCAGGCGCCCCATTGTTTTTTGAGCAGTTGTGGGTTCACGGCGACTAAGGGGTGCTGTAGAGGTTCCCACACACCCCCTGCCTGTCCCTGCTCATGCACAGCCTCCCCCATGACCGGCATCCCCCCCGGACGGTGCTTTGGTACAAGTAATGAATGTGGACGGACCACCCAGAGCCCAGAGTTTAATTTACGTGGGGCTTTATTCTCGGTGGTGCACAGCCTACGGGTTTGGGCAAAGGTACAGTGACCTCTAAGCACCATTATGGTCCCAAACACAATAGATTCACGGCCCAAAAAGCCCCGTGTGCCTCTCCTGTCCAGCCCTGCCTCCTCCCCAACCCCAGGCCACCACCAATCTTTCTACTGTCTGCATAGTTTTGCCTTTTCCAGAATGTTCTACCGCTGGGGTCATATTGGCTTGTTTCACTGCTGAAGGACACCTAGGCGGCTTCCCAGTTTCGGGAATGAGGAATAAAGGTGCCAGACACACCTGTGTGCAGGTTTCCGAGGGGGCACGTTTTCCGGTCCAGGGGTCTGGCCGGGGGTCCGTCCCATTTCTGCTGGAGAATGAACCCCCGGCTCCTGTGTCTTAACGGATGAGTGCGGGGGGCAGGTCAGCGAGGGTAACACCGCACAAAGTTGGCACAGACTGTTTGCCAAAAGAATGGAAACCGGGCTGTTACGGAGGGAGGGAGGAAGAGCAAAATACAGGGCGGTTCAGAGCACAGATTCCCTCCCTGATCCAACACAAGCCCCAAACCCTCAATTATCGTCAACATACTGGGAGTTTTTTCTTTTTGGGGCCGATTTCTCCTCTCTGCTTCCTGCAGGGGAGAGGACAAGGCCGCAGGAAACAGGCGGTTATTTACTGCAGGCAGATCGATGCCGACTTTCCTCTTGGCTTCTGGCCACTGACGACGGGCCGTGTGCATGCAAGCTTTGCACGGAATTCCCAAGATTGCCCGGGTCGGGGTGAAGGTCGGCGCCTTTCAAGGTTGTGATACTTAAGTATGCACGTTTCCCAAGGAAAAATTGATGTGTTATGTGATTATGGTTTTATACGGAAGAAGGGAGAAGAAAGCACTAAAAATCTTTAAAAATACTTTGCAGGGCCAGGACGGGGGGGAGTCAATACATTTTTCCAGAGGACAGAGGAAGAAAGTCTAAGAGGACAAGTAATTTCATGAGACGTCCCCCGGCGGACTTACGGAGAAAGAGTCGTCCGAGGCGGAAATGGAAAAGAATCAAAGCAAATAAACAGAAGGACGTGACTCCCCACTGAGGTTTGTAAATAGAACCCCAAGGACTTGGAAAGGCAGCCGGTGCGGCGAACAAGGAAGAGGCTGAATGTTAACAGATGAAAGGGAGCAGGGAGACAGAGTCCAAGAACGGTTCTCGCTGCATCAGGATAAACGAATTCAGGAACCGTGTGCGTGGCTGGGTTCTACACGGAACGGTTAACTGCTTGCTTTCGTAATATGTGGTGTCAAAAACCAGAATGCAAACCGTGAGAATACATGCTTGTTTTCTGTAAATACGAACATATTTGGGTAATTACTTAAAGAATAATTCAAAGGCTAACCTGAAACAAAAGTTACAGGTGGTAATGTGGTACGTTGTGGGGGGGGGGGGGGGGCAGAAAAACGTTCCTCCTAGACTTTTGAGTGCTGTCCATAAGGTCTGCAAATTAAATTGAGAACTGCTAGATCAACAGGGGAAAGTCACATCAATGTTATTCTGAACTTTACATCTGTAGGGGGATCTTCATAAAAGACCATTAGGCTTGGGTTTATATATCATTTAACCAAGGTTGGGAAATGGTGGAGGAGTGAGTAGACAAAGAAAAGGGGGTTTGGGCTGCCAGAGGTGATAAATAATTGTGGGAGGACGGAGGCAGACCTGGGTGGGCACATCTGTAAGCGGCAAACATTGCCATGGGCGTCTGGAACCGACTCTGCCCCCAAGAGCCTCGGGAAGGAGCGTGCCCCTCGCCACCTGGACGTCCAGCCTCCAGAGCTGGCAGAGACTCAGGTCCTGTGGTTCTAAGCCACGCCAGCTGTGGTGCCTTGTTACGGACGCCCCTGGACGACGTCGTGTGATCCACGGACACTCACGCACCAGCTCTGCCCAGAAGAGCATGTGTGTTAGTGGTACACGGGCAGCCGTTCCTTCATCCGGGAGATTGGCAAACTTTGTGACGAAGAGACCCTCGTCCGTTCTGAGGACGGGAACCGGGACGGGGACACACGTCTGCTTTGGGCCCAGGGAGGGGAGAGAGCGTGGTCCCAGGCCCTTCCTTGCCCGGCACATCGTGGTGAATAGCGGTCACCCTTGGTGTCGAACCCAAGCTGGGGTAGCGCAGACAAGACCCACAGAGGACCTCGTCGGTCCTCAGGTGTCCACGGCTACAGGAGGCTGGACAGTGACACAAGCCGGGGTGCATGGCAGTCTAGACGTTGCTGGGAAGGTGTTTTCTTAGCTGGGAATAACCCTGAAATCAGTAGATTTGGAGGAAAGTGGGTCACCCTCCAAGAGGCGGGTGGGCCTCGTCTAATCAGTGGAAGGCTTTAAGAGGAAACATGGCGTTCCCTTCAAAGAGGAAGGGATTTGGCCTGGGGACTGCAGCTTTGAAATACTCCCTGAACTACCAGTTTTTAGGCTCCAGATGGCAATTCTGACTCTTAGTTGCTTCACCAGCCTGCTGGTCAACCCCGTAGAGGCGGGATTTGTCAGTCTCTCTGATCTGTGAGCCAATTCGTTAACGAAATCCATCCAGGGGCTCCTGGGTGGCTCAGCTGGTTGGACGTGTGAGTGTCGATTTCCGCTCAGGTCATGATCTCTCAGTCCGTGAGTTCGAGCCCCACGTTGGGCTCTGTGCGGACAGCTCGGAGCCTGGAGCCTGCTTCGGATTCTGTGTCTCCCTCTCTCTCTGCCCCTCCCCTGCTCACGTCTGTCTCTCCCTCTCTCAAAAATAAATAAACATTAAAAATTTTTTTAAATAAAAAAAATTTTAAAAGCAACAAAAAAACCCCAAATCGATGTACCTCTGTCTCATAATATATATATAATAATCCATCTTATGTAATATATATTTATATATAACATATACAGATATAAACATATTATATATATATATATATGTTTTAACTTAAACAATGATAGTTTTATCCCCTCCTCCCAAAACGAAATCTATTTTTTTAAATAAAGCTATCCGTTTCTTCATGAGTCAGTTCCCTTGATTACCAGCAATTTTTAACAGACTCTGCCCATGTGGGTTTTGGAATGCTTTACCATATCCTCATTTATGCCTTTGCAAGAACACGGATTGCCAGAAAATCCGTCCTGGCGGTTATCACTACTTCCCAGGGGTGTTTACATCAGGTGGAGGGGGGACCGAGTGCTTGTGTCGGGCTCTGTGCTGACAGCTCGGAGCCTGGAGCCTGCTTCGGATTCTGTGTCTCCGTCTCTCTCTTTCCCTCCCCTGCTCGTGCTCCGTGCCTCCAAAATGAATAAACATGAAAAACAATTAAAAAAATGAAAAAAGCAAAAAAAATTCCTACAACTAAAGTATGCATTTCAGGATGTAGTAACACAGAACACGACAAAATGTTTGCATAAAGTTATCCAATGATTCCGATCACAGCGGAAAGCCTCAATTGCTGGGTTTGTACCGCTGGGCCGTCTTCTTTCCTGGGATGGAGTTTTGACTCTATGAGTGATTGACTAGTGATATTAAGAAGATTTTTTAAAAAATGAGGGGTGCCTGGGGGGCTGAGTCGGTTGAGCTTCTTGACTAGTGATATTAAGAAGATTTTTTAGGGGCGCCTGGGTGGCGCAGTCGGTTAAGCATCCGGCTTCAGCCAGGTCACGATCTCGCGGTCCGTGAGTTCGAGCCCCGCGTCGGGCTCTGGGCTGATGGCTCAGAGCCTGGAGCCTGTTTCCGATTCTGTGTCTCCCTCTCTCTCTGCCCCTCCCCCGTTCATGCTCTGTCTCTCTCTGTCCCAAAAATAAATAAACGTGGAAAAAAAAAAATTAAAAAAAAAAATAAAAAAAAAAAGAAGATTTTTTAAAAAATGAGGGGTGCCTGGGGGGCTGAGTCGGTTGAGCTTCTGACTTCGGCTGAGGTCATGATGTCACGGTTCGTGGGTTCGAGCCCCGCGTGGGGCTCTGTGCTGACGGCTCAGAGCCTGGAACCTGCTTCACATTCTGTGTCTCCCACTCTCTCTGCCCCTGCCCCATTCAGTCTCTGTCTCTGTGTCTGTCTGTGTCTCTCTCTCAAAAATAAACATTAAAATTTTTTTTAAGTAAATAAATACAATAGCAAAAGCCGACTGATACAAGTACTTCACTTTTTTTGAATCTTTTTCACTCTAATGAACATACAAGAGTGGTGATCTGAAAATTATTCTCCAACTACTCAAAAACAGCAACATTTTCAATGATGAAAAAATACAATCCTTGAAAGTAATTGTTTTTTAATTAACTGATCCTGAGGCACCCAGATGGCTCAGTCGGTTAAGTGTCCGCCTTCGGCTCAGGTCATGAATTCACAGATCGTGGGTTTGAGCCCCGCATGGGGCTCTGGGCTGACAGCTCGGAGCCTGGAGCTGCTTCGGATTCTGTGTGTCCGTCTCTCTCTGCCCCTCCCCTGCTCGCACTTTGTCTCTCTCTCTCTCTCTCTCAAAAATAAACATTAAAAAATATTTTTTAAAAAGTTAAATACAGAAGGGCTTCTGGGTGGCTCAGTCTGTTAAGCATGTGACTTTAGCTCAGCTCATGATCTCACAGTCCGTGAGTTCAGGCCGCACATCGGGCTCTGTGCTGACAGCTCAGAGCCCAGGGCCTGCTTCACATTCTGTGTCTCCCACTCTCTCTGCTCCCACCCTGCTCGACCTCTGTCTCTCTCCGTCTCTCTCAAAAACCAAATAAACATTAAGAAAGGATGAAAACAAAGCGAGCCTCGGTGTTGGTTTCCCCACGCGTGACCCGAGCCTCCTGTGGGTTCACCGACAAGCACTTCTGGGCCCTACTGATGGGCCCATCGCGGCCCGCGCTTGCTCGTGTGGCCGCAGAGCGGAAGGTGGTTCGTGGACGACGGTCACCCTAAGTGTCGCTGGGACGCGCTGGCCGCCCGCGGGGCTGGGGTGCACCGGCTCCCGCGATGCTGAGCACGAGCCCCGCGCCCTCCCGCGCCCTCCCGCGCCGACGGCCGGTCTCGAGCCCCCCGCTCGGCCCCCCGCGGGCACGCACCTGCCGTGCAGGTCGCGCATGCGCAGCTCGCCCACGTAATGCGTGGCGGACGACACGGTCACCACCCTGGCGGTGCGGCCGGGGCGTCCGGCCTCCTTCAGGGAGTCCAGCAGGAGGTTGGTGAGGACGAAGTGGCCCAGGTAGTTCAGCCCGAAGTGCTCCTCAAATCCGTCTCTGGTCCTCCTCTGCGGGACCATCATCACGCCGGCTGGAAGAAACGGGGTTCCGGGGCGGGTTACGACGGGGGCACGGGGGGGGGGGCGCTGTGGCACACACGGGCTGCAGGGACGCGGACACAAGCCCGGGCCTACAGTGGGCACGATGCCACGAGGGGCAGACGGGCCCGTGCTAGGCAAGACTCGTAAGAGACAGGCGTGTGCAAGACGCTGAGAATGTGCCGAGTCAGCAACAGGTGCCCCCGACCAGCCCGGGAGGTTCATCCTTCCGGAGACAAGGGCCGTCGGCGCAGACAAAGACTCCCTTTTCCAAGGAGCTTCCCGGCCAGGGCGGAGCGGGCAGGGCCCAGAGCCTGCTCCCCGAGCCCCTTCAGCGACAGCACCCACCCCACCCCCCACCATGCACAGGGCACCCACAAATCCACTCACTCCTCAGGGTGCCCTGTGCAAAACACATTCCTGGGGCGCCCAGGGGGCCCAGTCGGTGAAGCGTCCGACCTCGGCTCAGGTCACGATCTCACGGTTCATGAGTTCAACCCCTGCATCAGGCTCTGCGCTGACAGCTCAGAGCCTGGAGCCTGCTTCTGCTTCTGTGTCTCCCTCTCGCTCTGCCCCCCCCCCTGCTCGCGCTCTGTCTCTCTCTCTCAAAAAATAAAATGAAACGTTAAAAAAACAAATTAAAAAAAAAAAAAAAAAAAAAGAAACACATTCCTAAAAGCAAGTTCTCTGCTTGCTACCTGCGTTCTCCCCCAGGTCCGAACACCCGCACGCCCGTCAGGGCGACGCTCGGCTGAGTCCCAGTCCCTGAATCTTCTCCACGGATGCCACGCCTTCCGGGTGTGCAGGAACCGCGCCCGGGCCACGTGGCTCCAGGTCCTGGAGGGCCAGCTTGCTAGGGACCCGGATGCGTGGGTGTGCGGCCGTGTTGTACCGGCATGCAATTCTGCGTGTGTTTCTCCAGGTGTTGGAGACACAGTTGCATACGGGCATGCATTTGCACACACGTGCACACGTCACACACACACACACACAGATACACACGGGTCTTACACATGCAACAAAGGGCGTATCCCGAGAGGCACTAAAACTCAGCAAAGGAACGTTCGCAAAGGGCACTGAGCATCTGCTCCTACAAGCGGATGCGAAGCCTAGCATTTTGGGAAAACATTAACGCCTCCCCAGCAGTGCCATTGTCTTGATGGTTCTGTTGAGGATGATGAAGTCAGATGAGCAGAGCTCTGTCCGGGCCGGGACGGTTATGAACTCCTGGTCAGGGGAGCCTCGCTTGCCACGCACCCCGGCTTGCACGAGGCTGGTGGGGAGGGAAGTCAAGGCGGCGGTGAAGCAAGGCTGCGCATGTTGACTTTGGAGCCTCTAGGATGGGGTGGTTGGTAACAGCAGTAGCCACTGGCATGGCAGGGCAGGGCAGGCCAAAGTTTTCAATTCCTGGGACGTCAGTTCATGGCAAAATTATCAATTCCTGGGACATCACTGCATGCCCAAATTATCAATTCCTGGGACATCAGTTCATCCCAAAATTATCAATTCCTGGGACATCACTGCAGCCCAAATTATCAATTCCTGGGATGTCAGTTCATCCCCAAATTATCAATTCCTGGGACATCACTGCATGCCCAAATTATCAATTCCTGGGATGTCAGTTCATCCCAAAATTATCAATTCCTGGGACATCACTGCATGCCCAAATTATCAATTCCTGGGACATCACTGCATGCCCAAATTATCAATTCCTGGGATGTCAGTTCATCCCAAAATTATCAATTCCTGGGACATCAGTTCATCCCCAAATTATCAATTCCTGGGACATCACTGCATGCCAAAATTATTGATGCCTGGGACATCACTACGTGCCAAAATTATCAATTCCTGAGATATTAGTGCATGCCAAAATTATCAATTCTGGGACATCACTGCATGCCAAAGTTTTCAATTCCTGGGACATCAGTTCATCCCCAAATTATCAATTCTGGGACATCACTGCATGCCCAAATTATCAATTCCTGGGACGTCAGTTCATCCCAAAGTGATCCATTCCTGGGACATCACTGTATGCCCAAATTATCAATTCCTGGGACATCACTGCATGCCCAAATTATCAATTCCTGGGACATCAGTTCATCCCCAAATTATCAATTCCTGGGACATCACTGCATGCCAAAGTTTTCAATTCCTGGGACATCAGTTCATCCCCAAATTATCAATTCTGGGACATCACTGCATGCCCAAATTATCCATTCCTGGGACATCAGTTCATCCCAAAGTGATCCATTCCTGGGACATCACTGCATGCCCAAATTATCCATTCCTGGCACATCGGTGCACGTCTGCAATCAGTTCCTGGAACATTACTGTATGCATAATGGTCAGTTCCTGGAAAATCCCTGCATCGTGCATTATCAATCCCGCATCAGAGAGCCCCACATCTGAGAACACCAAACACAGCCTTCCAAGTATCCGAATTCATTGGAAAGTACCCCGCATAGAGGGATAGGGGCATCAGCAGGGCATGTGGGTCTCGACAGGGATTGTTCGGAATTTGGGGGTGTTGACCTGGGTGAGGTCCCAGGGCTACGACCTGCTTAGTTAAGGACAACCTGTTATAAGACAAATGGCTCAGGGAGGTTATTGCCCTCCTCGTGATGGCCTTGGAGACCCTGGACGTTGGCAGCAGAGACGACCGTGGGGGGACTCTGGGCAGGTGCACGGACTTTGGGTTCCCCCCACCCCGGGGCCGCAGTGCTGGACTCATCAGTCTCAGCCTTTGCGGGGGCGCACGCGGTCCGCTATTCGGGCACACGTGCTGAAGGACAAACACAGCCTCGTCTCCCAAAGGCTGAACGTATCCTACTCATTGAGTTTCCATGGTGGGCAATGGGGTGATAACGTCCCCAAGGAAATGTGGGGTAACTGTGGAGCCGGGGGGAGGATATGCCAACTTGGATCTCTGTTCGATTCGAGTTCTGCCGTCAGATCCCAGCGCAACCTCACCGACCCAGACTCTGAGGATCGGACGATAATGATGCTCTGGGCAAAGAAGTTCACGGCTAGTCCGGAAATCCTACCCGGTTATCGGAGCGAATCCCTGGGGTAAACAGCCTCGTTGGGGAAAGCGTGCTTTCGCAAGAGCGGCGAGGACGCCGTGGCCGCGAACACATTTGGCCACCGCCTGGAAATGTGCAATCCATCCTGGGGCTCGCAGAAGCGCGGTGGGAGGGGGGGGCGCCTGCACCCCGGAGGCTGTGCCTGAAGCCGTGTGGGGTCCCCTGCACATTCCTAACGAGAATCTCCTCCTTCATCCATATTCTAATGGAAAATATGCTGGAGACCTTCCCACAGCACAGCTTGGCCCATCTCAGATGCTAACGCTTAGGGCATGTCTCCTACGTGCCCAGGGAGAAATGTTTTTTAATGTCTGTTTTTGAGATTGAGTGGGGGAGGGGCAAAGAGAGAGGGAGACAGAATCCGAAGCAGGTTCCAGATTCAGAGCTGTCCGCACAGAGCCCGACACGGGGCTCGAACCCACAAACCGTGATATCGCCACCCGAGTCGAAGTCGGGCGTTCAGCCGACCGAGCCCCCCAGACGCCCCTCTTTTTAGGAATTGTTGACGTTGGGAAACGCATCCATCAGAGATACGGGAAGGAGTCCTACGAGGATAAAACATCACCCGTGCAGCCATTTCAAACCTACTCAGGAACAGGTGCGGAGATGGGAGAAAGGATAAATAAAATTTTGACGGGAATCAACTATGAATGCTGAGCCGTCTCCGCAGATGTACTATTGATCCTTCTTGTGTCAGATAAATCGTCAGCATGGGTCCCGAGCCTCCAGAAAGAGGCAGTCTGGTTCTATTTTCATCCCGGCAGCAAATGCAAACACAATTTCCCGCCTGAAGTACTTAACATTTGCAACATCTCGATCGCTCCGATGTTGAAGAATTTAAGATAAAAGTTAACAAAACAAAACAAAACAAAACAAAACAAAACAGAGGGGTGCCTGGCTGGCTCAGTCAGTTAAGTGTCTGATTCTTGATCTAAGCTCAGGTCTTGATATCAGGGTTGTGAGTTCAAGACCTGCATTGGGCTCCGTGCTGGGCATAAAGCTTATTTAAAGAAAAAAATTTAAAAAGAAAAGAAAGGCAGAAATTGTAGCTTCCCTCGGCCCCTGGGAGGTCCCTTCATGGAGCAGAGCTGGGGCTGGTTCCAGGAGGCAGGTGGTCGCATAATAGGACGTTGGTCCTCTCATCCCACATCCTTGGAAACAGCTCGGGGGGTAAGACGCACTGTCCCAGAGGAGGGTCCTGGGCAAAAGGTTTTGGGAAATTCTGCAGACCCTCTAGGACCCTAAGGAAGCCATGGCCAGGGTCCTGCTGGGAGAAGCCCCGAGTTGGAAAACGTGTGTGCGCCCGTTGACCCCGGGGCCCCCCCAAACCCTCGTAAATAATCCCGCCTCACAATTCACATGAGACACGGCTCGGCTGAAGGCGCGTGCCCACAGACCACGGCACGAGGCCCATGGGAAACGCCCTCCCTTCCTGCAAGTCAAGGCCAGTCTGAGCCGAGCCCCCATCCTGGGTCCCCAGGATGCCGCTCCCAGAGCCGGAGACGTTCTGCACAGGTCACAGGTGGGATGCGGGCTTTCCTGTCGTGCACACGACTGTGCTGTCATCGAGGAGGGGGGTCTCCTACGGTGACGCGTCTGGCACAATAATGACTCTCCAGTGTCCGAGTCCTCTGCTGGAGAACGGTTTGCACGAGGTCAGGACTTGCACACCACTGGGCCCTTCCTGCCGGGGAAGCACCAAGCTCCTGGGAGGTGGCTGCGGGGAGCTGAGGGACGACCCCGCCCAGACACGTCCACGATGGGATCCCCACGTGGTGGACGGACCCACGTCCCCAGACACGTCCACGACCCGATCCCACGTGGCAGACAGACTCACGTCCCCAGACACGTCCACGACCGGATTCCCACGTGGCGGACAGACTGACGTTCTCAGACACGTCCCCAACCTGATCCCCACGTGGTGGATGGACTCACGTCCCCAGACACGTCCCCGACCCGACCCACGCGTGGGACAGACTGATGTCCCTATAGACATTCATGTCCTGACTTCTCTGAGCCTGTGAATATGTGCCCTTACGTGAATAAAGGGACTTTGCAGATGGGGGTGGTTCAGAACCCTGAGATGGGGGTGGTCCTGGATGGCCCCAGTGGTGCAAGGTCTCCACAAGGGTCTTCCCAGGAGGGAGGCGGGAGGCTCAGAGTTGGAGAAGGCGATGTACGCACAGAGCAAACATCATGAAGAGACAGAGGGACGCCGGGGTTACACCCTCCACCCCAATGGCTTTGAGAATGAGAGGACGCATCACGAGCCCAGGAATGCCACCAGCCTCCAGAAGCTTGAAAAGGCACATCAGTTCAAGAGAAATCAAGGCATGGAAGGAAAACAGAGGGACTGTCCCTTGGGGCCAGTGGCACGTGGGGTCAGGGATTGCACACTGGGCGCGTGGCACCTCTGTGTGGCTGGGGCGTGCTGTAGCGATGGGGGGTCCCAGGCACGGAGGAAGGTGTGTGTGGAGGACAAGTTTGGGCTGACGTGAAGCCAACGTGTGGACGGGATTCCCTACAGACAGAAGACGGACAGGGCAAACAGAAAGCCCGTATTTCCTGTTTACAGGGAAAGGACTGATTTCTGCCAATAAACGTCAGGTGCGCCGGTGCGGGAAGCCTTGAACGGTATGGGGAAAGGTCCGTGGAGAAGAAAGAAAGATCAATACCGTTCTGAGCCTTCCAGAGAGAACCAGCAGCACTAACAACACCCACAGCGGGTCTGTTCCCGGGGGAAGGAGGCGGGTGTGGCGTTAGCTATCACCGTGTGGCACCCACACATCACCGCCATATGGCCACACAACCGAATGCATTAAAGAGACGGTTGGAGTCGGATCTTCTGAGTCTTAGGCTCTCCGTCTTCCCCTTCAGGGAGTGTTTCCAATCAAACAGGTGCATCGGGCATCACAATGTCTCTCTGTAGCCTGTCCTGCCCACGAATGCCGTTAACACCACAGAAGACGGTGAAACGCGGTAAGACAAAAAGGACACACACACGTCCAGGGGAGCGGCAGGGAGAGAGGGACCGAAAGAACCCCAAGCAGGTTCCCTGATGTCAACGCACAGCCCCGCGAGGGGCCCTAACTCATAACCGTGAGCTCATGACCTGAGCCGAAATCAAGACTCGTAGCAGCAGTTTCCACAATAGCCCAATTATGGAAAGAGCCTACGTGTCCAACAAGCGACGAATGGATAAAGAAGATGTGGTTTATAAATTCAATGGAATGCTACTTGGCAATGAGAAAGAACGAAATCTGGCCATTTGCAGCAACGTGGATGGAACTGGAGGAGATCATGCTACGTGAAACAAGTCAGTCAGAGAAAGACGGATATCGTATGTTTTCACTCATAGGTGGATCTGGAGCAACTTAACAGAAGACCATGGGGGAGGAGAAGGGGGAAAAAAGTTACAGAGGGGGAAGGAGGCAAACCATAAGAGACTCTTAAATACTGAGAACAAACTGAGGGTTGATGGAGGGTGGGGGAGAGGGGAAAGTGGGTGAAGGGCACCGAGGAGGGCACCTGTTGGGATGAGCACTGGGTGTCGTATGGAAGCCAATCTGACAATAAATTATATTTAAAAAAAAAAGAGTTGGCGGCTTGACCAACTGAGCCACCCAGGCTCCCCCACCCCCACAACAGATGAATAGTTTAGCAAATATTTTATACATTTTGGAAAGAAGGTACAGTGGTTGTAGCTCAATGATTTACGGTCATTGTTTTCGCCATATTAATACTATCATTTATCTCCTCTACGGTCGACCAGTTGGCCTCCAAGTCTGAAAGCGAGCTGGGACGTTCTTCCGGTATGCGTGTTTTTCCGATAGTTTTGGTGCTCTATGTGGATTCAGTTTGGACACGTGAATGGCGCTGCCTCCTCACCGTGGAGGGTTTGGATGAATCTGTAGGACATCTGTCGAGTGTAGCGTGGGAAGACAGGAATGGCTCAGGCACCATGCTGAGAAACCCAGACGTGGCCACGATGCTCTTAAGAGCGGGGCTGAAAGGAGGGGTCCAGGTCAAGGCTAGTTTGTGTTGAAGACGGACAGGTGGGTGGGTGGAAGGCAGGGTAAGGGGACACACAGACCCTGTGTGTCTGTGTGATGGGTGTTGGCTTCGGGGAAGAAGTCAAGAGACAGCTGTGCATGGAGCCTACATCCTGATGACGCCCCCTGGGGACACGCTCAATATTTAATAAGGGAACGTGTGAACACGCCCCCCTCTTACACGTTCATAACACACCTTACTTAGCCCATGTGGGCCAACCAAAATATCGACCCCACACACCGTTATCATCAGGCTTACCATCATTGCAAATTGATTATGCCAATGACAATAGCCAAATGCATCAACGAGGCAAAGCGTCACGACAACACCACGTATATTCATGAATTTCCACGCAAGTCCTTCCTTCCCAAAGGACTTCTCTCGCGGGATGGCCACTGTGCACGTCTGTGTCAGAGTTAACATCTGCATTTCACCAGGACTCACCGTTATTGACCAGGACATGGAGAGGGATTTTCTTCTTCTTGAACTTCTGGACGAATTGCCTGATGGACGTCAGGGAAGCCAGATCACAGTATAAAAACTCCACTGCAAAAGGAAAGAGATGGGGCATTAACTTCCGACCTACTCCAGGAGCTGAGATGGTTTTTAAATACGTTCGATTCCATCCCACCTGCGGAGGGACACTGGGTTTTAAAGACGAAGGTGGGATTCAGGGATCAGAGCCTAGGAAGACCGTCCATGCCTCATGCCCTTGACGATCCCCCATCGTTGCGTGTAGACGGCACCTGTGACTTGCTTATAAATCAACAAAATAAGGCATTTCCTTAGGGAAGCAGGGGAGAGAGTCTTCCACTGGTCTTGAAGAACTCAGCCGCCATGTTGAGAGGGGCCATGGGGCAAGATGCTTCTGGCAGCTTCCGGGGACTGACAGCAGCCTCTGGTCAACAGCCAGCAGGAAAGCCAGAGCCCCGAACCTACAAACTCAAGGAACTACCAACAACCCCATGAGCCTAGAGGACATCCTGAGCTCCAGAGGGGCGCTCAGAGCACGCAGCCCTTTGGAGCTGATGTCACTCTGCTGGGTCATCGTGCGGCACGATAGTCCTTGGACGGCGACATCGCTGTGGGTCTCCGGGACCAGTTCCTGGGAACGTGCTTGCTCGGACGCGTGTGGTTGCAAGAAGACAGAACACAGGGAAGCATGGCTCCCGCCAGCCACGAGCACTAGCAACTGGGAGTAGGGGTGGGGTGGGCACGCTTCCGGATCAAAGCCCTTCCAGGGGAGGTCTACACACGGGTGCCATCCTGGGAACCGTTTGTTACCGGGTCAGCTGTAAGGCACACCGCGACACCGACAACAGCATTTAGAACACTAAATCATTGAGAGTCATTTTACGTGTGCTGAATCCAATGATTTCTAAAAAGACAACCTTGGAAGTTACCATTTTGCCTGGTTGTAACTCTTGTTTTTCTAGTAATTCGCGTCTGTCCTATCTACATCGCTATGAATCCGTGACAGCTTTGGGAAAAGGGAGTTTTGCCACAGACAGTTCGGAAGTGCTGTTCTAGAACACAGCGCCATCTGGCTAGGCATTCCTGACACACCGCTCTAATTTTCCGCTAACATATTCACGAGGATATATTTTTTTTTTAAAGGGGGAAGCCCCTACTGCTTCCCATAACGGGAACCGACGATAACAGGGTTGGTAGACAGACACGCTCGGCTTCCAGAAGCAGAGCAACGATACGAATCTTTACAAAGTCAGAAGATGCTTCCTCCCCACTCCCGGGAGAAGAGGGTTCCTAACCAGCGGCAAACGTGAGCGCCCCCTTTCTGCCGTGAGAATGTTGCCTCGTGAGGTGCCCCAAGGATCGAGTGGGGGGATCATGGGGGCTGCCGCTGTGCAGAGAACGTGAGCCCCCCAATCAAGCCCCTACAGCTACAGAGGGCAGGGCAGTCCCTGTGTACCAGAAGTCGCCACAGGGCCGATCCCTGATGGTGACAACGAGCCAGGCAATTTGCAGGCCGTGGGCTTCTGGAAGAGGAGAAGCCCCAGGGATGAGCTCGGGCAAGATCGGGGAATCGCATTGCTGGAGGCTGAGCTGGTACGTTCACCTAAAATGTGCGTCCTCTGCCCCCGCCCCCCCGCAAGGTGCACTGGGAGATGGGGTGGGGGTCATTGATCCAGCAGGGCTCGGGGGTGGGAGAAGGAGACACGGCTGGCATTTTCCATTTTGCCTGGAACGCCATCAGTGATGCCTTCCATTTCTGTCTTTATATTTATTTATTTTGAGGGAGAGAGAGGGGGAGCGTGAGTGGGGAAGGGGCAGACAGAGGGAGAGGGACGTGGGACTCCATGACACCCACCGTGAGATCATGACCTCAGCTGAAATCGAGTCAGATGCTTAAGCGACTGAGCCACCCAGGCGCCCCCGACACGTTCCATTTCTGTTTGGGTAATGAGAGACGTGGAAGTTGCCACGTCTCCAGGCTCTTCACTGTGCCCCTGGGGACAAGAAGTAGCCTGTGTGCCCAAACAGATGACGAGAAAACACGAGGTATACCGGTTGTCCACGTAGGCAAAACGGAAGATCCAGAAAAGCCCTGGAAGGAGGTGTGAGCCTTTAGCTGGCGCTGGTCCTGATTCAAAACCAATATGGCGGCCTCCCACCGGAGTGGGGAGGAGGGGGGAGAAAAGAGGTGAATTCTTGAATTCTTCTATACACTGATGATGGTTTTGAAAAGTGAGGATTGGGAATAAAAAGGCCAAACATTATCAAGCCGACAAGCAAACACAAGCCCCATTCCTACAAGGTAGGGATAACTCAAGACCAAAGGATCAATGGGGCCAAGGGCAGCCTTGGCTGTGGACCCCATGCTCAATCAAACACAAGCCCCATCCCTACAAGGTAGGGTTAACTCAAGACCAAAGTATCAATGGGGCCAAGGGCAGCCTTGGCTGTGGACCCCATGCTCAATCAAACACAAGCCCCATCCCTACAAGGTACGGTTAACTCAAGACCAAAGTATCAATGGGGCCAAGGGCAGCCTTGGCTGTGGACCCCATGCTCAATCAAACACAAGCCCCATCCCTACAAGGTAGGGTTAACTCAAGACCAAAGTATCAATGGGGCCAAGGGCAGCCTTGGCTGTGGACCCCATGCTCAATCAAACACAAGCCCCATCCCTACAAGGTACGGTTAACTCAAGACCAAAGTATCAATGGGGCCAAGGGCAGCCTTGGCTGTGGACCCCATGCTCAATCAAACACAAGCCCCATCCCTACAAGGTACGGTTAACTCAAGACCAAAGTATCAATGGGGCCAAGGGCAGCCTAAGCTGTGGACCCCATGCTCAATCAGTGCAAAGCCACGTTAGTGCTGTGGCATTTGTTGCCGCGTTTTCTCCAGAAAAGCCCAGCATCGAGCTGTATCTCTCAAGAAGTCTCGTACGCGCCTGGAAAACGGCCAGAATCCCCGTTGTTACGGGAGCCTACGCGTCCGTCTTTGAGTATTTGACAGATGGACAGACAAGACGGGAAATAAGGACGCAGAGGAGGCTCTGAATAACGCACTTGACAGGGCTAAAAGAATGCAGATTTAGAAGGAGGGATGAGTCTCTCGTCATGGGGACGATTTGATTATTAGGAGTTCGTACTCATCTCTGTTAATATGTTAAATGGGTAGCAACAAGATGAAAATTTCCGGGAAATGAGCACTTTTCCCAGAAAATACTGATTATTAAGATCCAATCAAGGAAGATGGGAGCAATCAGAGCGACCATATGAGAGCAATGGAAACGCTACAGGAGACGGAGTTGGGCACAGGGGAAGGCTGGTGACGGTGTCCAGGCAGATTCTTCCCTGCTTCAAAGGACGACGCCTTTACTGACGGACTCCGGACGCGGGCAGAGGGCCCGGCGGATTCGTCTGGTGATGTGTGCGTTGTTTCGATTCGGGAACCTGACGAGTTGGAGCCAGAAGGGGAGGGGACAAAAAGCCACAAAGCGCTTGACCCCACTGGTACCATCTACCCCCTCCCCAGGGCTGTTAGCCCTCGGGAGCGGATCGGGGTGACTTGAGGACCACCACACCCCCAAAAAGGCGGACAGGCATTGATGGCGGGGAACGGCTTCACTAGTGAGACTCGAGAGCTCGGACCCAGTCCCAACAGCAAACGCAGTGCCCGGGGTGGCCGGGGACCGGAAACCCCGGGGCGGGGGGGAGCAGGAGGCAGGGCTGGAGAGACAGTCAGGGAGAGACAGACCCAGAGACAGGGAGAGATAACACCGAGAGACAGTCGGGGAGAGAAGGACACAGAGACAGGGAGAGACAGACACAGAGACAGGGAGAGATAGCACCGAGAGACAGTCAGGGAGAGATGGACACAGAGACAGGGAGAGATAGCACTGAGAGACAGGGAGAGACAGACACAGAGACAGGGAGAGGCAGACACAGAGACAGGGAGAGATAGTACCGAGAGACAGGGAGAGACAGACACAGAGACAGGGAGAGATAGCACCGAGAGACAGTCAGGGAGAGACGGACACAGAGACAGGGAGAGATAGCACCGAGAGACATTCAGGGAGAGACGGACACAGAGACAGGGAGAGATAGCACCGAGAGACAGGGAGAGACAGATACAGAGACAGGGAGAGACAGACACAGACACAGGGAGAGATAGCACAGAGAGACAGTCAGGGAGAGACGGACACAGACAGGGAGAGACAGCACGGAGAGACAGTCAGGGAGAGACAGACACAGAGACAGGGAGAGACAGACACAGAGACATGGAGAGATAGCACCGAGAGACATTCAGGGAGAGGCGGACACAGAGACAGGGAGAGATAGTACCGAGAGACAGGGAGAGACAGACACAGAGACAAGGAGAGATAGCACGAAGAGAGAGTCAGGGAGAGACGGACACAGACACAGGGAGAGATAGCACCGAGAGACAGTCAGGGAGAGACAGACACAGAGACAGGGAGAGATAGCACCGAGAGACATGGAGAGACAGACACAGAGACAGGGAGAGATAGCACCGAGAGACAGTCAGGGAGAGATGGACACAGAGACAGGGAGAGATAGCACTGAGAGACAGGGAGAGACAGACACAGAGACAGGGAGAGGCAGACACAGAGACAGGGAGAGATAGTACCGAGAGACAGGGAGAGACAGACACAGAGACAGGGAGAGATAGCACCGAGAGACAGTCAGGGAGAGACGGACACAGAGACAGGGAGAGATAGCACCGAGAGACAGGGAGAGACAGACACAGAGACAAGGAGAGATAGCACCGAGAGACAGGGAGAGACAGAGACAGGGAGAGACAGACACAGAGACACGGAGAGATAGCACGAAGAGAGAGTCAGGGAGAGACGGACACAGAGACAGGGAGAGATAGCACCGAGAGACAGGGAGAGACAGATACAGAGACAGGGAGAGATAGCACCGAGAGACATGGAGAGACAGACACAGAGACAGGGAGAGATAGCACCGAGAGACATGGAGAGACGGACACAGAGACAGGGAGAGATAGCACCGAGAGACAGGGAGAGACGGACACAGAGACAGGGAGAGACAGACACAGACACAGGGAGAGATAGCATGAAGAGACAGTCAGGGAGAGACACACACAGAGACAGGGAGAGATAGCACAGAGAGACAGTCAGGGAGAGACGGACACAGACAGGGAGAGACAGCACGGAGAGACAGTCAGGGAGAGACAGACACAGAGACAGGGAGAGACAGACACAGAGACATGGAGAGATAGCACCGAGAGACATTCAGGGAGAGGCGGACACAGAGACAGGGAGAGATAGCACCGAGAGACATTCAGGGAGAGACGGACACAGAGACAGGGAGAGATAGCACCGAGAGACAGTCAGGGAGAGATGGACACAGAGACAGGGAGAGATAGCACTGAGAGACAAGGAGAGACAGACACAGAGACAGGGAGAGGCAGACACAGAGACAGGGAGAGATAGTACCGAGAGACAGGGAGAGACAGACACAGAGACAGGGAGAGATAGCACCGAGAGACAGTCAGGGAGAGACGGACACAGAGACAGGGAGAGATAGCACCGAGAGACAGGGAGAGACGGACACAGAGACAGGGAGAGATAACACCGAGAGACAGGGAGAGACAGATACAGAGACAGGGAAAGACAGACACAGACACGGGGAGAGATAGCACGAAGAGACCGTCAGGGAGAGATGGACACACAGACAGGGAGAGATAGCACCGAGAGACAGGGAGAGACAGGGAGAGATAGTACCGAGAGACAGTCAGGGAGAGACAGACACAGAGATAGGGAGAGATAGCACCAAGAGACAGGGAGAGACAGACCCAGAGACAGGGAGAGAGAGCACCAAGAGACAGTCAGGGAGAGACACACACATAAAGGGGCCCAGAAAGAGAGACAGACACGGACACAGAGAAAGAGACACAGGCACAGAGATAGACACAAACAGGGAGACAGTCAGAGCGAGGCAGATAGCGATAGACAAAGATACAGGGACATAGGGAGATAGCACCAGAGAGACCATCAGGAGAGACAGACAGAGACAGAGACAGACACACAGATCAACAGAGACAAAGAGACAGAGAGATAGCCAGAGAGAGGAGCTCCCTGGCACACGGGAGAAAAGTGCATGAGGACAGGATCATGTGTATTTCCGTATTTCCTTATTTCCAGGCAGGGTGCAGGGAGGGGGGTCCCCCTGGAAAAGCAGGCTGGTTGGGCCTCAGGCGTCCGTCTGGAATGAGGCCCGTGCCTCAGACGCCCGTCCCCAAGGCTTGGACCCCGTGAGGCCGTGGGGTCCTACGTGGCCTCTCCAGGCGGCAGCTGGGACCATACGTGCCTGCCCAGGGCTCAGCCGCCTCTCCAGACTCACTCCCCGACTCAGGGATGCTGGTGTTCCCCTGCCCAGCCTTCCTATTCAAGGTGCCCTTTCTGTCCGCAAAGCCGTCTTCCGGATCGAATGTCCTCCGAGAACCAGCTGGGCTGGTCCTTCTCCAGTGGCCTCCTGTGAAAGTCCGCCCTGCAGAGCGATACGGAGCTATACTGTGCTTTTGTTCCTCTGGACACGCCCGGCCCGCCCGGCCAGCACTGCAAGGCCCTACAAGTTGGACACTGAGCCGCTCAGGCACAAACTGGAGTCAGCCACCACCCCGTGAGAAAGGCAACAAGGACACAAGGCCTGAGTTCTCGTAAGCATTGCTGTCAACGTGCGCGCAGAAAGGGGAACGCTCGTGCCCTGTTGCTGGGAATGCAGACTGCTGCAGTCAGTGAGCACAACGGGATTGAGGGTCCTCAAACAGTGAAAAGCAGAAGGGCCCCGTGATCCAGCAATGCGACCGCTGGGTACGCCTCCAACGGGAGTGAAAGCAGGATGAATGCATAAAGGACAGGTGGTCCCTCCACAGGCCGCAGCACGGCTCAGCCTTAAAACAGAAGGGGACCCTGCCATTTGTCACAGCGTGGATAGACCATGATGCTCAGGGAGATGAGCCAGGCAGAGAAACACAAACACTGCATGATGTCACTTGTATGTGGAACCCAAAGAAGGAGGGGCGCCTGGGTGGCTCAGCTGGTTGAGCTTCGGACTGTTGATTTCGGCTCAAGTCATGATCCCGGGGCTGTGGGATCAAGCCCCGCAGTGGGCTCCTTCCATGCTGAGTGGGGAGCCCGTTTGGGATTCTCTGTCTCTCCTTCTCTCTCTCCCTCTGCTCCTCACCTACTTGGACTCTCTATCTGTCAGGAATGACAGGAGAGGAGAGGGGAGGGGAGGGGAGGGGAGAAAAAGGAGAAGAGGAGAGAAGAGAAAGGAAAAGAAAAGGAAAAGAAAAAGGAAAGGAGAAAAAAAGAAAAGGAAAAGAAAAGGAATGGAAAGGAAAGGAAAAGAAAAGAGAAAGGGAAAAAGGAAAGGACAAAAGAAAAGGAAAAGAAAAGAAAGAAAAGGAAAGGAAAGGGAAAAAGGAAAAGAAAGGGAAAAAGGAGGAAAGGAAAGAAAAGAAAGAAAAGGAAAGGAAAGGGAAAAAGGCAAGGAAAAGCAAAAAGAAGAAATGAAAAGAGAAGAAAACAAAAGAAAAGAAAAAAGACAAGACAAGACAAGACAAGAAAAGAAAAGAGAAGAAAAGAAAAGAAAAGAAAAGAGAAGAAAAGAAAAGACAAGAAAGAAAAGAAAAAAGAAGTCACAGCCCCCAAAACAGAATGGCAGATGCCAGGGGTTGTAGGAATGAGGAAGAAGCAGATGTTGGTCAAAGGACATGACGTTCCAGCTGGACATTCCCAGGATCGAACGTACGGCTCAGTGATTATAGTTATCAGGGCTGCATGATACCCTTGAATTTACCAAGGGAGGATGTTCAGTGTGCGCACTGCACAAAATGGCAGCTGTGTGCCACGAAGGACACGTGCATCGAATCGACTATGGCGATCGCTTCAAAACGTGTACGTGTATTAAATCCTCACGCCGGACGCCTTTCAAAAAATCACGCCGGACGACCTCAAAGGCACGCGCACCTCCCTCCACGCCTGAGTCACAAAGGAAATCCCTTTGGGCGGCCCACAGTACCCGCGTCTGTCTGTCAACATCTCAGCCATAAACACAATTTCAGAAGCTCAAGGGAATTGCTGGGTGGCCAGAAACTGGGGGCAGACGGGACCTCGATGAACTCCCTCGGGTGCCCATGGGACCGGCACGCAGAGTGGCGATGTGACGGGTCGGCCGGAGGTGCTCACGGGGCAGGTAGAAACAGGAAAGCACCACCCACAGGGGATCCAGAGTGAGTAGTTGTAGGCAGGCAGGTTTTCAGGAGGGGAAGGGGATTGAGCTCAGGCTTGCCCTCAACCAGCTCAGGTCGGCGCCCGGTGAGAAGGGACGGCGGTTACCTGGGTGTAGACAGGAGCTGAACAGCTTGAGCCCAGAGAGCACACATGCACATCGCTGTCCGGGACCCTCCTCCCTGTGGCCGGGGTGACCCTGTGAGCAGCCGTCCGCACGAGATCGCCGGCTGCTGCGACACTCGTCATCCCTCGCGTACCGGCTGGAAACAACAGCTGCTCGTCGCGTCCCAGGTCCTCAGAGGGGACGTCTGGGTGGAGGCGAGCTGGGGCCTTGGCGCGGGGCCTCACGAGGCCGAAACCGGGTGGGATGGGGCTGGGGTCTTCCTTCCTTCCTTCCTTCCTTCCTTCCTTCCTTCCTTCCTTCCTTCTTCTCCTCATTCCTTGTCTTAAACAGGCTCCCCAAAACACCCAGACTCTGAAAATCTCTAAATGAGCCGATTACCATATTAACCAAGTTTTGAGACATAGGCGACGTCATGAAATGCTCTAAATAACTCAGGATTGCACAAATTCTTTGGGTGCTGTGGGGTACTCCGGAATTCACCACCTCCATAAATACCACCTCTGGTTTCTCATGGTTACAGTTTTTGACGTTCGCCAGGCTTCTTTCGCAAAAACAGAAGCAGAGGATCCTTTCTGTAGCAGGTCTGAGTTTTTTGTTTCGTCTTGGTTTGCTTCTTGCTTTGGGCTCGACTCCGCACACGCCACGCAGAGAAGGCAGCCACGGAGGCACCCGGTGCTCGGTGTTGACTTTATGAATATTTCATGAGCGAGGCTGTGTTGAGTGAGCGCTGCCTCCGGATTCATTGTCCCTGGGGCGCTTGTGCATCCCGTCAAGGGGAGGATGGAACCATCGTATCATCTGCCCCTCGCAGAAGTGACCGCGCTTCTCATCCTGAGCCCAGCGCTCCGCGTGGCATCTGTCACCAGCCCCCCGGGGGCCTGACGATCCGATCTGGGAATGAGGCGCCAGCATCTGCGAGGTAATGACCGCCATTCTCCCGGGCGCCACACGGATTTTCCGCATCATTTGCCTCCCGTGCTCGTCAAGAACACATTAAGATGTGACAGAACCTGTTTAAAAACGCTCTTCAACCTTCCCGCAGAGCAGGGACCAGCAAGAAAGACCGGATTCCTTGCGCATCGCGCGAAGGAGGAGACGTGCCCACCGACCGCGGCGCTGTCTGGACAAGGAGATCGTGCCCTGCGCTGAAGTCCGATGTTGAACCCACCGAGCCACCGAGGTGTCCCATGAAGTTTATTTACTTTTGACAGAGACAGAGACAGAATGTGAGCGGGTTAGGGGCAGACAGAGAGGGAGACACAGAATCCGAAGGAGGATCCAGGCTCCGAGGCGTCAGCCCAGAGCCCGACGCGGGGCTCGAACCCGCGAACCGCGAGATCATGACCTGACCCAAAGTTGGTCCATTAACCAACGGAGCCACCCAGGGGCCCCGTAAAATCCGGTTTTATTTTTGTAGTGAGGTATAACTGACACCCACGATTATGTGAGTTTCACGTGTACATCATTGTTATTTTTTTATTAAAAATTTTTTTAATGTTTATTTTTTGCAGAGAGAGAGAGACAGAGCGTGAGTGGGTGAGGGCCAGAGACAGAGGGAGGCACAGAATCGGAAGCAGGCTCCAGGCTCCAAGCCGTTAGCACAGAGCCCGACGTGGGGCTTGAACCCACGAACCGTGAGATCATGACCTGAGCCCAAGTCGGACGCTTAACCGACTGCGCCACCCAGGCGCCCCTCCAGAACCCTTTTAAATGTAGAGTCACAGATATCTGCAAAACCAAAGGCTGTCTATATTATTACATATTATACATAACTTATATATGTTATATTTATGTGTATTTGTATAGCATGTTCATTATGATATTGTGTCATAGATAATATATGTTATATATCATATAAACGTATGAAATAAATAGTATATAAATAAAATAAATACCCACGATACATGTATAATAATATAGTATTATATAATGCATATTAGATAGCATAAGATATGCTACATATTATTATACTTTATGTCATGTTTTTATATATAACACAGGTATAGAGAGTCAATAATATACAAATGGAGGTCATCTTTGTGCTTTCAGAAACATTTCAAATAGCAGAGAAAAAGACCACAAAACCTGTCAACACATTAAAACAAGTGCACCATCTCCCTCAAATGAACCGTTAGCTGGAGACGCCAGGGTAATGAACCCTGCAAAGCGATCTCACCTCCAGCCACCGGCCTGGAACGACGCACATTTCAAAAGATGGACAGGACAGACGGCCGGACACAGACCGACAGACACACACACACGGAGGGGGGAAGGGCACTGTCTCCTTTCTTAGTCTCAGACCCAAACAGCCGGCTGCACGCACTACCCTTAAAAAATATTACCCGTTAACAGAAAAAGAGACTCCCGATGAACGTTTCAGAAATTAATGTCGACCGAGTCCTTATTTCGTTCTCTTCTGTTCCTGAGATTGTTTTCTTCTTTCTACCTCCAGCCTATCTGAATGGCGTTTTTCTCACCAATTTAGAGATACACGAAAGGCAATGATTTCAGCAATAATGTTCTTCAGAAGAGGATGCTGTTTGGATTTCCCGTTGTACGAGTTTGCTCGGTTGCTGCTAACAGTATTGTGCATGGGGTGGTTTACATCAGACACATTTATTTCTCCTGGTTCTGGAGGCTGGGAACCTGAGATGCAGGCAGGGCTGAGGCTGGGAGTCTGAGGTCCAGGAGGGGCTGAGGCTGGGGGTCTGAGGTCCAGGGAGGGCCAGGCTGGGGGTCTGAGGTCCAGGCAGGGCTGAGGCAGGGAGTCTGAGATGCAGGCAGGGTGAGGCTGGGGGTCTGAGGTCCAGGGAGGGCCAGGCTGGGGGTCTGAGGTCCAGGCAGGGCTGAGGCAGGGAGTCAGATGCAGGCAGGGCTGAGGCTGGGGGTCTGAGGTCCAGGCAGGGCTGAGGCAGGGAGTCTGAGATGCAGGCAGGGTTGAGGCTGGGGGTCTGAGGTCCAGGCAGGGCTGAGGCAGGGAGTCTGAGATGCAGGCAGGGCTGAGGCTGGGGGTCTGAGGTCCAGGGAGGGCCAGGCTGGGGGTCTGAGGTCCAGGTAAGACTGAGGCAGGGAGTCTGAGATGCAGGCAGGGCTGAGGCTGGGGGTCTGAGATCCAGGAGGGGCTGAGGCTGGGGGTCTGAGGTCCAGGCAGGGCCCAGGGTGGGAGGCTGAGATCCAGGCAGGGCCGAGGCTGGGGGTCTGAGATCCAGGCAGGACTGAGGCTGGGGGTCTGAGGTCCAGGAGGGGCTGAGGCTGGGAGGTTGAGATCCAGGCAGGGCTGAGGCAGGGAGTCTGAGATCCAGGCAGGGCTGAGGCTGGGAGTCTGAGATGCAGGCAGGGCTGAGGCTGGGAGTCTGAGGTCCAGGAGGGGCTGAGGCTGGGGGTCTGAGATCGAGGCAGGGCTGAGGCAGGGGGTCTGAGATCCAGGCAGGGCTGAGGCTGGGGTCTGGGATCCAGGCGGGGCTGAGACAGGGAGTCTGAGATGCAGGCAGGGCTGAGGCTGGGAGTCTGAGATCCAGGCAGGGGTGAGGCTGGGTCCTGCTGAGGCCTCTCTCCTTCGGGTGCAGACCCCAAGTTCTCCTGTGTCCTCACGTGGTCGTCTCTCTGGCTTATGTGTGTCCTAATCTCTTCTTCCTACAAGGACCCAGTTCTATGGGATCAGGGCCAACCTAAGTGACCTCATTTCACCTTAATTTGCGCTTTTAAACCCCAATATCCCAATGCAGACCCATTCTGAGATCCTGGAGGTTAGGGGGTCCTACACATGAATTCTGGAGACACGGTTCGACCCAGAATCCCTGTGGATGGTGAGACCCAGGCTGGCTGTGCTGAATGACTCTCACCTTTGGGCTCCTCCATCCCCGTGGTCTGGGTTAGTCGTCCTTGGGGCCAGTGCCCTGCAGCGTGAGCATGTCTGGGCAGGGTGACTAGGGAAGCCAGTGGCCTCCAAAAAGGTGGTGCCTCCTGGACCCCACAGGCCACCAACATGGCTTTGTGAACACGTTGATGGAACTGCTCCCTCGCCCGCACAAAGTATTTTCCCAATTCCAGACGGAGAATTTCGCTCCCCACAGTTCAGTTGGGCACTGGTGGGTGTAACAGTTTCCCAAGAGGCCCGGAGGAGGCAGGAATTCTCTGGGTGTTTCCCCAAAACGGTTCCTGTCTCCCTCCCGCTGCAAGAGGGAGAAATTCCAACATTCACCATGAGAACCAGACGGGGCTTGTGAACAGGGCAGCCCCCTCCCTCCACCGGGACCAGGCTGGGTCCCAGGGACTCCACCTCCTCAAGCTTGTCCACACTCGGACTCCAGAAGGTCGTCCGTTGCCCTGCAAGCGTTCCCAGCCGTGCCTAAGAGGTTCCTCATCTCAGTCACTGGAGACACGTAAATGTGAACAGGGTGGAATGGCCATCAGAAGACCGTGCCCCAACCTGATGCAGGAAGACGCCACAGAGGGTCCCAAATGCACATAAGCACATCCAGACACATGTCCCCTGAAGGATGCGCTCTGTCTCCAGGGGGCAGAAGAGCCCCATCACTCACTGTCTTGGGAGCATGACTGCTTCCGTCCTATTCCACGTCCCACGCACTTGTTGGTTGGGCAACTCCCAGTAGGTCCCTCAACCCCTTCGAGCCATGGGGTTGTCTCCGTGTGTTGGGGCTGCCGTGAACAAAGTACCACAAGCCACACGGCTTGCAGATGACCAGGCTGGAGGCCCGGGATGAGGCTGCGTGGGTGGCTGGAGTCCAGAGAGAGCGGTTGTCTCGCCTCGTCCATGGCCGCCATCTTGTTTTGTCCTCCAATGGCGGAGAGAGAGAGAACTAGCTCTCTGGTGTCCTGTCCTATAAAGACTCCAATCCCATCATGGGGATCCCATCATCTTACGACCTTGGGAAACCCTAGTTACCTCCCAAGGGCCC
Source organism: Leopardus geoffroyi (assembly GCF_018350155.1). Lineage (NCBI taxonomy): Eukaryota > Metazoa > Chordata > Mammalia > Carnivora > Felidae > Leopardus > Leopardus geoffroyi. Next base: position 1,291,787 of record NC_059343.1, read on the forward strand.
ATCTCCTAACACCAACACATTTGGAGTTAGGCTTCCACGTGTGAATTTTGGAGGGACAAACATTCACTCTCCCAGACAGAGTGCAGTAACACCTTCCTGTTTTTAGGGCTCACGTGCGCTGTGAATATGCCGAATGCCGACCAAGAACTCAGGGCAGCGTCGTCAATGTAGCTCAGCGCCCCGAAGTGTCAGCCGTGACGCGAAACCTCATTGTCATCACCCGGAAATCCCTTTGGCAATCCCAGCGTGGGAGTGCTGGAATCAGTCCAAGCACCTACTGTCGTCAGCATTTCCACCACTGAGTCACCAGGCTAGGCTTCGGTGTGTGCAGTTTCCGGCCACGCCGTGTCCACGTCGGGTCTCGTGTCTGCTCCGCCGGGTCCAGCTGACACAGCACGGAAGCTATCGAGTGTGTTTTTAAACCTCTGTGCTCCCAAGCTGCCGGGTTAAGTAATCCTGTGGGTACCAAGCGCTCGAAAGTGCTGACCATCGGCTTCTTGCCTTTCTGGGTCACGGATCTCTCCAGCACGGACACCATATGCAGACTCGCCGTGGGTTGTTTCTCACGTTCATCCTATTTATCTTTAGCACCTGCTTCTGTACCAGTTTCTAATTTAAAGCTAATGATGATCCGTGACGGGTCCTCACCGTGACAGACGCTGACTCTGTAAGTACCGCCCGCCATATCCAGCCACGGGGTTGACGTTCAGGTGTATGTGAGGAAAAAAAAACAACAGCCAGAATCCACGTTTGGATGGGTTTATGGGTGAACAAATCATATCGAGATGGATTTTCAGGCTCCCCATCTTTAGAGGGTGTCATGAGGGACCGCCCACGGATGCTGTGTCCCCAAGGAGTGCTCTGTTTCCGTGACCTCCAGGTGGTGACTGAAGAGTGTGAGTCATCTGAAAGGTGGAAATCTGCAAGGTGGGGGAGGACTTCCATTCAGGGATACCAAGCGTGACACGTTGTCCCCTTCCCGTCCCTCACTCTCTAATAATGAAACCGAACAGGGATGCCTGTGTTCCCGCAACAGGGGTGTATGGCACCCTACATTTATGCCAGGCGAGTGTGTGAGGCTCACACGTTGAGGAACCAGAGGTCACTTCTCGGAAGACATGCCTACAGGTCCAGTTTCCATGAAGCTCCGGGTCGCCTGGCCGAGCGCCATATTGGTTTTTCTCCGATCTCTTGTCCCAGCAGCACTGAGGCAGGTCTGAGCTTCCGAAGCTGAGCCGATGGTCAACAAGATGGCGGTGGGGACAGTAGAGCCACGGGACCCCAAGAAGACAGTGGTGGGGACAGCAAAGCCAGGGAAGTCTAGTTCAGATCGAAACCATGAGCCCCGGTTGTGGGATCTGGCTGTGAACTCCTTGCTCAGCTCTCCCTGGCCACAAACAATGACCTGGATGGACAGGAGGATACAGGTATACCCTTTCCACCGTTGGAAGATGAACTGGGGGTGGAGAATTTACTGACAGTTATGATCAGCCCAGCCTACCTTGACTGCCACGTCTACTGATGGGACCACTTGAAATGTAACCCTAGGAAGTAAGAGACAATCCTGTGATAGCATCGTTCTGTTGTTATATACGCTGGCTCCCCTTCTGGGCACTTAACCCTTTCAATGACGTTAATATGACTTTCAAATCCTACACCCCAAGGGAGCTGCCTTTGGGATTTTGTTTTATTTTCCTGGGCTCCCTTTCACATCATCCACCAAGCACATGTCTCATGGCCATCTTAGACAGAAAACATCCTCGGTACTCTAAGGACCACACGGCCACCCGCTCTCAGTGCCTGCTGTCACAGAGAAAGCATTGTCCTTCATAACGATGACACATCAAGCCACAGTGGATACGGAAGGCAGAATGATCCATGGGCAAGAGGTGATCCACACACCATGAGCTAAGAGGGCGCCATTTTGATTGTAGACGTGTGGACTTGAAAGTCAACAAAGAGAAAGAAAAATGGGAACACCCTTGGTGTGAACGACAGGGAGGAGGAAAGGACAAGGTATGGGGCATTCTGAATGTCTGTAAGATGTCCGCCATCTACGGAGGAGGCAGAAAAGTTCTGCCAAAGGGACCCCAAGGTGAGAATGGAGGGGTCAATGGGGTCAGAAGATGGGGGGGGGGCTCAGGAGCTGTCCAGTCATGGATTGGGAGCCAGGCTTCTCCACTTGGAAGCTGGGCCCCTTCATCCGGTGTTCTCATCCCCAAAACAGAGCCAAGAATAGTACCTACCACTGGAATGTTCTAGAAGGAAGGCGTGCAAAATTCTTAGCATAACGTGTGCTCAGTAACTCCTTCCTTCACTCTGAAATTCCTGTTTTTGTTAGAAGGATGGATGGTCAGGGGAGGTGAGGAAGCAGACATCGGGACAGGCAGGCAGACAGGAAAAGAAGAGAGTGACCGATCAGAGGCATCCATCGTGACGCCCCAGGGAGCGAGGCGCTCACACGAAAGGAAAGGCACTGCGCGAAAATTAGTCCGGAGAAATGTATCAGGAGGGAGGGAGATAGGTAAGGGCAGGACAGCACTGTAGCGGTATTTTCACAGCGCTTTTAAAATCGGGCTAATTAGCCGCCCCGTGTTAGCCAGAACTCTGGGTCAACAGACGATGGCAAACACTTGAAGCCTCATTCGTGCTCAGAGAAGAAACAGCCAGACCGCGTGCGTGTGGAACGCAATTTGCGTTTGCCCACCGTCTGCTTGTCTGTGGGATACGACCGCCACTTGGTGACAGCCTGTCCCGGTGTAGCCCCCATCATCCCAAACACACCCCAGACCCCAGCTGTCCTGCCCGGACCGTCCGCGGAAATCGGGATTTAAGAAGACTGTTTGTAAGAACTCATTTCTTTGGCATTACTTTGTTCGCTTTCTCCGGCGACATATTTGTATGGAATTCAGCTCATTCGCATTTCATTTTGTAATCGCATCTGTGCTGACCCCCAGAGCTCCCTAAATGTTCTGTTCTTGTCATTTTCACATTTGTCGTTTCCTCAGGTGATGTCACCAAAGAGAGTCCCTGCGCTCGGTCTGACTCACACGGCCCGCGGTGTTTTCAACATTGTGCTGAGTTCTTGTTTCGTTCTGTTGGTTTAAAGTGACGCCTTCTCGGCCGCCTTAGACGCTTGTCCTGAAGCTCGCTCGGTCGGAGGGTTTCATCTGGAGGCACCGGGTCCTCGCCACGGTCCCCTTGCTCCGACATCCCCTGGGGATTTTCTTGATAAAGTGCATTTTGTTGTGGATACTGCACCCTGATGATGCCAGACATGTGCGGTAACATTTATGAGGCAACAAGGTTAATTGCCTTCCAGCAGACAAAAACAACAACAACAACAACAACAAAAACAAAACACGAAAAGCACGGGTTCTGTTTGCAGAGAAAGACAGTTAACGAGTAAGGAGGGGACTCTGTTTTCTCTTGTCCCCATTTTGTCACAGTGCCTGGGGACTGGGTTCCGATCAGCTTTTTTTTTTTTTTTTTTTTTTATTAATTTATACAGTTCCAGATATGGCTCCCATACCGAGGACGGTCAGTGGACAGTCTGTTCTCCCTGTACACACATGGACGATGCAGCCTGGTGGTTTTGAAACCGTGGGGTACCCAGAGTCACCTTGAGGGAGGGCGGGAACAGGTGCAGGCGGGGGGATTCACGTCTGCAGTTCCTGGCCCCACGCGAGTCTGGGTGCCCTTCCTTGTGACTCTCGTCGGGATCCGAAGTGACTCGGCTCGGCTCAGGAAGGAGGGGATGCTTGTAAGAAGCAAGAAGTGACACCTGACAGGGGTCACCGGCTCGGGGAGGCTCCCAGTGGGTTTGGACTAAGGCTGGAGGCGGTCCTGGGAAAAAGAAGGGACCCCGTGCAGACACTGTACCTCCGTCCACGGTGAAGGGAGCAAGACGGGGCTGAAGACCATTTTCATTATGAAAACCAGAATGAACGTTCACTCTGCAAAATCTCCCCATGGGTACAGCCTCCCATGTCCCCTCTCCCCCACCGACCCCACGCTTTGGACTGTTTAACCTGCTAACGGGTTGAATTGTGTCCCTAAAAGGACACGTGCGGCTTCTAAGTGTTCTGGATTCTGGCGCCTTGAGATCTGGGGTCGTGCTGAGCTTGGAGGGACGGCTCCTCCTGGGGGGTAGCCAAGTCCCAGGGATGGCACGTGCTTGGATGCGAGCAAGGAATCCGCAGCCTAGACCCCAACCCGGATTTCCGTGGGGCTCCTGGTCTCCGAGCCACCCCTGGGCACCTGCCTTCCGCTCCCAGGGCGGGTGCCAGGCAGCTCGGGGAAGCCGCGATGCCCCGGGGGGCCGACAGGACCGTTCACGCTGGCCAAGCTGCAGCCCGCGGCACCCTGCATTATGGCTGCAGACGCCACGACCTCGTCGCGTTTGCCACACCTTGTGCGGCGACAGCAGACTTCGAGCAGAGGCTCACGCTTTCGTTTCTGGGTTAACGTGATGTGGTCGTCGTGGGTGCCCTGACCGTGTAGGAAGCAAACCAAGCAAGAACCAGATCTCCGGACGCAGAGTATTTATGTATTTATGTCACTATTGATTAGCCGGGAGACAGGAGACCTCGTGTCCCCCGCCTGTCACAGGAGCTCAGAGCCTTCGGGGGGAGCAGGTGCACCCGGGCGGGACAAGCCTTGCGGTCCCCCCCCCCCCCCGAGCTCTGTGCCCTCCACACGGGCTCCACGTCTGGTGGGAGCCACAGGATGTGGCTTATCATCTGCCTTACGCTGAGGGACACCCGCGTGGGCATTGAAAGCTCACTCCTGCGGGCACTGCGGGCTGGTCCCAGCTCCCCAGCCCCTGTGATGCCTCTGGGCACAGCTTGGAAAGCCAGAGACCGGGTGCTGTTGGTTCACGGTTTGCGTGAGGGCCAAGCTCACGGCACAGAGACCGGGCACGACGGGAGTATGCCCCCAGCCCCGCCCCGCGGCCCCGTCCCCACAGTGCCAGTGGAGCGACGGGGCTCTGTTCTTGTGCCTTGTCCCCCGGAGCACGATGGGTCCTGCCACCATCTGGGATTAAAGCCGCTGGGACTGGGGGGTTTCAATGGTCCTGGGTCAAGCGGCATCGCCCCCCCCCCCCGCCCTGATATGTGGACGCCCGTCACCGATGGCCCCCTGGCCTTGTTCCCTTTGCCCCCTGCCCTCCCTGCACACATGCTTCTGCTCTCAGGGTCTTGCCCACTGGATTCCGGGGCTCCATCCCGACTGTGGGTGTCCCTCTTGAGCCGCACAAGAGCACTCCTGGCCATCCCGCGGTCGCGGCGAGAATCACGGAATTCGACCCAGGTACCACCTGCTGGACGGTCCACGTCCCCGGGCCACAGCCCCAGAGACCCTCCTCTCTCTCGGCCACCAGTGCCTCGGCTCGGATCTGCTCACTGGCCGTCACCTTTATACTGACCTTCTTAAATCTTTTCTGTACTTTCTGCCTTGACCTCTGCGATCAGCTGATAAGGACTCTCATACGTACGGCCACCATGAAACCCCTTCCATCTGTGAATGTGGCCTCCTATGGTAGTTAATGCTTTTTCTAAAACTTTTGTGACCGTGTTATAGGTCTTGAGACAAGGAGATCATCCCAGATTATCCAGGTGGGTCCTAAATATATCACGACTGTACATGCAAGGGAAGAACCGGGAGGCGGACACGATACAGAAGAGAACCCACATGAAGGCGGAGAAAGAGACGGGAGGGACGTGGCCTGGAGCCTCAGAAGCTGGAAGAGGAAGGAAGGACCCTCCCCTGGAGCCTCGAGAGAGAGTGTGGTCCTGCCCCTCCTGGATCTCAGTGGCCCTGCCTGGATCTCAGGGGCCCTGCCCTGCCTGGATCTCAGTGGTCCTGCCCCTCCTGGATCTCAGCGGCCCTGCCCTGCCTGGATCTCAGATGCCCTGCCCCTCCTGGACCTCAGGGGTCCTGCCCCTCCTGGATCTCAGGGGCCCCTCCCTGCCTGGATCTCGGCGGCCCTGCCCTGCCTGGATCTCAGGGGTCCTGCCTGGATCTCAGTGGCCCTGCCCTGTCTGGATCTCAGGGGTCCTGCTTGGATCTCAGCGGCCCTGCCCTGCCTGGATCTCAGGGGTCCTGCCCCTCCTGGATCTCAGTGGCCCTGCCCTGCCTGGATCTCAGCGGCCCTGCCCTGCCTGGATCTCAGCGGCCCTGCCCTGCCTGGATCTCAGCGGCCCTGCCCTGCCTGGATCTCAGCAGCCCTGCCCTGCCTGGATCTCAGTGGCCTTGCCCCTCCTGGATCTCATTGGCCCTGCCCTGCCTGGGTCTCAGTGGTCCTGCCTGGATCTCAGCGGCCCTGCCCTGCCTGGATCTCAGCGGCCCTGCCCTGCCTGGATCTCAGCGGCCCTGCCCTGCCTGGATCTCAGTGGCCCTGCCCCTCCTGGGTCTCAGTGGCCCTTCCCTGCCTGGATCTAAGTGGCCCTGCCCTACCTGGATTTCAGTGGCCCTGCCCCTCCTGGATCTCAGCGGCCCTGCTCTGCCTGGATCTCAGCGGCCCTGCCCCTCCTGGATCTCAGTGGCCCTGCCCTGCCTGGATCTCAGAGGCCCTGCCCCTCCTGGGTCTCAGGGGTCCTGCCCCTCCTGGATCTCAGTGGCCCCTCCCTGCCTGGATCTCGGTGGCCCTGCCCTGCCTGGATCTTGGTGGCCCTGCCCTGCCTGGATATCAGCGGCCCTGCCCTGCCTGGATCTCAGCGGCCCTGCCCCTCCTGGATCTCAGTGGTCCTGTCCCTCCTGGGTCTCAGCGGCCCTGTCCCTCCTGGATCTCAGCGGCCCTGCCCTGCCTGGATCTCAGCGGCCCTGCCCTGCCTGGATCTCAGCAGCCCTGCCCTGCCTGGATCTCAGTGGCCCTTCCCTGCCTGGATATCAGTGGCCCTTCCCTGCCTGGATCTCAGTGCCCCTGCCTTGCCTGGATCTCAGCAGCCCTGCCCTGCCTGGATCTCAGTGGCCCTGCCCCTCCTGGATCTCAGAGGTCCTGCCTCTCCTGGATCTCAGTGGTCCTGCCCTGCCCTGCCTGCATCTCAGGGGTCCTGCCTGGATCTCAGCCATCCTGTCCCTCCTGATTCTCAGTGGCCCTGTCCTGTCTGGATCTCAGCAGCCCTGCCCTGCCTGGGTCTCAGTGGTCCTGCCCCTCCTGGATTTCAGTGGCGCTGCCCTGCCTGGGTCTCAGGGGCCCTGCCCTGCCTGGATCTCAGTGGCCCTGCCCTGCCTGGATCTCAGCGGTCCTGACCCTCCTGGATCTCAGAGGCCCTGCCCCTCCTGGATCTCAGTGGCCCTGCCCCTCCTGGATCTCAGCGGCCCTGCCCTGCCCTGTCTGGATCTCAGGGGTCCTGCTTGGATCTCAGTGGCCCTGCCCTGCCTGGATCTCAGGGGTCCTGCCTGGATCTCAGCCATCCTGTCCCTCCTGATTCTCAGTGGCCCTGCCTCTCCTGAATCTCAGGGGCCCTGCCCTGCCTGGATCTCAGTGGCCCTGCCCCTCCTGGATCTCAGGGGTCCTGCCCTGCCTGGATCTCAGTGGCCCTCCCCCTCCCTGGATCTCAGCGGCCCTTCCCTGCCTGGATCTCAGCATCCCTGCCCCTCCTGGATCTCAGCGGCCCTTCCCTGCCTGGATCTCAGTGGCCCTGCCCCTCCTGGATCTCGGTGGTCCTGCCCTGCCTGGATCTCAGGGGTCCTGCCCTGCCTGGATCTCAGCGGCCCTGCCCCTCCTGGATCTCAGTGGCTCTGCTCCGCCTGGATCTCAGCGGCCCTGCCCTGCCTGGATCTCAGCGGCCCTGCCCTGCCTGGGTCTCAGTGGTCCTGCCCCTCCTGGATTTCAGTGGCGCTGCCCTGCCTGGGTCTCAGGGGCCCTGCCCTGCCTGGATCTCAGTGGCCCTGCCCTGCCTGGATCTCAGCGGTCCTGACCCTCCTGGATCTCAGTGGCCCTGCCCTGCCTGGATCTCAGCGGCCCTGCCCTTCCTGGATCTCAGTGGCCCTGCCCCTCCTGGATCTCAGCGGCCCTGCCCTGCCCTGTCTGGATCTCAGGGGTCCTGCCTGGATCTCAGCCATCCTGTCCCTCCTGATTCTCAGTGGCCCTGTCCTGTCTGGATCTCAGCAGCCCTGCCCACACCTGGATCCCAGCAGCCCTCCCTGCCTGCATATCAGACTTCTGGTCTCCAGAGCCGGAACGCGATGAATTCCTGTGGGTTAAGGCACTAACACAGGACACTAACACAACCTTCGGTCTGTCTGTCCATGTGGCATCCTCCTGCCAGAGTTGTCCTTCTAACATACACATCTGACGACACGAGTCCCCTCCCTAATGGTCGCCCTCGTGACCGCTCCTGCCTCCCAAAACACTACCCACGTTGAGCTCTATGAGGGCACACTTTTTCCAGGACACATCCTGGATCCCTGGTAGAAGGTCAGTTGTATCTGTGAACGTGGCCCCCACAGGTGACCCAACATTATTCTGGATGGTTCTGTGACGGTGTTTGTGGAAGAGGTTAACAGTGAAATCGGTGGCTGGTGAGTCGAGCAGAGGGCCTTCCATAATGTGGTGGGCCTCGTCTAATCTGTTGACGGTCCGGAGAGCCTAAAGCCTGAGCACCGCAGAGGAAAGGGGAATTCTGCCAGCAGGTGGTGTTCTGACAGGTCGACTCAGCAGAGTTTGGACTTGCCATCATCCGTGACTGCATGAGCCAGTTTTCCAAAGAACCCTCATACACACGGTGTCCTTGTGGTGTGGGATACGAGGAAGGCCTAGGGGAACCCCCAGGATTAACTGTCGGCCAGGAAAGCCCTCCTGTGACTCACGGCATCACTACCAAGCCTGCATGTGCTTTATGACGATGGTTTTGGGTCCACACGCAAAACCAAGCACGTCTTCCCCCAGCATCTACACACACGCCCAGTGTGGCCCATGGGATGTGGGTTGGAGTCCCTGCACACGTCCCTCCCGCAGCCCGAGTGCGCATCTCTGGGATGAGTAGGCGTTAAGGACACAGCAGAGGGAGAAGACGGGCCATCAGGATGTCACGGGTGCACCGCCAGGGCGGGTTCCTCCCTCCTGTCCTCTCCCGGCCCCTGTTTCTGTGCAAATCAGTGCATCTTCCTGGTTTTCCCACCTGTGCTACCCGTTTCCCAGGTGCCATGACGTCACCTCAACAAAACTCCGTCCCTTGAGTCCCGGGACCCTGCACTGCCCATTCCCTTCGCGAGCGATAATGGCAGAGTTTTGACTACTCGTGTGCTCTCGATTCCCTCTGGACATGTGGACTTTATTGACTCTCTTTCTCTTGAAGAATAAAGTGTGGCACAAAGGTGTGGCAGGTGTGGGAAGGGTCTCCCACACAGAAGGAAGACCACATGGAAAGAAGCAAGATCAAAGGCGAGCAGACGTGGGGCCTGTGTTCCGTGAGCACCTGTTGCCTGCAGAAACGTGTTAACATGGAAAACAGTAGGAAAGGTCCTCAAAAACTTACAAGTGGAACACCCAAAGCGTCCGGCGATCCCACCTCTGGGTATTTACCCAAAGGATGGAAATGACAATCTTAAAGAGATGTCGACGCCCCGCCCCCACCGCAGCGTCATTCGCAACAGCCAAGAGGGGGAAACAACCGAAAAGGTCATCGGGGGTTGAATGGATAAAGAAAAGGCGGCCGTATACACACCGCGGAATACTACTCAGCCTTAAAAAAGGAAGGAAATCAAATCACGTCGGCCACACGGGTGAACGTGGACCACGTTTACGCTAAGCGTCACGGAAGCACAAATATCGTATGGTTCTGCTTGCGCGTTTTACGTAAAATAGTCAAAGCCATAGAAAGTAGAAAGGTGGGGTGAGGGGCTGGGGGAGGGGGACGTGGGCCAAGATGTTGGTCAATGAGGACAGAGTGTGACTCTTTTGGAAAGAAAGGTGTCGTGCATAAAACATGTGTCAAGAAGGTTGATCTTGGGGCGGCTCAGTCGGTTGAGCATCCGACTTCGGCTCAGGTCATGATCTCACCGTTCGTGGGTTCGAGCCCCACGTCGGGCTCTGTGCTGACAGCTCGGAGCCTGGAGCTGCTTCGGGTTCTGTGTCTCCCTCTCTCTCTCTGCCCGCCCCCCTGCTCACACTCTGTCTCTCTCTCTCCCTCAAGAATAAATAAACATTAAAACAAAATTTTAAGAAGGTCAATCTTATGTAAAGTGCCCTTACCGCTATAAAATACGATTAAAAAAAAAAAAGAAATGGAAGACATTTTTATGGCCAGATACACAATTTCATTCCGAACGAGACCGACTGACTTTTCACATCTGCTCTGATGCACAGATACGAATACTTTGCATATCAAGCATTTGGATGTAAATCGCGGCTCGTAAGACACGCAGTGATAACTGGGTCTCTGGCATTTTCCGAGCAACCTCGGGGAGGCCGGGGCTCGGCCAACGTGCACCATGCACGGCGGCAGAAGGAAAGAGACACAGGATGCAGGTGAAGGCTGGGGTTGCGTATATGGGGACATGTCATGTGGGGCACGTCCGGTCTTTGGATGAACTTTGGGGACCAGCCCTGTCCTGGGATGCGCTGCCCATGGGGTTGGGGCCAGCAGACCAGGAGCCCACCGGCTTTGTCCTCAGGACTCTGTCTCCCGAGCCACGTGGGACACCTGCTCGCACACAAATACCTGTGCACGTGTGTCCCCTGGATGCACCAGTGGGAGCCCAGAAGTCGGAAGCGAAAAGGAGCATCAGGAGACCCCGTCCCCCCTGCCTTGCCGTGACTCTGCGGGAAGGTACGACGGTGTCGTGAGCCGTTCACCCCGAACATGCACCGTTTCGCGAGCACCAGGACGCGAGGGGACAGGGTCACGTCTGCTTCCTCCGTGGAGATGGTGAGGATGACTCACACAGTTGCCGGTGGCAAGAAGCAGGTTACGCTTCAAACAGAACTCGTACAGACACCGTCTGCAAAGACAGGAGCTGTGTGGAGAGGCTCCGCGGGGCCACGGATTCTGGAGCTTGGGGCTGACTCAACGATCCCCAGCTGCACTGCCCCTGGAACAGCATCCGTCAAATCCCTGAGGCGGGATCCACCCAGGATGCCACGCTTCGCCTCCCCCCCCCCCCCCCCAGGTGCAGGCACAGCTCGGGACGGCTGTTTCCGGGCTGCCTGGTGGGAAACTCACCGTGGGGAAGCTCTCTGGGGTGAGAATCTGGTATTTCGGCACATCCGTGAGACTCAGCGGAGCCCGGCGGGTGGCCCTCGGGTCACCCCCAGCACAAAAGCACGTTGGGCAAGGAGAACAAGGCAAGAACAAGGAGCCAGGATGGGGATGGAGAATGAGCCCTCCGAACGGAACCCTGGAACCTCAATCTGTCCTACAACGTACTTGGCCACCCGAGCTGGCAAAATCTCAGGGACGATGAAGGTTGACGGTCCAAGTTCTGTTTCCCAGAGCCACAGGCATGTCCACAAACAGCTGCACGAGACTCTTCAGGGTCCGTAAGTGGCCCAGAGAACCCACATGCTGGTTGCGTTGATACCCAAGCTGAGTTGTGCAGACCAAGTAAAGCCCTGGGGATTTAAGACATGTTCATTGACCTAGTGAGAGACAAAGTCCCTCTCATCCGCAAAGCCTGCAAAATCATTCCCAGGCCAAGGAGTCCCTAACAAATCATGTGTCTCCCGGGTCATACCTGAAGGAATCGTAAAATAAACACACCGTCATTTCGGGGGAACGTTAGCATCCAGTTTATCAATTGCTTTCAAAACGAGACCCCCTCCCACATCATACGTACACACACGTCGCTCAGATGGAAGGCGGACGTGTCCACATGGGACAGAGACCCGGGCAGGGACGGGAAGGAGGGGAGGCGTCCTCACGGGAGCCCCTGTCCTGGCTTCTCTGCACAGCCCCTTCAGCGCATGGCTGTGCACTCTATTCTGGTGCCATCATTGGACCACCATCCCCTCTGACCTGGCACCATCAAGGGACGGCCGGACCGGCTCACATCCTTCAGGGACAAAGACAAGGCATTAAAAGAACCACCCACACTCAGGAAGGAAAAACCTTGGGATCCATGAGAAAAACGGGGCAGACACCCAAAGGGGGAAGCAGGACGCACTCTGTACTTGTGTGATCACAAGAGCTACCACGAACATACTAGGACTGTGTTAGACACGGATGAGGAGTGCCAGTTCAAGGGGGGGTTTGCAGAAAGCAGGAGAGGCTAGGGAACCGTGTTTCTGGAGAACCCGAGACAGCACAAGGCGGGAGAAGGATGAGAATCAACACTGCCAAGCATCATGTCCCGTGACGTGGAGAGAAGGCTTATGGAAGAACAGAGAATACACCAGAAAAGGGCGATGGGGGAAACCAATGGAGACAGACGTCAGACGGCAGCGACTCCACACAGGGGTGGTCGGTGTCTTAGAAGAAAACAACGGAGGAGGGGGTGCCCGGGTGACCCAGTCGGTTGAGCGTCCCACTTCAGCTGAGGTCATGATCTCACGGTCCATGAGTTCAACCCCTGCACCAGGTGCAACCCTATCCTATAAGGCTGTTGATATGCAAGGTTGGGCCATCCTAAGGGCATCTGGGGGCAAATGGCAAGACACTGGAAAACACCAACAGCTAATAAGGCGGCGGTGCCTCTCCCTCAACGTTAAATTTCACCAAAGATCAGAGAAACATGCAGAGTCTTGAATGAGAAAACGTGTGAACACATCCTTTAGACCCAAGAGACTAAGTCTTTCAGGGGGGAAGGTGAGATACCATCAAATACTCGAGGCAAAAGGAAATGAAAACAGGTCGTTGCCTGTTTCCCAGGAAATGTGCTCAGACACTCCCTCCAGAACTGAGTTCTGTTCAAAGCCAGAACGTACCCCTCGGGCAAAGGTGAGCGGTCTGCATAGAATGAGGGATTCATGGAAATAGGGATTACTGAATAATCGTGGGCCAAATCTACCCATGGGGGCGGGGGGACAGCACAGGGGAGAACACGACACCTCTTGAGAAATGAGCATCATTGCCAAACGAGGCTTATTTGTTAAAACTATCAGAGGCATGGAGAAGTTCCTCAGAACGAGTTCCTGAAACGAGTTTGGTGAAATTGGGTGGTGAGGGGACTTCCTAGGTGTTCAAACGGCAGAGTCAACTAATAGCACGAAAATTACTAGACTCCTGGGGTGACGACCCAAGGGGGCTCCATGGGAACAAAATACACAGCACACCACAAAACTCAGGAAAGGAGAAACTCACATAGAAGCACACAAAAAAAAAAATAGAAAATAGAAAATAAGGGGACAGGGCAGTCACAAATGCATCTTTTAAATTATTATTATTGTTTTATTTTTTAAATGGTTATTTTTGAGAGGAGAGAGAGAGAGAGAGAGAGAGAGAGAGAGAGAGAGAATATTCCGCTGGATCCACACCCAGTGCAACGCCCGACAGGGACTTCGATTCCACGACCCTGGGACCATGACCTGAGCCAAAATCAAGAGTCGGATGCTCAACCAACTGAGCCACCCAGGCATCCCACAAATGCATATTTTTTGAAAGTGATTGGGATAAACATGCATAGTCAAGGGAAGGTTGACCTTATCCCACAGGCTGAAAGCAATGAGTAAATACACAGTCCATCAAAAATAAATAAACCCATAAAAGAGTGATTCCCATTGAACATAAAAAAGAGTGACACGTAAATATAAAGCAAAAGAAATCCAGAATCAAAATATTATTATCAGAAAAAAAAAATTCAAAGCAAAAAAAAAAAAAATGAAAATTTAATAGTAATAAAGGACAGAGTCTGCCATGAAGCTACATTAATGGCCCTGGAGTCACCATTCAAGACCTACTTAAGAGTTTATAAACCAGGGGGCTGAGGTGGCCCAGTTCTCACTGAGTCAGGTCAGAACATCCTGCTTGGCTATTGTTCTAAAACCCCCTAGGGGCTGTGGACAAATCCTTACTGTTGTTTGAATGCTGACAGCTTCATATTCTGCACCCTCTCTCCCAAAAGTAAATATTTAATGTTGAGATGCCTAAAGACCAAATGAGTATCTAGAGGCATATCTGATAGAGAATATGAGGTCTCACAGCACCTTCAGGGCAAGGACGCAGCTGGAATTTGTGGACAGCGGGAATGGGTCCCCACTGTCCTCACAAAGGCACAACAGTCACAAAGACAACAACAGTCCTTCCCTATAGCTTCTACCACATGCTGGATGGAGCGTTGGCTGGCTCGACCTAGAGAAAATGGAAGACGTACAGAGGAAGCCCTTTCCATTCACATTTTAATAGAACTTTTAAAAAAAAATGTTTGTTTATTAATTTTTGAGAAAGAGAGAGAGTGCAAGTGGGTGAGGGGCAGAGAGAGAAAGGGAGAGAGAGAATTCCGGAAGGATCCATGCTGTTAGAGCACAGCCCGACATTGGTCAAACCCACAAACTTTGAGATCGTGACCTGAGCCTAAATCAAGAGTTGGACACTCAACTGACTGAACCATCTGTGGTTTATTGAGGTCTTTAAAAAAAAAAAAAAAAACCTTTCAGGGGCGCCTGGGTGGCTCAGTCAGTTGAGCTTCTGACTTTGGCTCAGGTCATGATCTCAGTTTGTGAGTTTAACCCCTGCATCAGGCTCTGTGCTGACAGCTCGGAGCCTGGAGCCTGCTTCAGATTCTGTGTCTCCCTCTCTCTCTGACCCTCCCCCGTTCACGCTCTGTCTCTCTCTGTCTCAAAAGTAAATACACATTAAAAAAAACCTTTCAATTCTCATCAAATTAGAGAAGATGGAATTTATAACAAGGGGCGAGAAAATGGCCAACTACCAAGAGAGGTGAACGGGAAAGGGACGTTGAGTCAATTCACCGTGGGCGACGTGCTCTCATGGGCATATGCCAATCAGTATCCAGTCGTGTTGGTCCCTTCCTGGCCCATCCCTAAAAAGAAAGGGGCGTGATTCAACAGCGGCAAAGCAGACCCGCGTAAGTACTTTTGACTGTCGCGCTGATGAGAGGCACTTGCGGTGGAAGAGGCGGAAAATGCAAAATCTAATAAAAATGCTGGGGATGTTCGCCCGGTGGCCAAGCCTTTAATTTTCTTTCCTTCAAAAATTAATTACAGAGGATGTCTGCATTTCTGGGAATTCAGAGCCTCTAACTCTTTCTTCAATTAGTGCTTAATTTTCTTCCCTGGGAGAAATGCCGGGTCCATAGTATGTGCTTCAGTTAATGACGTTTAGCGGGACCACATCTCAAAAAAGATGGGATTACACACGTGACGACGGTGGACTGGGTAAGTCTATCCTTGACACCGTTAGCAACTAGGTTAAAATAAAAACGCTGATGTTTTAATGCCGTCAGGAGACATTTCAAAGTCCACCCCCAAGTTCAAAGAAGAGAAGGGTGTGGGTGGGGACAGGAAATCGTCGGGATCACTCACTTTCAAGGGTGTGGTTCAGGGGCTTGGATGCTACAGGTTGTCTTGCTCTCGCGGATAGTACCCCAGCCCATCCATGGAAGGCTCCCAGGGAGGAACCTACCCATGGGTACCACCGGTGTATGCTCTCCTTACAGCACGTAGGAGGAGTACACAACACCAACGACAGAGATGCGTCCAACCACGGGAGCCACAATGTCAGGGCCTCTAGTCTCACACGTTGACGTCCAGCTGCCATTTTTACCACTGCTCTACGGACAAGAACATTTCTGCTCTTCGGACAAGAACAAATGTCCACAGAAGGGGAGGAGGGCAAAGAGGAAGATGGGTCCCAGCCACCTGTGTCCTCGTTCATCCAATCCGAGTCCCAGATTTGGGGATATTCGGGGGCTGTGCAGGGATAGTCCTCACCACGTGGCTGGCCCAGGGCCCGGGACCCAGAGGGGGCGTCAACACAGGGGGGAAAGTGAAGGGTGATAGCGTGGTGGGATGGAGAGTTCCAGATAGGTCTCCCCCAGCCGCATCCTGCCCCTAACAGGAAGTAGATTGTGGTACGTGATGCCTGCAGGCGTAAACTCTCCTCAGGGCACTGGGCTCGGGGGTCCCCTTCCTAGAGCCTCAGACTGCATTCAGGTCTCGGGTCCGAGCCATTGGCAGTTTTGGGTAGCCACACTTCGAGGAGCTGGACTCTGTAGCTGTGGTGCTCAACGGGGGGCCAGTTTTGCTACCTTCCTTTTTCCAGGAGACAGTTGGCAAGTCTGGAGACACTTTTGGTGTCACAACTGGGGAAAAGAAGATGCACTCACAGACGCCAATTGTGTGGAGGCCAGGATTGCTGCTCAACACAGGACACAGCCTGTGACACATTTACCCAGCCCCAAATGGCCCGTGACACATTTACCCAGCCCCACATGTCAATAAAGCCAAGACTGAGAAACCCTGCTGGGGCATACATGTCGGCTGTGTTCTTTCCCTCTTCCTTCCTCCCTCCCTCCCTTCCCTCCCTCCTTCCTTCCTTCCTCCCTCCCTCCCTTCTTTTCCTTCTCTTTCCCCTTCTCTTCCTTCCTTCCTTCCTTCCTTCCTTCCTTCCTTCCTTCCTTCCTTCCTTTTCCTTCCTTCCCTTCCTTCTTTTCTTTTCTTTCTTTCTTTCTTTCTTTCTTTCTTTCTTTCTTTCTTTCCTTCCATCTATCCCTACACCTATCTATGTATCTATTATCTATCTATCTATCTATCTATCTATCTATCTATCTACCTATCATCCATCCATCCATCTCTATACCTACCTACCTACCTACCTACCTAATCCATCCATCCATCCATCCATCCATCCATCCATCCACTATATCTATCATCTATCTATCTATCCATCTATATCTATGTATCTATGTATCTATGTATCTATGTATCTATCTATCTACCTAATCCATCCATCATCTATCTATCTATCTATCTATCTATCTATCTATCTACTTCATCCATCCATCCATCCATCCATCCATCCATCCATCCACCCATGCACCTACCCATCTATCTTGTCTGTGTATCTATCTATCTATCTATCTATCTACCTACCTAATCCATCCATCCATCCATCCATCCATCCATCCACTCTATCTATCTATCTATCTATCCATCCATATCTATCTATCTATCTATCTATCTATCTATCTATCTACTTCATCCATCCATCCATCCATCCATCCATCCACTCTATCTATCTATCTATCCATCCATATCTATCTATCTATCTATCTATCTATCCATCCATATCTATCTATCTATCTATCTATCTATCTATCTATCTATCTAATCATCTATCTACCTACCTACCTTATCTATCTATCTATCTATCTATCTATCTATCTATCTATCATCTATCTTTCTATCTATCCATCCATCCATCTATCTGCCCATCTATCTGACAGTGGTTCTCAGGTGGCAGCAATCTTCCTTCCTGAGGACACTTGTCAGCACCTGGAGACATTTCTGCGTCTGACATCCTGGGGGGAGGAAATGCTCCCCGCATGAGCTGGGTGGAAACCAGAGACACTGCTCAACACCCTACAGCTCACAGGACACCCCACCCCAGAGAGTCCTCCAGCCGCCAATGTCAGTAGTGCTGAGTCTGAGAAACACTGGTTTACAAATATTAACATATATGAAATACTCATATTTTCCAAACACGTTCTGTGGATGTTAGAGAATCCAGGAATATGTTTTACGAAGGAAACTGATTTGCCATATCTAGGGATCCGGCTTTCAGGCAGCAATAGGAATGTGCTAACCATCCGGAAGATTCCTCTGAAGGTAGGCATATGTAATACACTCTGATCATGAGGAGAGCTAGTCTGTAAAAGGCACTTTGAAAACAACAAAAACTTTTCAGGTCAACATTAGCCTCTGATCCTCAAAGCCACGTTGAGGGTTCACAGATGGGGAAAGTGAGGCACGGGGTGGGGTAGTGACTTTGCCCTCGTTCCTCCATGAGTGAGCGGAAAAGCAAGGCTCAGATCGGGCTCTCTTCACCCAACTCAGAGCAGACTGAAGGTGTCAGGAGCCCAGAGGACATGTCCTGAAATGAGGGTGTGGGGGTGCCCAGGATTCCGTGACATGTATCCCTTCCAGGAAGCAGTGGAGGAAGGAAGGGAAGAGAAACCCTTCTCCACCAGAGAGGTCACCCTCAACACATCCCACTGAACACAGGTGTTACTCTTGACCTTCTGAAAGCTTCTCCATCACGAGTGACCAACACCTGCCATGATGCACACTAATTCTACCTGTGCTCCTTCTCACAATATCCCCCTAACCCCTCATCCTTTTGAAGGTGCTGTCTGATCCTTCATTCTAGAATATTCCACCATCTGAACTGCCTGTCCACTCATGGTCTGGCCTGTTGAGACTCAGTGTGGCCAGATGGGACCCATGTTTCCCCCTTCTGGAACATTCCACCACCTGAACCGCTTGTCCATTCATGGCATAGTCAATTGGGACCCAAGCACCCCATTCTGGAACATTCCACCATCTGAACTGCTTGTTCACTCATGCTCTGTCCTGTTGGGACTCATGGTCTGGCTACATGGAATCCATGTTCCCCCCTTCTGGAACATTGCACCACCTGAACCGCTTGTCCATTCATGGCATAGTCAATTGGGACCCATGCACCCCATTCTGGAACATTCCACCATCTCAACTGCCTGTTCACTCATGTTCTGTCCTGTTGGGACTCATGGTCTGGCTACATGGAATCCATGTTCCCCCCTTCTGGAACATTCCACCACCTGAACCGCTTGTCCATTCATGGCATAGTCAATTGGGACCCAAGCACCCCATTCTGGAACATTCCACCATCTGAACTGCTTGTTCACTCATGCTCTGTCCTGTTGGCACTCATGGTCTGGCTACATGGAATCCATGTTCCCCCCTTCTGGAACATTCCACCACCTGAACCGCTTGTCCATTCATGGCATAGTCAATTGGGACCCAAGCACCCCATTCTGGAACATTCCACCATCTGAACTGCTTGTTCACTCATGCTCTGTCCTGTTGGGACTCATGGTCTGGCTACATGGAATCCATGTTCCCCCCTTCTGGAACATTCCACCATCTGAACCGCTTGTCCATTTATGGCATAGTCAATTGGGACCCAAGCACCCCATTCTGGAACATTCCACCATCTGAACTGCTTGTTCACTCATGCTCTGTCCTGTTGGGACTCATGGTCTGGCTACATGGAATCCATGCTCCCCCCTTCTGGAACATTCCACCACCTGAACTGCTTGTCCATTCATGGCATAGTCAACTGGGACACAAGCACCCCATTCTGGAACATTCCACCATCTCAACTGCCTGTTCACTCATGCTCTGTCCTGTTGGGACTCATGGTCTGGCTACATGGAATCCATGTTCCCCCCTTCTGGAACATTCCACCATCTGAACCGCTTGTCCATTTATGGCATAGTCAATTGGGACCCAAGCACCCCATTCTGGAACATTCCACCATCTGAACTGCTTGTCCATTCATGGCATAGTTAACTGGGACACAAGCACCCCATTCTGGAACATTCCACCATCTCAACTGCCTGTTCACTCATGCTCTGTCCTGTTGGGACTCATGGTCTGGCTACATGGAATCCATGCTCCCCCCTTCTGGAACATTCCACCACCTGAACTGCTTGTCCATTCATGGCATAGTCAACTGGGACACAAGCACCCCATTCTGGAACATTCCACCATCTCAACTGCCTGTTCACTCATGCTCTGTCCTGTTGGGACTCATGGTCTGGCTACATGGAATCCATGTTCCCCCCTTCTGGAACATTCTACCACCTGAACCGCTTGTCCATTCATGGCATAGTCAATTGGGACCCATGCACCCCATTCTGGAACATTCCACAATGTGAACTGCCTGTTCACTCATGCTCTGTCCTGTTGGGACTGATGGTGTGTCCACATGGAATCCATGTTCCCCCCTTCTGGAACATTCCACAACCTGAACTGCTTGTCCATTCATGGCATAGTCAATTGGGACCCAAGCACCCCATTCTGGAACATTCCACCATCTAAACTGCCTGTTCACTCATGCTCTGTCCTGTTGGGACTCATGGTGTGTCCACATGGAATCCATGTTTCCCCCTTCTGGAACATTCTACCACCTGAACTTCTTGTCCATTCATGGCATAGTCAATTGGGACCCATGCACCCCATCTGGAACATTCCACAATGTGAACTGCCTGTTCACTCATGCTCTGTCCTGTTGGGACTGATGGTGTGTCCACATGGGACCCATGTCCCCCCCCCCCCTTCTGGAATATTCCACCACCTGAACTCTCTGTCCATCATGGTATGGCCAGTTGGCAGCCATGATCCCCCCCTTCTAGAAATTTCCACTGTGTGAGCTGCCTGTGCTCTCATGGTGCAGCCACTTGGGACCAAACTCCATTCTTGAGGTCATGATGACAGTGACATCAGTGTGTTATGAAGCAGTTCATACATAAGGTGCCTCCTGTTTGCAGGAGTAGAGGATGTCTTACTGGGGAGACTAAGGGTGCCTGGTTCTAATCCCAGCCCGGCCTTTGCTACCCAGAGCATCATGAGCTCCTTAGCTTATCAATACGTTCATGCCTCATCTGTGAAATAATGGTAATAAAAGTGTCCGCCTCAGAAAGTCACTGTGGCGTGAAACTTCTCACGTCATTCAACAGCAGCAACAAAGCCGGGTATGTAGAAAGCTCTTAGAACTTAGCTTACTTGTGTGTGTGTGTGTGTGTGTGTGCGTGTGTGTGTGTGTGTGTGTGTGCTAAATTGCACATAACATAGAATATACCATTTGTGAGTAAATTCCTTAAGGTGGAAAGAATTGAAATGTCTATCGATGGATGAACGGATAAACAAATGTGGTTTATCCCTGCAATGGAATATTATACAGCCGTAAAAAGGAAGGATGTTTTGTCACACGCTACAGCGTGGATGAATCTGGAAAATTATGCTCAGTGAAAAAAAAAGCCAGTCACAAAAGGGAACATACTGTATAACTGCATTAATAAGAAATGTCCAGAACAGGCAAATGCAGAGAGACCGAAAGCAGATGAGAGGTCACCAGTGCTAGGGAGGCAGTGGGTTAATGGAGAGTGACTTCAGATGGGCATGGGGTTTCTTTTAGGGCCATGAGTATATCCCGAAATTGGACAGTGGTGATGGGGAACGTATTAAAAATAACTGAACTGGGGTCCCTGGGTGGCTCAGTTGGTTGAGTGTCCAACTCTTGATTTCAGCTCAGGTCGTGATCTCATGGTTCGTGGGTTCGAGCCTCACGTCGGAGCCTGCTTGGGATTCTCTCTTTCTCTCTTTCTCTGCCCCTCCCCCATGTGCATGCTCTCTCCCTCTCTCTCAAAATAAATAAGGTTAAAAAATAAAAATAAATGAAATTTATGATATATGATCAAGCTGTTATTACAAGGAAAATCGCCATTTTTAAATTTAAATTTAAAAATTTTAACACATAGCCAATTTAAAATTTTTTAAAAATGCTTATTTATTTTTGAGACAGAGAGAGAGAAAGAGCTCATGAGTGGGGGAGGGGCAGAGAGAGAGAGGGAAACACAGAATCCGAAGCAGGCTCCAGGCTCCGAGATGTCAGCACAGAGCCTGATGCAGGGGTTGACCTCATGAACCGTGAAATCATGACCTGAGCCGAACTTGGACACTCAACCAACTGGGCCACCCGGGTGCCCTGTAATTTTAAATTTTAACAAAGCGGTGACATTGAGCGCTGAAGTGTATGGAACACAAGACATTTTCGAGGTTTGTCCACATTGTAGCGTTTGCTGGTTCTTCATCCCTTTTTTGTGTCTGAGTAGAATTGCATCACGTGGATGTACCACGTTCTGCTCACCCACTGCTCTGCAGACGGGCGCTTGGGTTTCCACACTTTGGCTGTCGTGCATCTTGCTGCCACGAAATCGCATGTGCACGTTTTCGTTTGCACAGCTGCTTCCAGGACGGGATCTGCTTCTCACACGGTCACGCGTAGGTACGGCGCTTCTGCGGAACTCGTATCTTGATATGTTCACTCACCTGTTTAACATGTAGATGAGCTTTCACCACCGCATTTGGCTTGTGGAGACCTGTGGCTCGGGGAGCCGTGGGATCCCTCTTGCCCGCCACGTGCAGCCCAGACCCCACAAACACAGGATTTTTACTCTGTTTACCTGCTTTGTATCTTCAGTCTCCCTCAAAATGAATCCACGTGAGCATCTCCACCAGTGTCCTGACAGTGGCTTTAAGAGCGGAAACGTGGGGCGTCTCGGTGGCTCGGTCGGTGAAGCGTCAGCCTTTGGCTCAGGTCATGATCTCACCCAGTCCGCAGGGAAGTTTGTCTTTTTATTTTTCCAAATCGCTCGGGACTTTTCTGCAAGATGCAGAAAACACGTCAAGGTGTTTTCCCGTGTCAAGGGTTCTACATCACTTACGGAACCATTCGTGGGAAACATACCACGTTTTCTATCTTCCTTGTGATTGCTTGGTTCTTCTTGGCGAGGACACGGAGAATCCGTGTAAACAGCATCCCGTGCGTGATGATGTGGTACAAAGGACACTCGTGGACCTCCTCCCTGGACTGGTCACAGGTGTCTGTGAACAACTGTCAGGACACAGTGCGTGTGGAGGCTTGTTTCTCCTCTCTCTTCAAGGCCACGGATGGCACCCCAAACTCAGACTGACCGATCGTCTCCTAAATGCATAATCTGGCTGAAAGACTTGTAATGAGGGCTGAGGCACGGGTTCTGAGGGGGAAGTCGCTTGGTGAGGACAATGTCTTCATCACTTTCCCCATGCCCAAGAGTCGTGGCCATCGCCAAGGGAGGCCCTTCTCTTTCCAGGAGAGAAAACATCATGCAAAAAGTCTGTGTGGCTCTCAGGTTCCAAGGTCATGCAACGCGTGGCCGAGATGTATGTGCATTTATTTCCTTTTTTTCTCCTTTTTTTAGTTTGCAATTGAGGTGCCAAGTTGACTGAACACAGTCCCGCAGAAACACTGGTCTCTGCAGAAGTCCTGCTTTTTGCCCTTCCTACCCTTCCCAGCTGTCCCCAGACTTGTCAACAGAGCCAAGGTGGAAAACCCTGCTGTAGAGAAACCAGAATCTCGGTTGGCTCATCCGTGAAAACCAGGTAACTGATTTTTGCATCTGTAAACATGCCTACCCTTATAATCCACGCCACCCACATAATTACATGTAAACGGGGTTTTGGGGGGGGCACGTCAACTGCAAACTCCCATGGCGAACACCCCAACCTTAATCTTATGTCCTTGATCTTTAAAAAAAACAACAAAACAAAAAGCACACTGAGAGCCAATCTTCCAAGTTGCAGGCAGCTTCAAGTTACTCCCTTTCCTGATTTGTCCACATCTGGCCGGGAAGTACAGCCCGTGTCTGTTGGCCACCAAAGCGACCTTTTCATAGGCACATCCTTGAAAGGGTTGACCGAGTGCCATGACTAATTCCGATTCTAGAAATTCCACAACCGTCAGCATCCTAAAATATGCCCAGGGCACCCCGGCCGCCTCCCTGCAGCGAGCTGTGAATGCTGTGTGATGGTAACACGGAGTTTGAGTCCGAGGGCACAGCCTAAGCTCTGCAAAATATTCCTGATACTTAATGTGTGTTCTCGATCTAGGTCCCCGTCGGATCAGTCCTGATTCTGAAACACTAATGATTTCTCTGTGCAACTGCAGACCATGATTTGCAAAGCTCCGGAAAACACTGGCACAGTGGGTGGGTGGGTGAGCGAAGGCAGAGAGGGGGCTGGGGAGCTGGGAACCAGACAGCTCTTCTGGAGTCCCAAATTGCCTGGGGATGTTTTAAAGGAGGTGATGGATGTCTGGTCGTTGCCCCAAACCTCCAGGCAAAGTGCCTTTTAGTCTGAGACTCAGTATTTTTTTTTATGGTTTTGTTTATTTTTAAGAGAGACAGAGAGACAGAGAGAGAGACAGAGCAGGAGCAGGGGAGGGGCAGAGAGAGAGGGAGACACAGAATCCGAAGCAGGCTGCAGGCTCCAGGCTCCGAGCTGGTAGCACAGAGCCCGATGCGGGGCTCGAACTCATGGACTGTGAGATCATGACCTGAGCCAAAGTTGGGATGCTCAACCGACTGAGCCACCCAGGCGCCCCTGAGACTCAGTATTCAGGACGCATGTGTTTGGTGTTTGGTGTTTTTTTTTTTTTTTTGCAAGAATTAGATACCCAACCCAAATTGAGAAGCTGCACCTTATCCTAGCCAACCGCCTACATGGGTTTAGTTGCACAAAATGCACATGGAAGGGGAGATAAGAATAGTACGTGTGTTTCCCAGTTGGAAGACAAGAATGAAGAGATGGGCAGAACCTGTAGGCAGATGGCCCAACAGCAATGCACTCACCCTGGATGTGACCCCGAATCAGTACCCACCAGCTCGATGATGCACCTGCACGACAGTACAAGCGAGGATGAACATGTGGTCATGGACCAGCAAAATGAGAGACATCATGGGACCTCCTCACTGCAACAAATCCCCAGACGGGGCAGACTGCCTGTGACGGAGACATCGGGGAAGATGAAGTGTAAACGACGTCGTTTTGCCATGTGACCTAAACCCACACCTGTGAGGAAGGCGTGGATGAGGCCCCCAGGCAAACCTGTGGACACATGTCGCACACATCAGGAAAGGAAGGTAAAAGCCCATCGCTGCTACAGGTGAGGACCCTGGAGCAAAATCCCCTAAAACAAAACGTCATTGTTGGAAGCACCCAGTGCCTGGAGGTGGAAACAAATTCAAGAATGGCAGGATCAGACTCAAGCCAGGAAGCACGGCATCGCTAAAACAAATGTTGGGTATTGGTCTGTGGTATGGCAATGCTAAAGCCCATGGAGAAGGCCAACACTCACGGAACCCAAGGACAAGGCAATAGTCAGAAACTGTCATAGTGGGTCCCCAGGATGGTGTCCTTCCAGGGAAGATGTTAGCCTAGCGCCTGTGAGCAGACACTGGTGCCAATGCTTGTCCACCATGATGAGCATGGGTCATGTTCAACTACGCTCACTGTTCATCAACAGACCAGCATTCTCCAAGTGGGTCCAAGTGTTCTTGGGTGGGAATCCGCCATGATGAGTATGGGTCATGTTCAACTACGCTCACTGTTCATCAACAGACCAGCATTCTCCAAGTGGGTCCAAGTGTTCTTGGGTGGGAATCCGCCATGATGAGTATGGGTCATGTTCAACTACACTCACTGTTCATTGTCAGATCAGCGTTTTCCAAGTGGAGCCACAAGTCTTTGGGTAGGAATCCGCCATGATGAGCACTGGTCACATTCAAGTAAACTCACTGTTCCTCATCTGATCATCATTGTCAACGTGGGGTCACATGCCCTTGGGTGGGAGGTGGGGGTAAGTCCATGCAGTCAGGACCACATTCATCATAATATTAAGTAGCTTCTGCCTTCACACTGTGCTGATGTTTGCATGGATGGTGCAGTTTACATTGGGTAAACTTCTGGTGCCTTAGCATGAACCAAGGGAGAAGCTCCAAATGCATTAGCCATTGCTGCATCCACCAGCACTTGACATTCTGAGAGCAAAAACAATCCTGGTTTCACTTAAGAGCAACCTTGACAAAGCAGTAGGAAGTATTGCTTTTATTACGTGTGACTTATGAGTGTGCAGTTGACCCTTAAGCAACACGGGTTTGAACAACGTGGGTCAACTTATGCACAGATTGTCTTTTTATCAGTATAGTACAGTGCCATCAATGTTTTTTCTCTTCCTTATGATTTCCTTAATATTTTCTTTTCTCTAGCTGACTTTATCGTACAATTACAGCATATAGTACACAGAAATACAAAATACATGTTCATCGATTGTGATTGGTAAGGCTTCTGGTCAACAGTAGGCTTAGTAGTTATGTTTTGGGGGAGTGAAAAGTGATATATGCATTTTCAACGTTTATTTATTTTTGGGACAGAGAGAGACAGAGCATGAACGGGGGAGGGGCAGAGAGAGAGGGAGACACAGAATCGGAAACAGGCTCCAGGCTCTGAGCCATCAGCCCAGAGCCTGACGCGGGGCTCAAACTCACGGACCGCGAGATCGTGACCTGGCTGAAGTCGGACGCTTAACCGACTGCGCCACCCAGGCGCCCCGATATATGCATTTGCAACTGCATGGGGAGGTCAGTGCTCTTAACCCTCGTGTTGTCCAAGGGTCAACGGTATCCGTGTGTAATGTCCTACGTGACAAAATGGGAAGTATACATAAGGCACGTCTAACCACACACCGACGTATGGTGGCTGGCAGGCTGTTTTGGTTGGGAGCTGATCTGGCGGCATTCCTTGGGAAACACCAGTTTTACTTGGAAGAGAAACTATAGACACACCGTGGTTATTCCAAGCCGGATAGCTGGCAGACATTCTCTGGAACACAGAGTGAGCTTGTCACTTCGAGGAAAACAAGTTTACCGCCAGTGACAACATTTGAGCTTCTGAGGGAAATTCAGAATTCTGGAAAATGTGTACGTGGCACCAGGGGGTCAACTGTTGCCCAATCCCTAGACTTTTCTTTTCTGATAAGATCAGGGGTTAGTGACACCAACAAACGTTGACTTTTTTTTTTTTTTTGATGTCATATAACGAAATGCATCACTGATTAGAAGTCCTCTGTAAGTTAGTGGACCAATATTTTCCAAAGGACCAGAGGGCAGAGGATCCATTCGAAACGATAAATAGAACGATTGATTTTAAGTGAACGGAAGAAGAAAATTTCATTGATAACGATTTTAGTCTCCACGTTACAACTTGGCCATTCAGGAAACAGCCACTTGGTGGGTCTAGGAATGGTGTCAGAGATGATGCACAATTATCTGAAAATGCTACCAAAATACTCCTTTCTTTTCCAGCTACATATCTGCGTCAGGTTGGATCTTCTTGAACGGAAACAACATACCTCAACACGTGACATGTGGACATTGGTAGGAGAATTGGGCTGTCTTTCCTTAAGCTGCATGTTTGCAAAATGTAAGACATTTGTAAAGAGATGGAAACAATGCCACTTTCCTCTGTGCATTCTAATGTTTTTATTAAAAAAAAAGCTATGTATGTTAATATGTGTGTTTTGTGCGTACATTTGCTTTATGGGATGATGTGACAGTGCCCCGTTGCACGCAAAGGCTGTAACGCTCATGGGACACTTCCACACAAGCACTTCTTCTTACCATGTTGTCATATAAATCTCTTCAAAATAAGAAGGGAGAGACCTGGAGTCTGTGGGAGGGTGAGCATTATGGCTGATGAATCTCCACGCTGACCGTCCAGACAAAGTCCTATTAAATCCGGGAGCAGTGAAGCCCCCAGAGCCTCAAGCCCTGCTGTGAGCCACGGCCGACTGAATGGAAACGTCCAGTGAAACAGGCTTGCACGACTATAGTACGTACCTAAATGGATCTTTCTTAACGGGGGTCAGCAAGGCTCAGCCAGTCATGCAGATGCTGGGGCTCCCTGCTACCTGGCCATGGCCCCCCTCCAGAGGTGTTCTCCAGAACACCTTCTTCCAGAACACTGTGAGCCCCTCCAGGGAGCCACTCTTCCTTAGAGGGCTGACCGGCAACCAGCACAGAACCCATCCTTCTGTGCATAAAGCCATATACAAATAGCCAAATGTGGGAAAACCAAAACTGTCTCAATATGGCAGCTCATGAAGTGACCTCGGTACTGCACGTGGCTGCAGGCTCTGAGTGTTAGGTACCTGGCACCACTTCCAAAACACAGAGACTCCCTCCAATGCACAAGGCAGGCAGGGGGACTATTGTGCAGATGGGGGAGGGGGGGGGCTCAGTGTAGAGATGTAGGGTCCAGACTGCATTGGGCGGGTCTACCTAGGATAGAGGGACTGAGCCCACATCTCCTGCACACATACACACACACACACACCCCTCATGCAATAACTCAGGTGTAGAGATATACGGTGCACTCTAGGATGGGTCTCCCTGGGATAGAGGGACCGAGCTCACCTCTCCTGCACACACACATCCCTCATATGGCAGCGTAGGTGCACAGATTTAAGGTCCAGGCTAAGACCAGTCTGCTAGGATTGAGGCACCAAGCCCATGTCCCCTCCACAGGTGCATTCTTCCCGCACAGCCCACAGATCGTAAGGACGGGACCTCAGGTCCATCATCTTAGCCGGGAGCTCCAGGACAGCAGGGACCCAGGGGCCAGCTGCTCCCTTGCACACAGCATAGGTATATAGAGCATGCCCTCTACCACCTGAAGGACGCTTAGAACATCCTCCTTTGCTACAGGGAATTGCTCCAGAGGAAAAGACGGGGTGGGGTGCCCCCGTAACCACAAACAAAGGCAGGTCATAGACACAGCACTGTAGCTGCCACGGCTGAAGATTGCACATTCCAGGTGGCCACCCGCCTTTACCCGCCACCTGCTGGGTTTGGAGCAGGGTCAAAGGTTTCCCACGACTGTCTGAAAAGCTAGGAAAGTACGCCTCCCTCTCCAACCACGCAACTGGGTGAGGCCGCATTTCAGCAGGAACAGCAAACCGTGAGAGATGGGTTGCGGGAGTGGATGGCAGAGACCAGAGGGCTCCTGAGACGTGACCTCCGTCTTCTGCATGAACGACAGATGCTCAGAACGTCTCTTGTGTGTGCAAACGTGCGCCTTAAGGGAAGACAGCAGAGTCTCCTGTGGGCGTCTGCATGCTGTGCGTGGCAATATGTTGCTTCTCTAGAACAACATCCGACCTCACACAGATACGTGGCGGGAAACAGAGGCGTGTTTCCATGGCTTCTTCAGATAATTGTGGGTTACGTTGGACAGCGTGCCCAGACCCAGCAAGTGGTTGCTTCCTCATGGCCAAGGCGCACTATGGAATATGGACACGTTATCAATAAAACTTCCTTATTCTGTTCAGTTAAAATGGATTGGTCTGTTCGTCATTGGAGTGGATGGCTTGCTCGTGGATGGAAAAGAGAACTGGAAAAGGTAATAGATCCTCCTTGAGACTTTGTATTGTTTGTAGGGGGGGGGGGGTGTTGTGTTTTGTTTTAAATGCCACCTGCTTGTGATTTTTTTCCTGCTTTCTTCTTGCTCGTTCAAAGAGTTCTTGAGACCTTGCCCCCACCTCACATCCAAGATACGCAGCCTTCCGTCTTTGTATCCTTGAGACAACCATCAGAGCCATCAAGCTCTGATGACGGATGGACCCAGGAGGCCCCCAAACCAGATTGAGATGGAGAAAGGCCGACAGGCATGATCCTTAACCCAAGGTGGCTCAGGGAATCATGAGGAGTGGACTATTCCAGATGCTCAGGCTTCGGTGGGAAGCAGGTGAGCCCAGTTGACCATGCACAGCGGTCAGCCTTGCGCCCTGTCCTTGAAATACGGTACAGATAATTCCCTCCAGTTGTATTTCAATAACCCATAAGGAGATTACAGTTATTATCAATGTACAACCAGGATACAGTATTTAATCAAGAGATCACAGGGCCTTCTGCCTACATCCTGGGTCATCGGTATTTGCAGGATTTTCCACCCTGTGCACGAGTTTGCAAAGTGAAGGTCAGGGCAGAGTCCAACCCGGCCCCCAGAGAGCTGACTTGTAGGTTTGCTGCAGACGTCCGTGACCCATTTCTGGTCGGAAAATGGCCATCTCGCAAACACCCAGACGCCGCCTGGCGCCTCAGATCAAGGCGCCCCATCATCATACCGCAGCAAGCCCGCCCCAGAGAGGACCAGAAAATGCTAACAGCACAGTCCGGGCTTTTCCAGAAGAACATTCTTCAGCAGAGAGCCACAGAGATGCTGTTTCCTCAGATAATTAATTCTAAAGGCAAGTATCACTTGAGAATTGCAAATAACAACAGGAGAAAATACATGTTCCCCTCCCATCCTGTCAATGAGCAGATGAACCACTGGTAAACCATGCAGGACAACGGTGACCCAAGGTATGGGGCCAATTTTCCGTGGAATAACAAAATAACTGGGGGGCGGGGTGGTTATACAAGGGCAAAATGGCGTCAGAAACTCATTTCACACACACACACAGGCAGGCCTACAGTGTTCCTATCACCCTCTTCTGCTTCAGGTGCATAGAGTATTTTATAACGGAAAAATTTAAAGGCACGTTGAAAGTCAGATCTTTGTGAGAAAACAAGGAAGGAAGGTTGGTTGTAACCTAACGCTTACACGCACTGACTCTTTAAGAACATTCTGGAAGCCACGTTGGCCTCTCCATAAAGCAAATGCACAGGTGGGTTCCCCAGTTTTTGCCGCGCCGGGTTTCTCTCCCTGGAGGCAAACGCATCACCTCCTTGGAGAGCAGGGAACTGTGGGAACTTTCCAATGAGTTTATTAGTAGGTGCATCAGTGGTGAAGTTGTGCAAGCCCGTGTTGTCCATTTACACCCCATTAGAAAACAGATACAGTGAATTTTGTCGGGGTCGGGGATGCCTTCAGCGGATCCGGAGGCCAAAGGGAGGGTGACTGTCCCTAGTGATTGCAAACAAAGGATAAAATGAGCTCTGCTGCTGAGGAACACGGTGTTCATCAAGCACATCTTGGGGAGATGATTCTTCGGGTTCGACCTCCTTGCTGTCCGCAGGACCGTCTCTGCTGGAGAGTTGTGAGAAGCAGGGCAATACTGTTGTGTCCCACAGGACATTCAAGGCAGCTAGCGTGGACCTCAATGATCAGGCGTCACCTGGGTAGGACCGCGTGGATGCAAGACAGCAGGTCCATGTTGGGTTTCTCCACGT